>NC_088102.1:45136803-45439834 GCF_036370855.1 Dromaius novaehollandiae
AGTTAAACAGTATTGGCCCCACTGTCAACTCTAGTGACCTAGCACACCACTATTGACTGTCCTCCAACTGGACTTCATGCTACTGATCACAACTCCTTGAGCCCATCAGTTCAGCCAGCTTTCAGTTCACCTCACTCTCCATCTATTTAGCATGTATTTCATTGCTTTGTCTATCAGCATGTTATGGGGAACTGTGTTGAAAGCTTTGCTGAAGTCAAGGTAATTACTCTCTCCTTGTTCACCAAGCTGGCCATCTCATCATGGTCAAGCACAATTTCCCCTTCATAAATCTATGCTGACTAGTCCCAGTCACCTTCATGAGAAAAAACCTCTTTACTGTGAGGGTAACGGAGCACTGGAAGAGGTTGCCCAGAGAGGTTGTGCAGTCACCTTCCTTACAGTTATTCAAAAGCCATCTGGACACAATCCTTGGAAACATGCTTTGGGTGACCTTGCCTGAGTAGGGGGGTTGGACTAGATGATCTCCAGAGGTCCCTTCCAACCTCAGTTCTTCTGTGATTCTTGTCCTTAATACGTCTGGAAGTGGCTCCCAGGATTATTTGCTTCTCCACCTTTCCATGGATCAAGGTGAGACTGACCAGCCTGTAATTCCACAGATCCTCCTTCTTGACCTTCTTGAAGATGGGGGTGTCATTTGCTCTCTTCCAGTCCTCAGAAGCCTCCCCCAAACACCATGACCTTTCACAGATAACTGAGTGTGGACTAGAAATAACATTGGTCAGCTCTGTCAGTACTTGGAGACACGCCCCATCAGGGCTCATGGACCTACCTATGTCCAGTTTGTTTAAGTGTTCCCTATCCTGATCCTCCTCCAAAGGAAAGTCCTCATTGCTCCAGGCTTTCCCACTGGCCTCAAGGACCTGGGATCACTGAAGCCTTATCAGTAAAGACTGGGGCAAAGACAGCAGTGAATATCTCAACCTTTTCTGCATCCTTTGTTAACCAGCCCCCATACCCCATTCAGCAGCAGACCCACGTTTCCTCTAATCTTCCTTTTGCTGCTGAACTCGATTGACTTTGGCTTTCCTAACTCTGCCCCTGCACACTCGTACAGTGCCTCTAAATTCCTCCCAGGTCACCCACCTCTATTTCCACCTCTTCTATGCTTCCTTTCATGTTTGAGTTTTGTCAGGAGCTCCTTGTTCATCCATACAGGCCTCCTGCCACTCTTGCTTGACCTCCTGCTCATCAGGATGGGCCACTCTTGAGCTTGGAGGAGGTGAACCCTGGAAAAAAAAAGTCAACCAGCTCTCCTGGATCCCTCTTCTCTCCAGGACCATCTTCCATAGGATTTTTCCAAGCAGCTACCTGAGCAGGTGAAAGTCTGCTCTTCTGAAGTCTAGGGCTGCAATCCTTTTCGCCTTGCTCCTGCTTCTCAGGATCCTCAGCACCATCTCATGGTCACTGCAGCCAAGGTTGCTGCCCACCTTCACATTCCCAACCAGTTCTTCCTTCTTTATAGGTATGAAGTCCAGCAAAGCACCTCCCCTCAACAGCTCCTCAATTGCTTGTGTCAGGAAGTTATAATGAATGCACTCCAGAAATCTCTGGTATTGCTTGTACCCTGCTGTGCTGCCCGTCCAGCAGGTATCGGGGTGTTTAAAGTTCCCCATGAGGACCAAGGCCTGTGAATGCGAGGCTCTTCCAACGGTCTGAAGAAGGCCTCATTTACTACTCCTTCCTGATCCAGACAGTCTGTAGCAGATACCCATCACCATCACTCATGTTGGGTTGCCTGCTAGTGCTGACCCATAAATCTCAACTGGCTCATCACCTGTCCCTAGGCAGAGCTCCATGCATTCCCACTGCTCACTCACATAAAGGGGAATGTCCCCTCCTTGCCTTCCTAGTCTGTCCTTCCTAAAAAGCCGGTATCCTTCCACTGTTGCACTCAAGTCATATGACATATCCCAACACACATGTGATCCCAAAGAGATCTCAGCCCTGCAACCGCATGAAGACCTCCAATTCCTCCTGTTGGCTCCCCGTGCTGTATGCATTAGTGTGCAGGCACTTCGGAGGGGCACCTAGTTGTGCTGATCTCCCAGAAAAGGTATGAGAGCTTTTCCCCGTAATGCTATCCTGTAGGTACTTCCTTATTTATCTGCATATGCTTGACATGAGCCTCTTTCATTCCTGTTTTGATTCATGAAACCAAAAAGGAGCAAGGCATGAAGAAAGATCCATCAAAACTCCACCACTGCAAGAAATGAGGCTAAATCTCTTACAGATAAAACTGGATTACAGCACTCATGCATTCCCTTAACAGGCATGTTAGATTGTGAGACACAGTATTTCGATACCTATTCAAGTGTTGCAGAACAGATGCAAAAAGCTCTGCTGTATGAATAGAACTGTTGTATGGTTATCTTCCTACATATAGGATATCAAGATCTTCAGTTCCCTCTCTCATAATACCAAGACTCTACCTGCTAAGTCCTGTAGCCATGTTTTTGGTATGAAATATGGAGAAGACACAGCCCTAAGCTGCAACAGGGAATGTATCTACAGTGAGTCTCCTCATACCATGTCTAGTACAGCCTCTAATCAAGTACTACATGTTCTTGCCTACTCTATTGAACAGAGGTTTTTGACAGGTCCACAGCCTGTCACATCAATCCAAAGCACCCAGCAAAGAGGGCTGCACAGTAAGGAGAGGAAGAAAAGGAGAGGAAAGAAGTAGTAAACAGTCACAGCACTGTATTACAAATATAAGAAGCATAAATGTGGAAGAGCATAAACCAGGAGAAAGTCACACAAGTCTTTTTATTCAGTATGACACTCGTGGTCTCAGAAAGGGCTCCTGCAGCAAGCACACTCACTCACGCTGTACAGTTCCATAGCGCTGATAGCAGAATCAAATTTGCAACATTCCCGCACATTAAGTGGTGGCGGCAGCATCAGCCTCAAACTACACAGGTGAAAACACAAAAAAATGCCTAAGCACACAGCATTCATTTGTTTTGAGCAGTGAGTTAAGCAAGCACCGACTGACTGGGCTCAAAATATTCAGTAATATTTACAACCCAGAATAAATCAAGAATCTCAAGAAGCAAAACAAAAAGTTACAAAAACAGAGAAGGGTATAGCCCCTCCTCTCTTAAGAAAACTTGATTGTCTGCTGCAGACAGTGGCAGGGTGGGTATATATTTGGGGGTGGGGTGGTGAAGAGCAACTACCATTCCAGTGGATAAATGCAGAAAATAAGGAAAGCAGGTGAGTAGCACTGTGATTAACAGTAGTTATATGCTACCATGGCACTGCCACTCTGCCAAGCAGTATTTACTTCTGGAAGCAAAACACATAGAGGAACACCCTCCATACAAACAACTATTGCTTCTCCTCCTCTCAGAGTTCCCTCTTTCTTAGTTTCTTATACCACCTCTGCATTGCTGCTTTCATTTCATTTCACTTCATCCCTTCCGCTCAGGCTCCTCTCCCAGATATTATCCTTCCTGCACTCATCTCTCAGAGCAGGATGCACTCTACCTATTTTTAGGCATCTAACATTCCCATTGTAGAGGCTACTCTTCTCAGGCTTCTTATATGATCAGCGAAAAAGAAACTGGCAGCTCCACAGAAGATTCATAGCACCTAAGCTCAGCTACTTCAGATGATGAATCAGAGCAGAAGTTTCTCTTTCTTTGTTACCTACACAGGAAGCTTAGCCTCCCAAGTCAAATGCCCAAAATTACACTGTAAATAGCCCCCATAGCGCACACAGCTGTGGATTCTCATTTCCAGTTGATTCACATCCCTCTCAATTAACATATCACCAAACTTATCAGGTTGAGATGAATCACAGAATCACAAAAGGGTTGAGGTTGGAAAGAACCTCTGGAGATCATCTAGTCCAACCCCCCTACTCAAGCAGGGTCACCTAGAGCACATTGTCCAGGATTGTGTCCAGACAGCTTCTGAATATCCACACGGAAGGTGACTCCACAACCTCTCTGGGCAACCTCTTCCAGAGCTCAGTCACCCTCACAGTAAAGGGGCTCTTCCTCATGTTCAGACAGAACTTTGTGTTCCAGCTTGTGCCCATTGTCTCTCGTCCTATTGCCGGGCACCACTAAGAAGAGCCTGGCCCCATCCTCTTTACACCCTCCCTTCAGGTACTTATACGCATTGATAAGATCCCCCCTCAGTCTTCTCTTCTCCAGGCTGAAGAGTCCCAGGTCTCTCAAGCTTTCCTCATACTAGAGGAAATATCTCCAGCTCCCAGGTGTGAAGCTCTTTCCGTATGAAAGATGCACACAATATCATTGCAAGTTTATTGTAGAAGTTAAACTGTTTCTGGAGCCTCTAGACAGGCCTTGAGAGTACCCTAATCATTGGAATCACATAGGGGATAGCGTGTCACAACAGCTCTCTCCTAAAACGATTATGCTTTTTGCTTTGATTCAAGTCTGTTTGTTCCCTCTTCCCTTCAATCTCTAGTGCTTTGTATTCTTAACGCCCCAGCCAAAGAATTCAAATAGAATCTGTTCACAGCTAGCAACACAGAAACCTTTACGCCCAGGAGGTATCTTTACTGCTAAATGGAAGGAGCAAGTGAACAGAGGCATGGAGCAAGAAGGGCATTATAAGCAGACAGCCAGATTAATGCTCTTCCATTCCAGCCCACAAAATATTCTGACACTGTCATCCTGCCTATGCTTTCTGTATGCAACAGCATATGTCAGGAGCAGATATCAAAAAGAGGATGAGTAACTGCACAGATTCTAACTGCAGAATTTGACGTTTTGGATGGGAGGGAAAGGGTAACTGGAAACAACATAACCAACCTTCTCTACCACTTAAAGGCATACGTTAATGGCTTCCTCTCAACATTACCTGCTATCCCCTTTCAGGGAATGTCCAACTGGACAGAACTAAATCTTCTTTTCTCAGAGTAGCATTTATCTTCACTAAAACCAATGCCACCAGCTGAGGAACATTTTGGGGTCTTTGCAGAGGACTAGTATTTCAAAAGAGATGGTCTGTGGCTCATTCAAATCCTAATCACATTAGTTACCTTTCAGCCTCCACTGAGCCAAGCTACAATGCTACAGGATGATAGAGATTACAGCAAGAGAAAAGGGGCAGCTGGACTGCCAATTAAAACACAGAGCCGGAAAGAACACAAGTTCATCGGTATCTTGCAATACATGAGAAATGACTGATGTGCCACAGAGATGGAACTGCTAGGGAAAATGTAGTATCTGTGGATCAGCTTTGTGACTGCTATCTAGCCACAGGAAGTTAAATATTACCACTTGGTTTCCTTTTTGTTAGCATGAACAAGTTAATTCCTACCTTCAGGGGAGGAGATTTCACTTTAAGAACATTTGCTAAGAAGTTCACCTCTAGACCACAGTCATGATGTGATATAAACTTGTAGCCACTACTACATAATCTACAAAGCATAACTCAAGAACCAGTCTAATACTAAATAAAGCTAACTCACAGTGCATGATTTTATTCCACCCTCCCCCAATCCATCTACAATATCAGTCTCTCAGGATATTTTATTTATGGGATACTCCACTATGATCGAGGAGCAATATTAATATCTTTCATAGTGAAAAGCTGCTCTAGGAGAGCACCAGTAGAAGAGCAGCCAGGGCAGGTAAGAGCTGAGTTCTGGCAGCTAAGCTTCACAAAAGCTCATTCAGTGTAATTGCGTTCTTAGAACAAATGAAGCCAATGAAGCCAGTTTACAAATGAACTCTTAAATAGGAGTATGTCACATAATAAAAGTCTTCTCCACATTTCCAAAATCCTGCTGACCTCAGAAGTTTCAGTACTGCACTGGGGAAATCAACATCTCTGCAAATACCTCTAAACAATTCCACAAAGGCACATTTTCCACTCCCTACTGCAACTAGCCTGTATCTTGTGCATTTTCAGTGCAGCACTGCATCCTCTTTCCTTCTTTACATTTCTACATAGGAGTTTGTACTTTCACACGCAGTATAAACAGTTCCTGAGTCTGTCATGAAGGGGACAGGTGTCCATAGCTCTCCAGTCACAAAAGAACCCGATACCTATTTCGAGCCTTCTATGACATTTAGTGACTACTGACTTAGACCATGGACAGAGCACAGAGAGAATGAGGCTACTCAAAACTTCACATTAAGCAATCCCCAACAGAAACACACTGCATAAGAAGCCACACAGTTATGTTCACAAATGCCTTATCCTACAGATCTGTTTATTGTAAAAAGGAGGATTAGATCAGGACACTACTCCAAATTCATGCAGTTGTCTTAGTTCAAAAGGCAGAAGTAAGTTAACAGCAAAAAGACAACGATAAACATCTGAAGGTATTGTCCCAAAGCAACAGTCAGTCCCAGGCAACCGTTGAGAAAGCCTTCCCAGAAAGAGTGGGGTACACGCTTGCTGATAGTGAGAAAAACAAGTGTACAGAGACAAGAAAGATGTGTTTTCCCATCAACTCCAGCTCATCTTCTGGAGCTCTGAAGTCATCTGTCTCAGTCCTAGTCTGTACAGTTGTGCACCACTGCAAGCACACTTGAAGGGTGAGGGCATCTCAGAACAGAATTCACAGCACCAAGAGATACTACAAGCAACAAAATAGGATTAGGTCAAGGAAACTTGAGCAACAGGAATCAATCACATCTCCAGTGCCAGAGGAACTCTTACGATCACTTTCATCATTAGAGCAGAAGTGAAAGGTTATTGGGCTAATTCTAGTTGCAGCAGTAACTGATACTCTATCCACTGCCTATATATCAGGGGCTCATCAACACCCATTTTAACTGGTCCTGGGTTGGAACCACTAGTATGTATTTGAAAAGTGAGCTGCTGGCATGGCTAAAGTGATCAGAGGGAACATGCACCAGGAGGTACCTTAGCTGCTGGGTCTGGTTCATAACTTTGGACTCGTGAGAGGTCACTGCCCTAATTCTTACCAGGAGAAATAGCATGCCCAACAGTAAGTCTTCTCATCACAGAGAAAGGACAACACTTATCCACCCTCTTAATTCATTTGTATCATAACGAAACTTTAGATGATGAACAACTAGCATTCTAGTAGTTTCTGGCAGAAGCATAGAAACAAGAAGCTGGAGTTCTGATTCAAAGACACATGACCTGAAATTATGCCAGAGACCCAAGCATTCAAGAATGGGATAGCATGCGCAATTTTGGGAGAAACAGCATCTGAACAGATGCTGAACATTACACTTTGAAGTCACAGAGCCCAATCCAGGGCAGGCCATCAACACTCCAACATCATTACCTTTAAGAGAGTTGAGCAAAGCGTCAGTTCTATTCCAGTGTAAAAAGGCCATAGATAGCCATCACAATCTGCATTACAGAGCCTTGTTGGCAACCTTAGCAAAGATGCAGGTCACTGTCTGACTAGTAGCAGGCTATGGAAAATCTGTAATAGGAAGCTCCTTCTTCCAATAAGTATAAGTGTTCAGCCTCTGGTCTGAATTTATTACCTTGAAATAGCAATGGAATCACTCAAAAACTGTAAATGAAGAGTGTCATACCACTCAGTCCTTAAGTCATGCTGAGTTTGGATCTTCCGGTCAGGTACAGGATTCAGAGCAACGCTGGATTGCACTTAGACAGATAAGTCTTGTTGGCAAAGCCAGAACAGACAAACACTGTCTGTGTTCATGCAAAGAAAAAATACTGTATTTTATGAGCTGCACAAAACTGAGTAAACACCTATTAAAACAAAGTGAGGTGAGACAGAAGCATTCCACAAAGCTAGGTAACCATACCTTAAACCAGTAGATTTCATATGCAGCTCTCCTGTTGAGTAACAGGAATTAAACAAACTGGCATCTGTGTTCAATTTTTAAAGCCTCCTGCAAGTTCCTTGTCAAACACTGATTTTCTTCCTCCGAGTTTCCACTAAATTGAAAATAAAATCTTTTTTATTCTACTATAGCATCAGCATGCCTCTTTCTACCACAAAGTAGTCAAGTAGTTGCTATAAAGCCCAAAGAAAAAGCTTGTATAGGCACACAAGAGGTCATGAGCACTTTGGCAGTGGTGAAGTGGATATTCTATTTCTTTACTGATTTTTAAATAGGTATTAAGATCCACATTTGTCTAGCACCAGATGCTTAAAAAAAATAACATTACCCATTACCTGGAGCTCAAATTACTTAGCAGTGTCCTGTTCACAATGTGTCTTAGGACAAAGATAAGTCTGCAAAAGAAAGCAGTTGGCAGAATTATTCAGCTCCAAGAAAAACAAAAAAAAAAGCAGTAGGAGGTCATACACATATAAAACTGAGCTATATGTTCCTTGATCCAAAGCCAGGCACATTACACTGCTGAGCTCTGCAGCAGTACTAGTTCCCATTAGGAAAGGTGTAACCCCATACCACAAAACAGTTCTTCAGTGTCTCCTGGGAAGCACAAGTGCCTACCAGGGGAAAAAAGAAAAGAAAAAAAGAAAAAAAGAAAAAAAAGAAAAAAAAGAAAAAACAACCTCTGCTGGCTGGCAAAGGGAAGAGAACCCAAGAGACAAAAAGACTGAAACAGCCCCAAGACACTGTATTACACTTGTAACACTGCACACAGTAGGGGCCATGTCCTATGGAATTAGAAGCCAAAAGTTTCACCATCAGTTTCAAAAAACACTTCAACTAGGTTTGACTTTATGGACTTCTCCTTGAAGACCATAACCTCATCATTTACGTCAGTTCAACAAGAAGAGAGTCCAGAGGGTAGCTTACAACCCACACTACCAAGAGCTTTAAAAAAGCTGCCAAATGAACTCTCAGATTTTTTTGATGAGTCTTGAAATAATAGAGGAGCATGGAAGACTGAAAAATATGCTAGTGTTATACCAGTATTTTAAAAGGTTGAAACAGGATGAGACATGTCAGTCTTGTCAGCCTGATGTTGATTCCAGACAAAATAATGAAAAAGCTGATATGAGATTCAGTTAATAAAGGATTAAAGGAGGACAGTGTAATTACTGCCAATCAACATAGACTTCACAGGAAAATATAACTTGTCAAACTAACAACACTTTTTGGTGAGATTACAAGTTTGAATGCTAAAGGTAACAACGTTGATGTAATAAATTTTGACACGGCATTTCACTTGGTGCCACAAAGCACAGTGATGCAGCAGATCACACCATCTAACTGATAGGCATAAACTGTACCAGTAAATGAGGAGTCAGTGAGGAGGGTGCTACTGGGACTCATTTTTGTTCCAAAACTATATGCAAATTAGGTTGATGACATGTAGATATGTCTGTCATGTTGACTAGTATTGCTTCATTCTCCCCCTGAACTCCCACCTGCTTTACCCATCTGTTGTCACCCTTCTTAAACTTTGCCTGAAAGTGCTCTGGGGCAGGGACTGCCACCTCTCCCTGACGAGTACATAGCAGTCTCTAACCTTGACCTAAGCCCCTGCCTGGCATCCCGCAGCCCTACTACACCAACAGAGCTGTTACAATGCAGATTTACAGTGATGTTGTATTAGCCTGTCTGCTTAAGCAACTTCTACTTTTTAGTGGTTCATTAAACCAGGCTGCTCTAAGAATTTATTCATAAGGCACTCTTACCTGGCATGGAGCTATTGCCTACAACAGTTGCATGAGAACAATACTTAAACAAGGGAAAGTTGTTTATGCAAAGCAGACAGCTGAAAGTAAGTGCAGACAGAACAAACTTTGACATTAAGAAATTTAATCAGCACACCACAGTAATTCCCACACCTGTAAGATCTGTCTGCTTCTCTTATTTCCTCTCCTCATACGGCAATAACTGGGGTAGGGGGCAGGAGAGGAAGCGTAACTGATATTTCTCCTAAACAGCTCTCTGATATCTGACCACAGTTATTGCACTACAGAAGCCCATTGTTAGTTTTTAGCAAGCTGTCAGATTAGGAGGACAGTTTCTTGGCATCTTTTCTCAAATGCTGGAGAGGTTGCATAAGAAATATATTTAGCATCTACAAATTTAAACATAATTCAGAAATGACAGTCTGGATACAGGGTAGGATCAGGCACGTTAAGGCACTCAAGCTTAGATCAGCCTGTGTTAATAGGAAGATGATCGATTTTCCTCCGCCAAGACCGGCAACCTCAGCCATAACTGCCAGGCCTGGGTTAATGTGCTTGCCAGCTTGAGTGGAGGTTTCTCCACTCTGGCAGCAAAGAGAGAACTACAACATCATCTTGCTTTGGCCCAGGCTAACTAAAAAGGAAAGCATACTATCAGCACCGCAACTTTCAATAGCTCTGACATACAATATTTAAAATGCCAATGCTGCTGACCAACTTAGCTAACACAAGCAATCCTCTGATTATTCATTTTCTAGTTCTCATCTTCCACGCCTCCACCTAACATTTACTTCTTCAAGTCTCCTAGTTTCTGTAACATGTTAATGTGTTTTTAAACACAATTGTACTACATTCTGAAAGCATGGCTATAAAGTAAAATAAACAGAATATCACAAGGAGCTGTTGCACTAGTAGCATGAATCATTTTTGTATTTAAGTCAATAGAAGCTGTTACTGTGGAGTCCCAGCCATTTCCAGTGTAAGGTATCATAACACTGGAAGAGCCAACAAACATTGCCTTGAGTACGTCCTGCACAGTACCATACAGAGAAGACTGGCCTTGTTTGTTAAGAGCCCTGTCATTACAGCTTCTGCCTTCTTTTCTTAATCTTAGCTTACATTGGCACTCGCATGCATTTTGGGGCTCAAGTCCCCTAAAATACGCACAGAGAAAAAGCCAGGCTGTTTCCCAGCCACAGAGGAATAAGGCAAACTGGGCTGCAGAAAAGTTCTGCAGTGTTGCCCGGCAGCAAGTAATTATCCGCCAGTGTGCTGTTTCCACATGCCAACAGCCAAAGCCCACACAATCAGTAAGCATGAGAAAGTACATGCGTCAGCTAAAGCTACAGGCTGGCTCCACTGGTTCCTAAGAAAAGTGGTGGAGGTGCTTTGGAGTTTAGCCTTTGGTTGCTCTCTTGTTATTATTGCAACAGCAAGGACTACAAACCACACATGCACTCAAATGAGATGTCCAGGAAGACAGAAATCCAGGAGATGCTTCTGGCTCTTAAGAGACAGAAACCAGTTATTGGGGGGGGGGGGAAAAAAAAAAAAAAAAAAAAAAAAAAAAACACCAACAACTGTTATGCTAAATTAGCCATGCAAAAAATCACAACAATTCCACAGTGAAATGGTTGGGAAACCTCCGTCAATGGAGGTTCTTAAAACAGGTTAGACAAATCCTGTCAAAAATGGTTTAGGTATAGCTGATCCCGCCTTAGGATAAGGGGATGGGCTGAACAATCTCTGCAGAGACCTTCCAGCACTCCTCCTAGTGATGCTTCTGTGATTACCTACAGAAGGGAAAAGAAGCACATCCCAACCTAACTGTCCACACATCTGCCCTCTTTATCCCTCAAGCTCCAAGATGAGTCCCTTGCACTGGGGGGTTAATTGTAGAGCAATTCAGATCCAGCCAAAAAGAAGCACCCTCAAGAATTATGCCACCCAACTGCCAAAGTGCCATATTCCTCCTTTTCTCTCACACTCCCCTTCCCCTCCCCACCCCCCCACCTCCACCTGCCCTGTAAGGCTCCCAAATGCCTGTGCGCTGTATGTGGTGGCAGCAGAGTTCATAATATGCACTTATCAAGATCCTAATTGAATCCCGCACTGCCTTGTCTGCCTCTTGCCAGCCGGAACACGAACAAGGCACCCTATAATTCAATTAGAAGGACTTGCAGCAAGCTGATCATTAGTCTGTCAGGTTGTTAAGAAAAAGACATCTAGGAATAGGGGAGGAAGTTAAACAAAGAGAATTGCTAACAGCAGCTCTCCCCAATTCATGTAGAGATACACACATATTTGAAGTATGGAATCTGCAATGCCCAAGCACTTGAACGAAAGCTCACCACTTCACTCTCTAGCAGTCCTTTCTCTTGCCTCAAGAGACTTGGATAACACCTCAACAGCTGGAATTAGATGTTTCCTGATCAGTCCTTCTACGCACAGATTCATGAAAAAATACTGCTAATACACACCATTACTCCAAACAAGGAAGTCTCATTACCTGCCAAAACCCTGTTGACAGAGGAATGGGTGGCCAAGCCAGGCTGTCCACGTTCATGGAAAATCCCAGCATAAGGCAAGTATTCGGGCAGCAAGAAGCGCCTGCGAAACGAAGAGAGAGTAAATTTATATGGGGAAAAAAATCCCATGGTACTAGAGCTCTGGAGAGCAACTGTAACTTCTTTGAGGGAACAGGACTGAATCACAGCAGACTACAGCACAGGGAAGGCTGAACTCCTCTGCTGAGCCATCCACTTCAGTGCATCAAACAAGCAGCAAGTTACAGATCAGATCCTCTCCAATCAATGTGGCTGTGAAGATCACCACTAAGCAAATCCCTTACCTTCCACAACAGCTTTCTAATCGCAAAACAGCAGGTCTCACCGAGAATTCCATGAGATTTTCCTTTCCCTTCTATTCTGCCTTCACACTGTAGCCCCAGCTTGCAGGTAAGAATTGCTAAGACTAAGCTCTCTTTCGAATATCACAGGATGAACCAACCACACTAACCTGTCATCTTAGGGGTCCCAACAACTGCAAACCAAGCAAACAGCAGCCCAGTGCAAGAAAAAATTCATCTGAGAGTACCATACGGCTGTAGCGCAGCTGGCATCTTCTGGATTTTCACATTCTTTCACAGTTACACATACAAGCCTTACCTGGGGACAAAGCGCCCCAGCGATGGTGCAGACATACGGGCATTTCGGGGAGCTCGGTGCCTGGATCGGTCTCCATTGTCCCTTCAGCAAAAGAAAAAAAAATTTTATATATACATATGTGTGTGTGTATATATATACACATATATACACACACATATAAATAAAATGAATACACGCACACTGCATGTTAGAAAAAGTGTAATAAAGTAAACTCGAAGGAAAGAAAAATCCAACATCAACTAGTCATCTTGAGAATATCAGTGAGTTTTAGTGGTTCTCTTGTATGAGTCATATGCTTCTAAAGTTCTGAATTCATATAACTTTTTATACTCAAGACTCCTGAAAGTTTTAAATATGTGTCACCTGGGAAATAACATACATCTTCCTTACATTTTGACAGTGTCTCAAAAGCATCAAACTGCAGAGAGTCAATAAATTGACAACAGTGCCAGTGCAAAAGAAAGAGAAACCTTTGAATTTGGACTTTGAGAGCAAAAGCAAGCACACCACAGTCCTGAAGGGAACTTTCTCATAGACAGAGAGATCTGTTAAGTTTTACTTCTTCATTTCCAGAAGTGCTCGTAATGGAGCGTAACCTGGAGACTATTCTTTTGAGCTCCCTCAAGATCAAGTTTAAGTGCTATCATAACTTAAGATAATCTCATCCTTCACAGGCTTTTCCAGAGAAGTCAGAAATATTAGGTGATATCAGATAAAAACTACACCTCCTCGAAATCTCTCATTCTGTTCCACAATAAATGGCTGTGTCTTGGAGGAATGAGATGAAAGGCTCTAGGATTTATGGTCCTATAGTAGACAGGAAAACCTTCTTTCTCAGGAGGGCAGGGCAGCATTGGAACAGGTTACCCAGAAAGGCTATGGAATTGCCATCCTTGAAGGTCTCAAAACTCAGTTAGACAAAGCCATGGCTGACCTGGCCTAATGCCCGCAATGGCCCCACATCAAGCAGGAGGCTAGACTAGGAAACCTCCAGAGGCCCCAACAAACAAAATTTCTTTAATATTTCATCCATAGGTCACATAGGACCTATAAAAATACAGGACTAAAATTGCAAGGAAAATAGCAAGACTCCATCACCAACTCCCAAGCTCTGGAACAGACCTCCACAATGCTTTATTCGCAGTTTAGAAATTTACTTTCTGTGTGACCTTGCACAAGTAGCAAGTCTGCTCTCCATGGATTCCAGATCCCAATTTGTAATTGCAGTTGCACTTGTCTCCTTCCCAGGCAGTTGTGGGGAGGATATTACCTGCCGAGCCTTAGAATCACTAGAAAACTAAGCATTCCTTCTGCAAGACACTAGCAGCACATTCCTAACCCACTCCAGCAAGCTGTGCATGTGGGGATTTGGGGGTGTTTTTTTTTTTCTTTTTTTTTCTTTTTTTTTCTTTTTTTTTCTTTTTTTTTCTTTTTTTTTCTTTTTTTTTCTTTTTTTTTCTTTTTTTTTCTTTTTTTTTCTTTTTTTTTCTTTTTTTTTCTTTTTTTTTCTTTTTTTTTCTTTTTTTTTTTCTTAAGTCAGTGAGCAAGAAAACGTGGGCTGAGAAGAAAGTCCATTACGTGGCTGTTTCCCACACATTTGAGGAACCAAGAACACAAGAGCAGAGGTTATTCCGCAAAGCTTATTAGCATTTCAAACTATTTCATCAAAACCAAATCTAAATCAAAGCTCAAAGCTTCCATTTCTCCTCACATTTCACTGCAGACGCAGCATTTGCGGTTCACAACCAGAGACACAAAGCACCTCGCCCTGAGGTTTCTGTGAAACCAGCAGGATTCCTGAAATCAGCAAAGCAAAAGCTGCTGCTGTTCTTTCCTCAGAGGCCCCCAGCCTATTAAGAAGCAGATCAATAACAGAGGGAATACTGTGAAGTCGAGTGCTGACATATCAATTTTTCCTGCCAAAGAGAAACAGCTTAAGGGGACAAGAAGTGTCATGTTCCAGATCTTGCCACACAGAGCAAAAGCTAGAAGAAGTCAGACAAGCAACACACTTTTTAAAAAGTCCTTCTTACTGTTTTTGAAACTATGCTGATATGCAGCCCTGGGAGTAAAGCAGCAAAACAGTCTTGAGAGTTTGCATTTACTTTGGACATTTACCAGAATTAGAAGATGCTCTTGACAGAGGCAAACAGCAGCAAGATGAACAAGGATAGGACTGCACACTGTAGAACTCCCCAGTTAAAGAGAATTTCTGTAACAGGTTTTAAAAGGGGTAAGGAATTAGCTTTGGCAAGCAGGAAGAAAAAAGTACAAAGTCCTCCCATAGCACATGTCAAGAGACCTAGAGAAACTAATAATTCATTATAGGTTTTTTTTTTTAATGTCACTAACCAATACTCTTAGCACCTGTAAAAATATTTTTGGGCACATTTTCCAATCAGCTAGACTTTCTGATGGGAGAGCTCTGATCCTGTACTGTCCCATTTATTGTATATACATCCTCCAACACAAAAAGCCTATATGAGAAAAAACACAGACTAGACTTTTCTTCAGTTTTCACAACAGACATAGCAACTTATTTTCTCCGCACCGTCCTCCAAAAAAAGAGCCAAACTATCACTGCCCTATAGTCAAGTAACAGGATTTGGAGTGAGAAACAGTGACTACCCTTTGAGAGAGGTAGTATTTTCATCTACCATAGTCTGTAATGGAAGTATAAGATACAATCCTGTAGCTGTCTATGTGAAAGAGGAATATTACCAAACAATTACTCTGAAACACTAATTTACAGTGTCATTTGCATCTAAACTCTCATGCTCAACTCTATGTAAGAGTGCTTTAAGCATCTATTGCTGAAGAGCTGAAACAGCTGATACTGCCCTGGTGCCAGCTGAAGATTATTCCTACACCTTCTAAAAAGGAAAATAAAAAAACCTACAGACCAGTGAAGATGGGTGGCACTTTGTGTTGTTTCTGTACTGCATACAGCCTGCTGACAGAGGGACGAGAGCAGATGTTAACACAACTGGTGTGCCAGCAAGAGGCACTCCTGCAAGAAATGAAAAAATTTTGAAGTTTTCTAAAGTACTAGTGAAGATCTCGAATTCTGCTTTCTGTCTAGTGTCAGCTTCCTACAGACTCATCAGCTAACGATGTGCAGCACAATCTAATTTCATAACACAACCTGCAAAAGTGGATCCCTCAGTGTATATATATAGTAAAAAGCCTCTCCTGAAAAGCAAGCCAATAACCTCCTTGTAAACATGAGACAAAAAGGTGCCACAGCAAGTGCTGCAACGAGGCTAAAGTCTTCTGGAATATCCTTGGTCATAATGTATGCCAGCAAATGTGAATAGCACAGGGAAAGTTCTGCAATGAAAAAAAAATGAGGAAACTAAGCAACTCATTGAGTATGACATAGTGAAAGAATCAGAAGTAATCAGCACATAAAGTCACACAGCAGACTTAATACTGTAATGAGTGAACAGACCAATTTGTCTTAGGAGGAAAATGGCAAGAACCAAGAAATGGTCAAAATAACTTTCTAAGGGTTTGGCTCAAAATTCTGTTCATGAATAACATGTTTAGATACCAGTGTGAGATGATCAAATAAGGGGGCATTAATACTAACACAGAATGAATCAGGAAAAGAAAGGAATTCAGACCTATTCAAGGAGATTGATGGAGCTTTAAAAGAGCAGAAAAAGAACAAAGATTTATCTTAAACTGGATAAGACAGCTGAAGCTTCTTGTTTTTTTCTGCTATTGTTTTGTTTGCTTGTTAAGAGAAAAGATTGACCAGGGTAGATAAAATGGAGTGACAGTGACAGCTCTGAAAACAGAGATGGAGATGCAGAACTACACATCCTAAAGTTAGGAGAAAAAGTATTCTTTTCATCTGGTAAACTGGCTACCACTTTAATCAACTGAGTGGACACAGAAGACAGAAAAGCAGAATACAGTCAAGATTGTTAGAAAAGGAAAAAATGTATCTTGGCAAGAATTATCCTTAATATTTAGAGACTGTTGTATTAGGAAGTGAAATTAAACACACAGCATGGGATTTCTAATGCAATCTGTTAGCCTAACTGTTCCCATTATAGTCGGTATTAAAACTCCCACTGACTACACTGGCAGTAGAATTTGGTCAACAACGACCACTTTGAAAATTCATTGAATTATGAGAGCCAGCACCAGTATGTCGTGCAAGTTCCTAAGAATCGAATTATGCCAGGTGAACCCAACTGCTCTGCTATTTTCAGCATTTTATAGTGTTCTGTGTGATCCAATTCAAAATATTAAATCAATTTCTACTGCAGAGGTTGGACACTTAAGGACAATAGGAATACTAAATAATTAAGTGGCAGGTACTAGCATCTTGCAGCATTTACACAAGATTCAGTTGCACCATCTTTACATGGTAACAGAAAGAACAAAGTATTTCCTCAGTACTTCAAACAAAAAGCATTTCCACTCACTTGCTTATAATCATGTATGATTGCAGCAGGTTATTTCAGAGGAGATAGGAAGGGCAGGAGTAGCACACAGATCGTATTAAGAGCTCAGTGGAAGTTATCAGAAAATACCAACTTCTCTCGCTTTTGATGTTGGCAGATTGATTCTCTCAAGTCTGACCCCAGGTTCTGTAGAGAAGGTATGTGAAGGATGTCTTATCAAACTGGACATACTGAAGGAGTAAGAAAGATCCTGAAACCATGCAGTTCACAGGATTCTCTGCTGAGTCAGACAGAAACAATGACATCCTGTGAAGGGTACCCTCACAAGAGCTGCACTGGACTACACGGCAAAGCATGTGCTTTGCTCATGAAGGGTGTGGAAGTAGTAAGAAACAAACAAACAAACAAACAGAAAGGGGACATTAAGTTTTCTGATGAATTTAAGAATGTCAATCACTTCCTGGCATCATATTGATGAGTAAGTGGCATACAGTGTTGGGACCACTACAACAGAAAATTAACTACTGGCTTTATCAACTGAGAGGAGCAGCAAATACCAGAAGATGTTAGAGCTTTTGTATTTCTCTGCCTGATCCTGCAAGATCCTGAGTGTCTCCTACAAATGAAGTTAGGGGAAACTGGGAGCATTTCCAGGAAATAAACCTCTGAGAAATCAATGTGAAATAAATAAAACCTTGACATTCTGAATAGTCAGTTAGATGCAGGTATCCTAGAAGGAAAAAAACAAAAGCAGGAGGCAAGCTTGTTACAACTCTGCAGTGAGACATGGTACCCAAAGTAACATCTTCAGAATCAGTGAGATTAGCCTCTTGATCAAAACATGGAGTTTCTGTTTCGTATACTCTACTTTGCTCACAACCCGTGAACCTTGGAGGAGTTGTACACTCAACCCAGGCCAAGGGAATGACTCTGCATATGGCTCTGATCACAAAGGTATCTTACCTAAAAAGAGAAAGATGTTCAAAGAAAAGATGCAGAAGAACTGACTTACCTCCTTGATCAGGGCCTCTTTTTCCACAAGTAGGTACAAATAAGCAAGTCAGGAGCACTAAGCACATTAACCAGGATAGCAACTACTGGCATCCACAGACATTAAAAGTATGAAAACACCAATTTGAAAGAATATACATAATCTACTAAAAGTGAGAGGTATAAATCTACCTACTTATGTTTGAAGGATATGACCATTACTGAAGGAGAGGTATTTAAGGCAGAACACAAGGATGCAACAAGTAGAAACCAAGAAAAATTAAGCAAAAAGAAGCATCTACACAAAAAGCCTTTCCTGGCAGGGAAATGTATTAGGACTGTAAAAAATCTCAAGTGTAACAGTGGAAGCCAAACAAAACTGAAAAACAAAAATATCAGAGAAACTGTAAGGGGCTGCCCAGGTGGAGACACAGGAACTAGCAAAATAGATTCTTAACATAGCTACTTAACATGACAATTGATGAAGTTAGGTAAGTCAAGACATGGTGCCTTTCCATTTTCATATGTTCTTCCGAGAACCAGAAAGTCAGTCTCTTGCTAGTAACTTTAAGGCAACACAGGCGGGGGGGGAACAACACCTTTCAGCAACTTCTCAGCTAAAGCTTCCTATAAAACAGCAGTAGTACTGTAGATAGTTGGTTACTAATGGCTCTCCTGATCAAAAAACAACTCCTCCCCCCAGCCTTGATTACCTCTTAGAGGGCCAATCAGGGGGAAATGAATTTACAAGATTAATAATGGCACTTCAGAAGATCAAGTATTTCAGAGAAGCATCACATAAGTGAAGACTGATCATCTGGTCAAGAGAAACAGCAGCACTTGCCCATTAAATGCAGAGGATTAATTGCTTCAGAGAAAGACTAATTTGAAACCACAGTGAAACACTCACTCTTACCTAGGCATAGAGAAGGTATCCAGTTGTCTCTATTTTGATCACCTCACTGTGTGGTTGGCTCCTAAATTGATGGCATCTTTTACAATAAGGCAAATAGACCCCATGGCTACAGTGAATCACTAGAAGTCAGAAGCTTCAGAGGACAGAGGAAGGTAGAGAATCTCTACTCCCCAGGCTAGAACCGGCATATGAGTATTAAAAAACAACTAGACTCAATATTTTATACAAATAGCACATCCAACATTACAGCCACCCTTCCAATCCTTTAATTAGCCATTTTCCAACATTCGTCTGAAGATGAGCATGACTAGGGAAAACTTCACCATGGCTAATTCTTACCACTAGGAAACTCCACAGCTGGTGTTGATCAAATATAATTTGTAAAACAGCTGCCTCACCGGACTTCAATACTAGACTTAAGGGTCAAAAGTAAACACCAATTTTTCTATGTATTCTACTATCACTCTGCTGCTCTTCCAAGAGAAATACAGGTAAAAAGAAAACTGCACAATCAACCCTAATCTGTTAGACCTACAAGTCTGTAGAATGCTAACCACTGCCAGTGCTGCGTGGCCAGCAACAAACTAGTAACAGCCTGCTTCCTAACCACTCTTACTAATGCCAGAAGATGCCTATTAGGTGACGTACATTGACTTAAGAATTTCACTGGTACAAAACAAAAAGGAAAAGAATGAGCACAGCTCATAAACAGCTTCAGTGGCAGAAATAAACTCAGATGGGTGAACGGTCCCATCTTGACATCAAAACTCTCTCTACAAGCCCAGGCCACCAATGATATGCAATACAATGCAAGCTTGCCTGGCAACAGTCAGCTTCCAGGAGGCACTCAATTCTTTCACCACCCTGCCAAGACACTTGCCCCTTTCTGCAGTCTGAGCTAATGGAAACAACATTACTCTGGAGAGGTTAGCAATATCCTGGAATACAGCTATAAGGAAATAGTCATTGCCTGTCACTACATCCAAGCATTAGTATTAGACATTAAGACCAAGATAAGGAGAATATAAGACTGTTACAGAAGTTAGAGATAAAAAGAACAGGGAAAATGAAGCTGCAGGCTACTCTGAATAGATCACAAACCAAATTAAGACTCTAATCCTTGAAAAGTGAAGTTCAAAGTCTATATTCGATATCATGCCCATTCATCCAGGACTTGTGAGAGTTCTTAGCTGGCAACAGTGTCTAAAATGATGACTACAATTAACATAAATTGCTATGTATCTAGAAGCAACAACCCAGTGCTAAGTGCTCAGGAGATCTTTAGCAAAAAGAATAAAAAGTGACTGCTGAATTCCACAAAATTCAGTCTACCTTGAAAGCCCCTTTTGGGAAGATCTGTCTTCTTCAAAACCAATGAGGCAGAGCCATTTGAACTGGGAAACAGTGGTGGTGGTGACAACATTAAAAAAAGAGCTGCGTAGATAAAAGTGCTCTGGGAAGAAAGTAACAAGAAAGGCAGGTACATGCAACAAGCAGCAATCCTGCTTTTAATATCTCTATCTGAACTCAAATAACAAAATATTAACATGAATTTTATTTGTAGTGGCTCAAGCAAGACAGACAGATATGACAAACTGTCACATCTAAGGCTTCCTTGTGCACCAAGAATCCTAAAGATCTCTGACTATCAGCATTCAAACAACAGGCAGACACCACATCTATTCTTACATGTGTCTCCTACAATGTCTTTTGTTAACCTCAAAGGGTAAATACCAGGATGGAAACTTTAAGAAGAGAGAGAAGGAGGGGAACCACTAGTCTAACTGCTTTTAGAACCCTTGTAAGAGACCATCAGTTGATGAAGGTCGTCATTGTGGTTTGGATAAGCCACCTTACTATGACTAAACCAAAAGGCTATCACTGATCAAGTCATCTCTCTTACCCACCTTCACTATGCCCTAGCAGAACTAAACATTTGGCATCCTCTCCATCTCAACAAAACAATTTAGGCACCGAGTTACCTTACAGAGTGACCCTCTTCCCTTACCTCCAGGCTTCCCAGCACTTTTCCCTCCATAATGAAAGGACTGCTCTCAGCTGCTGTTCTGGAACTGTAAATCAAAGCTTCATATTTGTTTCAAGTCTCACAAAAACTTTAGCCATTCTAACCTCTATTTTCTCCTGCAAAGAAAAGCTGGTTCCTACTTTAAGGAATTTCTTTTGCAGAAGCTGTGAAGGAGGACAGCAAAGACAAAGATTAGCTGCATAAAAACACAAAAAGCCAGAGGTCTACCAATGAACTCTTAGTAACTGATGTGCTAAGAGAAAACAGCAGGTGGATTGTGAATTGACTGCACTTCTACAAATTCATGCTCCAGTTGCTCTGTGCCTCCAGCTAACAATGATATATATTAAGACTGAAGAGAGAGAGACTGGGTATGAATACAACCATGGAATTCCTTCACAAGGATGGCGAAGAAATTATTTCAAGAAGTGGTAACCTCAAACCCCTCTCCCCTCGTTCACTCAAACTTTCCAATCTCTATCTTGGCCATTAAGCAAAACACATGCTTATTCTTACTATGACATACGAATCCCTCCCCAAAAACCACTCACGTGATTCCACTTGACAAGCCATAGAAAAAACCTGAACTATCCAAATGCACACTTTGCTGAGTAACCACACTGCCATGGCCACTACATTTCCCCTTCACTTTCTTATCCCACAGTGTTAATTCAGATGCAATTGCTTCCAAGAATTTACTAGTTAATATTTTCAAGTACCAATCCACACACTGAGCTTCTTACACAAAGAAGCTAATAAAAAAAACATACTCCAAATGGAGACATTCCAGAGAAGGGTGATTGCCTGGATCTCTCACAAGAATGTCTATTTAGCCATGCATCTTTCTTTTTAATGCATTAAAAAAAGTTAAACCAAAATACCAACTTGAAATGGATCATTGACTATGACACGAAACAGACTCCCAAACCAAATACCCTACCGATGGAAAAGAGGGCAAAAAGTCCACCACACTACTCTCTGAAGTAAACTAAAATCACATTCAAGAAACGAACAGTGAGACAGCTTTAACAAATCAACAGTCAGCTGGCAAGTTCAGATCTTAAAACTTTTTAAGGCAAGAGACTATTGAAGTAACGTAGATTTGTCTGCTCCAGCTGCAAAAGTGTCAATAAGGCAACCAAGAACGGCAGAGGAAAGATATGGTGTATACGAGTATATCTTACGCACTTACGAAGAGACCCCTGCAAGATGTCAGTCTGAGAATCCAACAAGTCTAGGTCCAGGGCATGCCTTAACTGGAAGATTTTAAAATTGACAAAGAAAGCTAAGAAAACCCATGATATTGAACGTAGTGAGCTTTCCACAGCAGATTCATTATCTCTGCAAAGCAACAACCTGCTTCCACAAAAGCAGAATGCCCATTATGGTCACAGGAAAGCAATGCCTACAGTATTCACATTCTCAGTCTGGGGGTTCAGTAGTGTCACAAAAGCAAATCAAAAAGGTAAAGCACCAAAACAAGATCTCAGGCCTGTGAAGTAAAGCCCTTCTCGTTGTACAGAGACAATACAGCAAAGACTGTTCAACTATGCCATAGTCACAGACTAGGAAGGATCTATCTCAGCATTGATCCTCCTAGGCGAAGCAAAAAGGAGAAGATAGAAAGGGGAAAAGCTGCAGATGTTAAGCAAGTGTAATCCCTAAGCTCCTTCATATCTATATTCTACCAGGCAGCCCACTCTCAAAAAGCAGACAGAGGAGTCAGGCACAGTCACACCTTCAGCCTTAGCTTGAAAGCCTTATGGAACTGCACTGAAGGACTTCAGCAAGGCTTTCAGACAGCCAGGTGCTGCACTGTCCTATATATCTGCTTTTCAGTCCGACACACAAAAGGAACCTGTATTCTTTCCCAGGGTTACTGCAGACAGAAAGGGAAATAGATAGCCGAACTCATCTGCAGAAACATTTCTACATTATGATTGTGGTGACTGATAAAACACTCACATGTGAATAAAATTAGCTCGCTGTTGTCCAAGGAGTCATAGAAGTATCACCCACAATACAGATCAGCCCAGCACCAGAGCTGTTTCAGACCAAAGGAAATCTCTGGAAGAGACTTAGTCAAACTCAATCCAAGAGCTTAAGTTTGTGGAATATGCTGAAGCAAAAGCAGGTTGGCCCTACAATCTAAATTTACTGCGTGTTCCAAACATGATGGGACACTCAAAAACATCTGAAAATTAGAAAGTTCAACTTCTATGACTTATCTATGAAAAATCTGTTTTTACCAGTTATGCTGGAAGAACAAAGTTATGTCATTCTCCATTTAGAAACTCTTACCCCAGAATATAAGAAGTCTTTCCACTTTAGCGTAGGATTCCGCTAAAGCTAACCTAAAAACCCACTCATATCAATTTATCTGTTAATAACCTTATATTACAATCTGTATATATATTACAACCTGTATAAAATACTCTGATGCAGACATGACTAAGTTTACAGTTGTCAGTTGTATTTAATAAGCAGCGAGATGACAACAGTGACAGGTTAAACAGGCAGCACCATATAGAGAGATAACATCTTATTAGACCAAATAATACAGGTAAAGCTTGTGTCTTCCTCCCCCCCATAATAGCTAGTACAATAGAAAGATATTACTAATCCCTATTAAAAAAAAAATGCCTCATGTTCTTAGACCAGCACCACAGCTATCACTATCACAAACTAAATGTATTCACAGATGAAGTCAAATAAAATTCTGCTCCTGGCATGCAGTCTGAAGAAAATGGCATTAGAAGACTGACATAAGGAAGGACAGGATTTAGTTTGTGTTACAGGCCCTATGTGCAGAAACAGTGCAGAAGCCAAGTTTCACATGTCCCTTACTCGTTCATTTGGTAGGCAAAGCTGAATACAAGAACCATAGTGGGAAAAGCCACAGAACCCTACAAGAGCTGAGAGCTGAGGAAGGCCTGGTCCCTAGACACCCTGTGCAAGCACAGGGCTCACTCCTTGCCCAGAGTTCTACAAACAGTAAGACTAACTGGTATTCATTGCCACTTACACCTTTCTCCTGGATCTCTAGGAGTAGAGTGAAGGGGAAGATATTTACCAATTACATTGTCCAGATAAGAAAGATAAAGCATCAAGGCAAATTGATAACGCTTTTACATCAGAGAAAGTTCACCAGACTCCGGGAGAAAAGCATGAGCTGCAGACAGGATGCATAGTAAAAACTCTCTTTTCTACACCAGAACTGGAAAGGCAGGGAAGCCAGAGCACCTAGATGATGCCAGAACAAAATAAATGACACTGCTCAGGTGAGAAAGCAAAGTAGTTGAAGGGATGAGGGAGCCAAAGGAGAAGAAAAGAACTCTGTATGAGAAAGATTTCATTGTAAAGCATCAGCAGAAGTCAAATGAGCCATGAGGCAAGTTCCAGCTCAAAGGACCCCGCACAGCAGCTCCCTGTTATCAGCCAGGAGAGATAACGAAGCAGAGATGGAAAAGGACAGAATGCCCCGGATGAACGGAAGGCCAGCATTCAACATGGAACATTCAACCAACAAGTTCAGCCACTCCGCACAGTGAGGAATAAATGATCCTTTTCCCTTAGTATGAAATAAAAGACAACCTTAGCATGGCTGATTGACTTGCTTTCCTGAACAAGCGCTCCCACTGCATGAATATTATCTGCAGAGGAACATGTTTCTCTGAAGGTATCTGCCTGGCTCTGTGAATGGAGAAGCTACTATCCTTTCTTTCCCCAGCAGAACAAGTTGCCCCAGATGAATGGGATAGAATAATGGAAAAATTAAGGTCTATGGCTGCTAGACACCCCCTCTGCAAAAGGGCCCAACAGCCACTACATTTCTGCTTCTCCACACCATGAAGCTGCTTGGTAAAAGCTACGAGGCAGTGACTCTCTTCTGCATATCCCCCCCCTCATTTACATCTTACATAAACAAGGCCACAATGACAGGGGAAGACATTCACTCACCCTGTGCTTCTGAATATTTAATTACTGAAGCATGAAATGACAGCTTCACAGAACAGCATTCGGGGGGGGGGGGGAAGAACACACCTACTACCACTTTAAAAGTTGGAAAAGGATTAATTTCCTGCTTTTTTGGGAATAGCTAGTTTTACCAGTGTCCTTCACAAAGGGACTTCACCCTGACACAAAAGACATAGATGTTTAGCATCATGCCACCTCAAGCATGTGCCACTGCAGCAAGTGAGCATGAAAGCTCTGGTAGCTGCAAAGTTCACAGCATCCTCTGCCAGCAGCAACATAAAAGCCCAGACTTTTGAGGACCTCACAGCTCCCCTCAGTCAAACACACCTTCCTACCACAACATCTCCATAGACTACTTTCATGATCATGTTCAAGATCATCCTATGCTTTTAGCGCAATACACACAAAGGGAGAAAAAAAATAAGTCAAATACTTAAAGCAGATGGAGAAAAATCCCATATTCAAAGGGAATCACAGAAGACAGACTTGAAAGGTCATTTCCTCTGTTCTGCTGATTATAACGTAGATTTTAACTTAACTCACATCAGGTATCACTAAAAGTCCAAAAGCAGATGTTGGATAGCAGACTTCGAGTTCATCTAGAACTAGAACAGCTAAGAAAGAAATACAACAGCTTAGAGGAATGCTGTTCTAAGGTCTGGATGGAGGGCCATGCCTCACTCTGAGGCAAGAGCCCATTTGCCCTCCTTAGAGTAAGATAAGTTGGTGATTGCGAATCAGTGACAAGATCCAAGTCTTCCAAAAAGCAATCCCAGGAACTTTAGCTAATCTGACAAAGCTCTACAGCTAGAGCAAGTAAAAGAAATAGAACATGCTGGCTGTCTACCACAGCCTTAGACCAAAGAACTAAAGTCCTGCAAAGCCTCTTAGTGGTTCCTGTTTTGCCCTAAGATTTGAAGACTCTTACACACCTCTTGGCTCCTCATTTCAGTTCCATGGCAGGACAGGAATCTCTTCTGCTTTGTTTAACCAGTCCTTTAAGTCTGGTTGATAGCTTGACATGCCAAAGGCACCTTTCATTTTCATAACAGAAATGATGGGGACCTATTTGTAGCAATCACTGCTCTAATTATTGATTGAATGACTTAATTTATCTTGTTCCTATAAGAAACCTGAGATGTCTTTGCTTGCTAAGTAACAGGAAGCTGCAGAGGAGTGCTGCACTGACAACGCAGTCAAGCAATAGGGCAAGGCAGCACACACACTTACTCAAAATCTTCAAATTCCAGATCATTTCCCTCTACAGAAGGACTTGAGTTCTCTGAAGTGGAAGAAGAGGAGGAAGAGCGGAGACGGTTTTGTTGGTATCGCATAGAGCGCTGACGAATACTGTCCCTCCGGGAAAGATACTGGATCATCCTCTGAGCATAATATGCAGCAGGAGACAACCTGAGTAAGAGAAAGACAGACACTCATTACAAGAGTAGAGAATGAGAGCCAGTCTTATTCCTCCTTTTGAGCTCCAAGTTCCAGGACAATAAGAACACAACACAAAACAGGTTGTTTGTATTTTAACAGTGACTAAGAGGTAAATAAAGAAACAAGTGCAACTTCCCCTTTATACACTACACTCCCACATGATTCCCCTGTCGTGCAAACAAAAAGACTACATAGTACCTATAGACAAAGAACTCATCCATGGCACCAACAAGTTTGCTTCTGAGGACTCTTCAGAGTCCATTCTTTCACTTTTTCCCAGTTCAAACAACTAATCCCAGCAAACATCCCTGATAACATTTAAGCCCAAACGCAGTCTAAACTCTGCTTACAATACCAAGAGGAAGGCAGCAGCAGTCTTCACATAAATATTGAATCAAGGTCCTGCTCTTCTGGGGGTGCTTAAGGGGGGCATCATAAAGTATCAAGTGGGAACAAAAGTTTGACAGCTCTGTTCAACTACTTTGTAATCCAAATGGTGGGGATTTCATATACTAGCAATTTTATCAGGTCTACTACACGTATGTTAAGAGGAGAGTTAAAACCCTTGCACTCTATTTGAACGGAAAGTCTTCCTCCGCAATTAAACTTTCTCACAAGCAACCTGGCCTTTGTCTGCATGAGCTATCACACACCACTATTTCCCAGTTCCTCAGTGTTAAATGGTAAAAATGGACTCCCTTTTCCCACTCTGCATATATCCACAACTCCCAGCACATGCTTTGTGTGATACAGTTACTCATCAGTAAAGTGCAGAAACATCAGATACTTGAATAAGCATTTCTTCAGCCTTATTTGGATTAGTCTTGAATTCTAATCTGGGGAGAAAGAAAGAAAGAGAGAGAGAGAAAGAAAAAACAGAAAGAAAGAAAAGGAAAGGAGATGGTCCTTGGCAACCATCCGCTACCCTGACACTGACATGATGCTCTCAGAATAACTAATTAGGCACTAAGATATCTATTCCTTTCACTTCTAGCTTCCCCCATTCTATATATGTGCTTTTTTAGTCCAGGTAAGTAGCCAGACTATTTTTATGACCCTGGGAAATACTGATCTCATTTCCTACAAAGGCACCATGGACAAATGAGTGATAATGGAGAAAGGAACCCTATTTTTTACCTATAGATGCAAGTTTGAACAGCTTTAAAACAAAACCTCAAACAAACAGTGAATTCCAGAGGATAGCCTACCCTTCTTGACTTATTTGCAAGCACACAGGCTGTCTGCCTTCCAGGAATCCTGCCTATCTCAGAACTGAGTATCAGGCTAAGTTCTTTTTAGAGTGGACTTCACTGCTAGCCACAAAGACTCTGTAGGGTAAAGTTCAACTTTACAGTGACCAACACTACATAGTTTCAGTGTATTACACTACAACTAGTGGCAAAATATAGTTACCTAACCATCCCTGATAATATGACTGCTACATGAGCTAAAAAAAATTTTTTTCTTTTTTTCCAGAGCTGTGTTGGTTCTATAGGGAAGTACTGGGAATAAGATTTAGTGTATATATGAGTAGATTCACATTCATCAGCATGAGCAGCAAACAACTAGACCAGGTCTGATAAAGTGCTCTGCTACTATCCCTAAAATCATATTTCAAAGGAAAACTACATTTAATAGCATTTTGAGAGTGTTCCTTAGAGCAGCATGAAAGAAGTGTACTAACTCTTGAAAGGATGGATTGTATTAATGTTTTGGCTGCAGACACCAATCAAGTGCATTCAATCTCCCATTCCTCCACATATTCAGAGTATATAGCAAAAGAAGGCAGCAAGAAATATGGAATTAGAAGTCACACAGATACTAAAAGACAGCCTCTTCCCCAAAGTTCCCTGTACCCTACTGTTATCTTGGTAAAAAGACTACAGGCTCAAGGATCTAAAGATTTAGTCAACAAGCAGCAAAAGCAGGAGAGGAAATCACGCACATACATTTTGTTTTCATTTCCTCCTGGATCTTTTATGCACTGTTTGATGAATTAAAGGTGCTTATGCTCGTATAATGCAGAAGATTTCACTGTAGAAATGTAGTACTTCACTGTACTTCCCTGAAGACTTAACAGGCCAAGTTTAAAAAAGGGAAAAAGAGAGAGAGAGAGAGAGAGAGAGAGAGAGAGAGAGAGAGAAAAGAAAAAGAAAAAAAAAGCAAGGCATTATGACGATGCACCAGTAAACTGGAAGCTATTCTCTTCATGGCGTTTTTCCATAAGCCAAGACTTCTGTGTATTCTTTAAAAGTCCGTAACATGAGACGTGCACAGAAAGACAGAAAGGATCATTGAAATGAGGCAACACCAGAAAACACAAACAGTGGTCTCATCAGCCCACTAATTTAATCACTGAAACTTTTTTCTTTGTTAACATCAAACCAAGGGAGAGTTTTACAGAAGGTTATGAAGAATGAGATTTGCAGATGTTTAGTCTTCTCAAAATATGCTGTGCATCACAAGAGAAAGCACAAACATGCTTGTTTGAATAACAAGAAAGACTAAGCAATGAAGGCTGGCAATAATGGATGACCAGAGGCCAAATTCAGCTTCCTGACAGCACATGGTATGTAGAATGGGCAGATTGCAAAGATTTCCAAAGGGAAGACAAGAAGCTTAAATCTGATAAACAGAAGTAGGTGTAAGTGATCAAATGCAAAGGGAAGGGGAGAACAATCAATGCAATAGACTAAGGAAAAGATCTTTGCAGATGGACACATGTAGGGCAAAAATTGCATTTGTCAGGCTGTATCTGTCCTTGGAATTCAGGTGCAACAAACCAGAATCAGAGCTGAGAGCTAGCATAAGAAATTTAGCTATCCTGGAGAGAGGGGAAGCCTGCAAAGTGGCATAAGAAATGCTGGTTAACATTAAACACTCTTCCTATCATCCAGCTATTTAACACAACCATAAATCAGCCCCTGACCAAAGTTAGTCTACTAGCTGGCTAAACACAAGCCAGTCAAAGCAGACTGCTTGGTTCACTTACTTCTCAACTGTGCTTCTAATAAAACAGCAGCAAAACACAGACTTTATCCAGTAATTTTTAAACCACGTTTGTGTCCAGCGGACTGCAGGCTGTGTTTGACAACACCGCAAGAGCTAAATTAACCTACTCTCCGATGTGACTGGACCCCATTTACTGAAGCAGATGGCTCTGGATAGGAGAGACCGTACTGCCAGGCACATGACAGCCACAGAACAAGGTGCTGAGTGGGAGGAAAGCTGCACTGCAAAAGCCAGAACCAAGCAGCTTCTGTCTCATCCAACAAGCTACAACACTGGGAGATAGCACTTTCATTATGGAAAGAGAGAAAGTACTATTATAAGAGAAAGCTCACTGACCAGTGAGAGCCTGTAAGAGAAGGAACTGAAGGAATATTTTGCTAGCATTAGTAAAGTTCAGATACCTTGCTCTGAATGGCATCAGTGAGTATAAAAGAAAGAGCTGCTAGGTAGCACGCATGTCGTCCGACAGATATATTTCCTCAGTCGGACATCCAAACAGGCCGGCCCTATACACAGACAGGACGATTTTTATTTATTTTTATTTAAGCAAAGACTGCTTCTTTTCATCCTCTCCATTTTAGAATCTTCATAGGAAATTTAAAAAAAATAATAATAGTCACAAAACAATGAGCTGGAGGAGGTCTGGACCCAGCTTCCCACAACAGCCATAAAAAGAACTGGCACATCTGCACCCAAGAGCAAGACACTGCTCTGCAAACCCCCAAGCTTCCTAGCATTTCAGAAGCAGTGACAGCACTCATCAAACCCTGCCTTGATGCAGATGGCTGGATGTTCACTGCCATTATTACAACTCACATCTCTAAATGCTTCCCAGCCAGCAGACACATTTTAAAGTGGTTACCTGATTGGTGTTATTAATTTTCCTGCTGATTACTACAGATGCATACATATCATCAACCCTTGAGCTGAAGGCAATACTCGTGATAGACACCTACTTTTAGTCACTTCCTTTCCACTTAAGCCGTCAACTCACAGGCAACACTCAAGCCTGCCAAAATGTCAGCCTGAGGGTCAGGTCTCTTTCATATCAACTGCTCTAGTCCCTTAGATTTGCCTAGAGACTCATCTACTAAACATTCTAAATTTATATTACTTTATAGATGTAGCCTGGGAGCATGTTTTTAAATATCTCTATTTTAAAATGTATTAGTATAGAGCATTCTTTAACGCCAGCTCTACTTGGAGGTTAACTTCTTCTGCAGCTTCAGTTTTCTGAGCTTAGTAAGTGCGGAAACTATGGAGAATGACGTAACAGCCAAGCTGACCTTAGAGAAGTTCAGTGAGGCCACTGAGAAAAACTGAAGCAGTCTGCATCAGACCATTCCTTCCAAATTTGAGGTAACTTAAGAAGTGTTCTCTCTGCCTCATTCCTGACCTAGGTTATTCAAATAAAGCATCACTCCTCAGAAACAGTAGACAGCATAGAAGTTTATAAAATAAAACAAAACAAAATAAAACAAGCACTTAAGATCTTCAGCATATACACGAAGTTTTCCATTGGGAACAGCTTGGTCTTAAGGATATATGTATGTTTATTTCACCTTTGTTTCACTTTTTCCACTTCATTATTTAAGGACATCTGGAAACCTTAACCTTCCTGTTACAAACGTTTGATGCTACAACAAACTCAAAATGCAGTAACTTTTTTTTTAAAATCGCATCCCTCAATTTCTAGTGAGGTCAAGGGACAATCAAAAAGATCCTACTAGCCTAGCACACCAGTAAGATTTAGAGGAACACTCTGATCTTACTCCACTCAAACTTTCAGCTCATGCTGATTAGATCTATGTATCTCATTTTCTGAAAAGGACAGAGTGACACTTAATGGAATGAACTAAACCCCTTAGAGGAGGATTCAACACTGGCCTTTTCTTGCAGAGCTTTTTATAAACTCAGACTGCTATAGCTTCAACCACAACCTAAAAAAAAGCTGAACTTTCATGTGAAGAATGCAGTCTGAGTTCAAAAACTGCTAGAAGTAGAAAAATACTTTTGACAATGCTCCTTATGCTAGGAAATGTCTCACCAATAATATAAATGAAAAGGGAACGCTGAGGTTCATCGTGGGAGCGATATCGTTGGGGGGGGGGGGGGGGGAGGGGGAACAGTAATCCAGGCAGGCCCTCCTTCTTTGTTCCTTCTTAAAATGCAGCTCCTACAGAGCCGAAACAACTTCTCACAATCTTTGCTGAAGAAATCTGCCTTCTTTGAATTAGGTATTCCAGAAAATAAGGAATGGTCCACTCCCAGACATTTAACAGCTCTTAGCATTCATAAATTGACCTAAGTATCATAATTTCTTTTAATTCAATATTTGTAAAATTTCACTTCCATCTCTCCAGGCAAATCAATCCCTCTACCTGTCATTTAATCAACTGCCATCTAGAAAGCTTTTACATCTATCAACACAATTCTGATACTCCATTGCCAAAACCTGTAGTAACCTAGGTATGTCTTCCAGTGACCTTCTATAGAAGTACTACACTTCACTTTACTTGCACCTCATCTATTTATACCATTCTTGAGCTTTGAATTATCATTCCAGGGCAACCTCACTTGTGATAAATGGAAAAAAGCCTAATATAAAATTTCAGCTCTACAGAGGTTTATCGACATGGGAGTTATTTACAAGCATAACTACACTGTGTGGGCCATTCACAACACAGCCTCTTATTTCAGAACTTGTGCATACAGCATGGTCTATAGCAAAATGCAGATTTTGTCACTAATGATCTGGAAGACATTGGTGGGGGGAAAATAACTTTCTGCAGCAACATAGATACTTAAGTCTCATACAATGCTATTTCTGTAAACCCCTTTATGATAACTTCCACTAGCCTTCAAATCATGCAACTATGTCAGAGGTTCCTTAAGAGGCTAAATCAGATGAATTTTACATCTACTGAATTTTCCTCATTCACAGCTTTGCTAAATCCACCTAAGAGAGCATATTTGTCACGATTTAGTCTCTGAAAGTTTCCAGTGCTGCTTACTGCTCATGATTTTATTATCTCTTCTGACAGGGTCTATGGGTCACATTATCCCATCTGCTGCTTTCTTAATACACTAAGTGGTAACTGCAAAGATCACTTCTTTCCATTTTTGATAACTCTACCATGTTTGCTTTTTCTGGTCCTGTGAAACACTCCCACCTCTTCTGGGGATTATGCAGCACTACAGTTGTTTATACGTCTAATGCCAATGATTCATGATTCTTTAGAAATAATTGTCAGTATTTTGGTCTTAGTTAAGTACACTTAACACTTTGGTTATGCTATCTCATATGAATATGCTTAGGGAGACATTCCATTTTCTAAGCATGCTGTCTGCTTACATCAACTCCTAACTACCTTTACTGCATTCTTTCTTACTCCCAAATCGACTATTTCTTTTTGCTTCATTTTTCTTGAAAAAGATTTCAGATTTATTGAGTTCATCTCATCTACTGTTGCACCTGCTTGCCACCTAGTGTTCTCCATCCCAAATGATTTCATGAATCCCTATGCACCTACTTCAACAGCAATTTCTTCCTCTTTTCCCCATTCACTCCAAGATCTGACAGTATCTTCTTGTTTGGATTGCCCCCTCCTGCCATGACAAGTCATAGAGGACGAGACAGGCCAAATACTAGGACCATTTCCAAAGGATTCAGTGAGTTACACATAAGTAATGCTTTTGTCTGTGAAAGTAAAGTGCCTTTGGATAGCATTTGGTTCTTACCTGGCTGGATCTGGGTAGATTGGATGCTCCCGGGACCCTGCTCCATCATAGCGAGATAATGAAATGAGAGAAGACTCCAGCAACCTCCTAGAAAGTAAAAACAAATGACAAAGTCAACTGCCAGCCAGGAGCATCCCTCCCATTATGTCCTACTTTCTGAAATCTCTTAAGAATATTTCTATCACTCGTGCAAAGAACTCTATGATATACTTAACCACTGATTGATGACATAAGAGTTTTGCCACATAGCTATTCAAATCGTAATATTCTCACTGTACATGAGAGAGAACATCTCAGGTAAGAAAGGAGAGTGGTCCCATACCTACTTCCAAGTTTCAAGAGAAAGATGGAGATGCTACTTCTCTTTGGAGACAAGCCATCTCAGTTCGTCAGGTCCATAACACTACTCCTGTATTAGCCATCTGTCAAATTCTTACTGTCTCAAAAGTAGCTACACAGACAATGGGCTAAGGACCATGGGAAAAAGAATACAGCTCACTATGTGGACTCTGTGGACACTGCTTACTGCTTACTCACAGCAAAATATTCAATCTCAGTCTCAAAGCTCAGAAAAAGAGGTTTTTAGCCACAAAAATGTCTGGTTCCTCTGTATCTTAATCTGCCACAGGAAAAGCTACCAATATTCACCCAGAAAGTAAATGTACGCAAATGCAGCCAGACAGCTTGAATATGTGAGAAGCAAGTCTGAGTCATGACAGGCAGAAGAACGAAAGTATATAGCGGGAACATATCCTCCACCCTGGCTTCTACACGCACCTCTATCTAGCGTCTTGTCACAAAGCAGAGCATGGCATTGTTTCAAGACTGACTCATTCAAGCCTGCTGCAGCCATTACATTAACACTCACAAGAGAGATGAGTTGGGGTGGGCGTAGAGAGTGGAAAAATCAACTACCAAAAGTTTTTAAGGCTGCCGAGTTCCCTTTCAAGTCTTCTTGCCTGGGCACTCCTCCTAAATTTTGTTTCCAATCTTTGTAATGCAAACAAAAATTCTTATGGTTTGAAAGCCAGAGATCCAAACAGCACGTCTGTTCTATTTCCCCCATACACACTTTGTGAGAAAGAGGTTTGAATCAGTCAATCTTAGCCCCACATTCCTTATTTGCAGTTACCATTTGCTATGCAGGACAGCAAACATCAATCTACACACAGGAAGAATGAAGATGGACCAGATATAATCCATGTCCAATTTTCTATTTCTTGACAGTAAGTCTTAATATTGCAAGAGAAAAGAGATGTTGAACACAAGCCCAACCAGAATGTTTTTCAGATAAATATAGTAGAAATGCAAATGATAGATTCCTCCTCTCCCCCTCCCCCCCAAAAAAAAAAACCAATCAAGATCTCAAGACAACTCACTATTGCTTTCCAAGAACAAAAATTTTCCTTCTGCACTGCATTATAAATGTAGGATACAGAAAACAGCAAGAAATTGCCCCAGTTACTTGGAAAGCCATGTGTCAGATGCAGAGAGTCAGTGCTTACTGCAAAGCACTGGGACTCTACAGAAGGTAGGTATTCTCTCCTTTCTGGCAAGAAGTTGCTTGGCAACCATTTGTCTTATTCAAGAACAGTTATTAAATCTCTTTGATGAATCAAACTTTGAGATGAATTAATTCCCCAAGTTACTGAGTCAAAAGCTCTAACCTTCAACACTGCTGGATATTAGGAATCCCTTGGCTCCCTAGGAAGCTCTCATTATACCTCAACCTTGGCTTACCAAAACCTCTCTCCCTCTCCAAGCATAGAAGTCAATATATGCAAAAGTAGCTAATCCAGAACAAACAGCAGAACAGTTTTATGGTGTATATCTAGAGACACCATCTCATAACCTAACATCGCACCATGTATACACTACTTTAATCCATCCCTGCCCAGAAGGAATAAAAATCGGTAGAACTGACATTCTGGGCATTCAGTTAGCTGGCCCCTTTCTAGCTTGCTGACTCAGAGTTCAGTCACTGGGTTACTGGCATCGCAAAACCAACATGTTTCTTTAAAGTCTGCTCTTCGGGACTGCTTATATAACAGAGCACTCTAAAAACACCAGTCTGCAAGTAGCCTTGATGTGTGGAGGCTGCCACCTCACTCAGCACTGTTGGGGACCAAGATTGAGTGATGCTGTGTAGGACAGCAGAGGATCTCTAAGGCAGAAAGTTATCATCTGTTAACTATGATTTGTGGCCAGCATATGTGCACGTGAGTTACCAGTGATCATGTGTCTTCCTGCCTGTGTCAGCAGTCACAGTGTGCCTTCCTGCCTACGTGTCAGCAGCTGCGGTGGGCCTGTCCTGCTGGACTGTCCTGCCCGCCTGCTGGGCATCAGGAGACGCCTTCTACCTATCACAGAATGCCAAGGAGACACTTGGAGGAGTGGTTGAGCCTGATGGCTATATAACCAGCCATTGTGTTTTCAATAAAGGCTTTCTTGCACCATTCTTCTTGTGGTCTGTGTCGTCGAATGCCACACAGCACAGTCCTGCCTAATCACTGCATGAGTGGCCCCCTACAACAGCTTAGACCAGTTTATTATTAAGTCCATACTGGTGGCTTCTTACTCTGCAAACAACGCTTCAACAAACCAGCAAGTACAGGACAGTTCCCTTGTTCCGTGGCAGACCCAAACACACAGCAAAACAAGTGATGTGCTACAGACCAAGTTCAGCTCATAAAACATTACCACATGTCCCAACAGAGCTGCTGAATAAGGGAAGGTCCATAGTAGCCTGTTTTAGAAGGCGAGCACAGGAGCCGGGATCTGCCTGGCCTGCATTGGGAGCACTCCCATACCTGCCAGTTGTGCAGTTCTCAGCACTGTTAGCCCCTTTGAACTTAACCTGGGAGAAAATGTTCCCCTCGTACGCAGATCCTGTCAGGGTCAGGTCAATCAAGAGCCGCAGACACAGCAGCTGTCTCCTTGCCAGGTGTGAGCAACCTACACACTACGCTAATGGTGTGTTCCCTCTTCCCAAGCATGCCATTTCCCTGCAACGCATACACTGTCCTGATAAAGCGCACACACAATTAATTGTCAAACTCATCATCCTTGTCAAAACTCTTGGTGCTCATACAATACAATCCCCCCTCCCTTCCAGCCCTCCAGGCTCTATCCACTAAAGGACACAGCAAAGTCAGAGTGCCACCTAGGAAGATGATCAGTACAAGATGCATGGCCTAGCAGGCTCTGCTGGAAAGGAGTCTCTAGGTATTCTCCTCCCATACTTCTCTCATATTTGAGAAGGCTGACAATTACCTGAACAGAGCATTGATTTAGACGGATCATATGCTTCAGAAAGCAGTCAGCAGCTGAGTTGAAGGAAATTCAAAGGCACCCCAAGCAGGGGGCACCAAAAGGGCATAGCAAAAAGGAGGAGGAAGAATACTCTGATGCATGCCTTGCTCTTGTATCTTGTTATAGCTCTGGCAGGAGGCAATCTGCTTGGCTTGGAAAGAACAGTTCAGGAAATCTACAGTTCTCAACTTTACACCCCAACTGACTCTTCAAATAAATACTTGAAGAGCTCTGCCCTACAAGGTACCTGGCATCTTGGCTGAAATTGTTCTGTGTTTCTTTGGCAACTTCAAACCAGCAGCTGCCTGAGCATCAGACTGACATTCACTGGCCAGTTATCCAGGTAAACATAAGCCTCAAAGCTCCATGATTTTACCTGAACTGCTTGCAACTCCACCCCATGAAGCAACAGGAACTGTTGCTGCTTTAGGAGCACCTCCTTAACCAAACCGGCTCCTTAGAAAGAACAGTTGTTACCTGGTTGTAGGGGTAGGAGTGACATGCACTCCATTAAGCACACTCCACAGGACTCACTCTTAGACTACTTTGTTAGAACAGAATGGTCTCAGCTAACGTGGTCTTTCAAGCAGAGCACTGCAAGCTTGCCAACACCAAAATCACCTCCTTCATTATGTTATACTGGGGCTTATGACCCTTACACTAGCTCTACATTCAGACCACATGGGCAAAGATAATTCAGTTACAAGTAATTGCTAAAGGTTATAGCCAATTTTAAATCTGCTTGCCAAACCTTCATCATCCTGCAACTGTACCCTCTCAGATCATTAACAGCAAATAACAGTTGGATATCAATGTATAAAGGGGGCAAAAACAAATCAAAACAGCAACATGCAATCTCTTGAGATCCAGATAGACCATCTCTGTATTTACCGGTCCCAAGTTGAATACAAAATCTGTACTGAAACCAGAGTCCTGGACGCAAGTAAAATCTGTAATTTAACCAATTCTTTCAAGACTAAGCTCCTGAGGCCCAAGTTGCAGATCTGAATGCATTCGGTACTGACAAATGGGTTCAATAACAGATACACTGCTATAACCATAAATAAAGTGTCTAATTTGTGACACTGGTAGCGTTACCTACTGTCCCTAAGAAAGGCATGGAAGAATGTTTTTAGCATTATTCACGTTGCATTCTTTAGGAGTCTTAGATCCTACATCTATAGCTTTTGCCAACCTGCCCGAAGTCTCAGAAGAATCAAGGACTATTCATTTTCAGTAAGCCTAAAGTAGCCTGATATCCTACCAAGGTATATGCTGAGGTTTGTAGCAATTCTGTTAAAAGGGGAAGAGATAATCCATAGAGGAATAGTAGCAGCTCTGATACAGGGTAGTGCTAGCCACTAAGTGTCTAACAGTTTCAGACAGAAGAGGATGCAAAGAGAGAACAGAAACACATCTTGCTTGATTGCGCCTCCTTTTGAAACATTTCACTAGATAATGCTCAACTCCAGAATCCTTTCTGGAGCTTACAGCACCCTCTTCCTCTCCTCACCTCCCCACCATTTTCGCTGCCCAGATCTGTAACACACTAACACTAGGCTCTGTGGAAGCAATTGCTCCACTATCCCTGTCTAGACAATATGAAATTGTCACAAATGACATCTAAAGTACAATTAGCAGAGAAAACGCAATTTCCACTCTCCTCCCCCGCTTACCAAGGGAAAAAAAAAAAAAATCATACATTAACATCCTCCAGGTTGTCAGTCAATGCCGTGGTGATGAAGATTAATTCTGCTCACCCTGGGAGATGCTTCAGGCCCAGCTTGCTAAAATAGCAAGGGGGAGATTGTGGGGCGGAGGGAGGGTTGCTTTTTTTATTATTATTACTACAAGGAGATAAAAATTGCCTCTGTTTAGTAGCATTATGCTGAGTTCTCAGCAGACTCCTTTCCTATCAGGCATCAAAAACTATGAAACAGCCTTTCTACACTCCCTCACTTACTTTGGGCCTGCAAACAGCAAAAATCACTAGTGAAGGGGAAAAGGAAACACAATCTGTTACAGGACACCCATAAGATGAGAGAAAGACAGAGAGACACAGAGAGACTATCAATATGCTAAAGCATATTGACAACACTGGCAGCTTCTGTGAACTTCCTCCCAGGGTTTTACATAGTCTCTCAAAAGGCTTTTGCATCCCCTGCTGCCCACTTGGAGATGAAATTACTGCACTGTTTTATATTACATCCCTCTTCCAGTTCTCTGATTTACAGCTAGCAGTCAGTTCTGAGTGCTGGTCCCTACGGATATGCTCCTACGGTTCCACACATAAACATAAAACAGTGACAGTGTAAAACTAGAGTCTATTTAGTCATCTTCCTCTTACAAAGGGACAAAATTTAACATAAAGATAACAAGAAAGCTGAAGCACAAAGACAGCTGAACGTTCTCCAGCTGTCCAATAACATTGTTATCCTCCCTCAAATCCAAGCCCAATTATTAACTGTTAACAAGCCCAATTAGCTCCTGGAGATCAGTTCTAGTCTGAATACATGTAGTAAACAAAAATTTCACCCAATCCAATCCATTGGTTTGGGTTTTTTAACTTCCCTTCTCAGAAGGGAAGGAAAAAACTATTTCACCAGAAATCTCTGCACTGTGTTGCAGAATTTCAAAGAATAAATTGAAGTCACATAAGCAGAAACCATCAGCCGTTTTGTTCCATAGCTTCATTTTTCATAAAAGTTCTGTAGTTCTTTTCAAACAGCAAAACACTGTAGCTATCACCAGCGTCATATTCAAGCTTAAAATAAAGAAGCAATCAGTATGCAGTTCTAAAGATTTCCTGAAAAGATGATTTCCAAAATTAAATCCTTAACAGAATCTATTCTGATACCTGTATGCTAACATTTCTTGCCCATTTCAGCTTTCGCATGGTTATGGTTAGTCATAGAGAGTCTGGCATCAGGACTGTATTAAAACAGATCCCAAGTAGAAACAGTCATACAATAAGGGCACAATTTTCTTAATACAACTGGAACCGTATACAAGAGGTGGATACCCAGCCTTATCCTTGAGAATTGTCAGCACTGATGAAAATTTAACACTCACTTTTGCAGCTCCTCAAATTAGCCCCTCCATCCCTTGTTCATACCTTCATCTTAAATTCTTCATCCCCAATGACAAACGGGAATTGATGGCTTTCTTATGAATATCTAAGCCCTGTCAGGCATCCTTTTGATCATGTTTTTGAGTTGTGCTACAAAAAGAACACCTTTTACAATAATGTTTTCCTTCTTAAGAATGATCCTTGACCCCAAATATGTTCCAAAAGACAACCTTTGTAGAAGGCTTTGGTCTGAGGAGTTTGTGCTAGTTGTGAAGGGCAAACACAGTCAGAGAAGACATCCTTCCCAGATGAAGGTGCTGACAATACAAAACTGGGAAAAGTGGTTCATACACCAGAGGGCTGTGCTGCCATTCAGAGGGATCTGGACAGGTTGGAGAAATGGACAGAGAGGAACTTCATAAAGTTCAATAAGGAGAAGCACAAAGTCCTGGACCTGAGGAGGAACAACCCCATGCACCAGCACACGTTCAGAGCTGACCGGCTGGAAAACAGCTTGGCAGAGAAGGACTCGGGGGTCCTGGTGGACAGGCTGAACATGAGCCTTTACTGCAAAGAAGGCCAACAGTATCTGGGCTGCATTTGAAAGAGTGTTACGAGCAGGTCTAGGGAGGTGATCTTTCCCCTCTGCTCAGCACTGGGGAAGCCACATCTGGAATGCTGGGTCCAGCTCTGGGCACTCCAATATACAGAGCTACTGGAGTGAGTCCAGCAAAGGTCTACTAAGATGATTAAGGGACTGCAGCATCTGTCACATCAGGAAAGGCTGAAAAAGCTGGGGTTGTTTAGTCTAGAGAAGAAAGGCTCAGGGGGATCTTATCAATGTGTATAAATATCTGAAGGAAGGGTGTAAAGAAGATAGAACCAGACTCAGCAGTGTCCAGTGATAAGACAAGAGGCAATGGGCACAAACTGAAACATATGAAGTTCTGTCTGAATACAAGGGTGGGGTTTTTTTGTTTTTTGGGGGTTTTTTTTGTTACACACTGTAAAGGTGATAGAGCGCTGGAACAGGTTGCCCAGAAAGGTTGTGGAGGACAGCAGGGAGAAGAAGTGCAGTGAAAGAAGCACAATTACAGGAAGCAAAGAATCAGCCTTTGTATTTTGATTAAAGTCAGAATTTTGACAGCAGAAATGTTTAGATTTGAGTTCTTTTAGTTGGGAGAAAGGGCACGGACATCTTCGAGAACATCGTTAACTTATTAAATTTTACCAGCTTCAGTTCAACTATGAAGTAATTCTACAAGATGAACTGTGCTATTCCTGCACCTCCACACCCTGACTAGGAACTCCAACCTCCATTTACCACCTGATGCCACAGGCGCCAAGCACCACCTTCAGAGGAGCTCAGCATAGGTAAGGTCAGCAGCTCTGGGCAAGATGACAGATTCCCTAAGTGGACCCAAGGCTACATTCTTAATCTGTTACTTCACCTGTTGACAAAAATCAGGCATCAGAACAAATGATGAGTGAGTATTATGCAGAGGTCTTCAACATACAGTATCCAGGGAATGATTAACAGGTTAGTTCAACAGGCAAGAGGAAGCACACATCTGTGAGGACATTAAAAGGGCCAAGACCAGCTGTGGCAGTATTGATTAGTTTGATACTAACTTTAAGATGAAAAGGACGATGAAAGATCCTGCACTCTCATTCTGCAGGGGCAAGACTTTGGCAGTAGGGAAAGAGGAAAGGTAAACCAACTCCAGCTCAGCCTACTGAACTTGTTATTTTGCTCTACAGTAGCAGTTTTATACTAGTGCTTAGAATGGAACAGGCACCTTGGCCAAGCTGAAGTCACAGACATCACATACTTGCACATAGGCTTCTAACAACACGTGTTTATATCAGAAATTCAGCTAGAGGGGATTTGTTTCTAGTCATCATGGTTATGATAACAGGCTTGAAAACATGGCCAGAACAGTCAATACACTGAACTCCTTGAGCCTGCAGACAGTTTTTTTCTTCTACCTGCTCCCCTACGTATAATGTACACTTAAAATTCTTCTTCTGGGACTTCCCAGCACCACAGATTGTCTGGACAGCAGAAATCTCTGCTTATCCACGCAGGCAAATCTGCGTCAGCTTCTGGGATAATTACACAGGGCTCCTGCTTCTCTATAGGGAATCGAAGAGGAGGTGTCTTTCCTGAGGGGGCAGAAGGCATACTGTTCTCTCTATAGGTTTCAAAGGTCATGAAAACAGACGTCCCACTGCACATCAATCACTTCCTTTAAAATGCTGTTGTTCAGACTGCAATGACCAAAAGACACAGGCCAACAGATGACCAGCAGGGCAGTTCAGCCACTTACCCCTGCTCCCCCACATCATGAAGAGAGGGGGAAGGACTTGATGCTAATGTATTTCAAGCAAAAAAATGACTCAGTTTCCTGGCAAAAAATGAACGCTGTTTGTTCACAGACTTCAGTTCCAGCAGGTGCTTTCTCAAGACAAGCAATGGAGGGGGCTCAGTTACACCACACGAACAGCCATTTGGCGCAATCAGTTAAATATGTATGTGGAAAATGTTTAAAATGCATCTTAACTATTCAACAGACCAGAACAGCTCAACTGGAGAAATTTAGAGTCATCGCTATTTTGGTTACAGTTGTATTACTGAGATCACAGGTCCCTCTCCCTCCATTTGCTCCAGGCCCAGAGAGTAAATGTGTGTTCTGCTGCAAGTTCTCCAGCCCAGATTCTGTAATAAGGAGCAAATAATTGGATGAGGGCACTTTGTCCCCAGGCACACCATGCTGTGCGCATTTATAAAGAGCGTGAAAAATGAGTGCACGCACGCACTATATGTAACTGAGTGCATATCTAATGATTAAGGGCTTACATTAGCATAAAAAAAAAAAAAGAGGCACATTATACTGCTAACATCTCCAGCTCCTCCCCACATCTGAGAAAGCTACTCAGAGCTTTTAGTTGAGCACATGGGCCTGAAATAGAAGGTTTGAGAGCCTGCCCATAACTTGTTTCTTGGCAAAAGAAAAAAAAAAATCTTAGAAATTTTAGAAATTGTTTTAAGGCAAATCAGCAGTTCATCTGAAGTCATCAGACAACAAGGTCTAGGAATCACAACTAGATAGTTTAAGCATGTCAAAAAACACTATTAATCATAAATTGAGAGTCATCTTTAGAGACAATACCACAAATGCACAAGCGCTATGCACATAAGTAACAGAGAGAAAAAGAAGCAACTGTTCTAGATCAAGCTTGTCCAGACATGCTGTCCATGATGCAGTGCTTAGACAAAAGAGCCCCAGAGAAGCCACCTGCAGACAGCATAGGAGACAGCCTAACAAAGGATCAAGAGATAGAAGCTATTCACATCTACATCTGTAGAAAAGCTGAGAACTGACCATCTGTTTTATGGTATCCTCACATAGCTATTTGTTTGAATTCAGTTGTCTTCCAACTTTCAACCAACCCATGTTTAACCAAGATCTTTGTTGTAAGGTCATTTCCTACAGACCTCCCTCAGAAAAACCCTAGAGCTCATTACTTTTCAGAAGAAGCAAGAAAGTTAGAGAAAGTTTTGAAGCATGCATCTCTTTGGTCCTTATTAAGAAACATCACTGGAGTCCAATTCCAACAAGCTCCCCTGCTACCACATAGAAGCAAATAAACAGTAAGCAAAGCCCCAGAACAGTTCCATAAACTGAGACCAGTACATTGCAGGTAGAGTTTTTCAATTTCTTTTAAAGGTGAACGCCTTGTAGCTAGGCCTGGAATACCAAACAGGTGAGTTCGCCCCCTCTATTTACCAGGACATAGCTATCTGTTGTTTTGTATCTACAGGCTTGAAAAGCACTGCTTTACTCATCCACCATATATAGTTCTTGAATTTTATGGAAGGAGGGAAAGCTGAAGATTCAGAGTGACAACTTGAGATTGCAAACAATACTTTCGCCCCCAAAGATCACCAGCAAATCTTGGAGTTCAGTAGCAGTACCACATATAGAGCACAAAGACTGTTCTTTGCCATTTATTTCAATAGATAATGGGAAAAATACAAAGCATTTCAGAATTCGCTAATTTGATCTCCATGGGAGAGGGCACACCTGTCAACCATAGGAGGCCTGACAACAATAAATTTGGTTTTTCCAAGAAACAGCTTCAACAGCCTGCACTTATTCCTTCAGCCACAATTGAAGCTGCTGGAGGAATGCTACCATAACAGAGGACTATTGTGGAAGTTAATCCATGCAGAAAAAGAGGTCGGAGAAGGGAAGTGGTTTGAGTGAGGAAATACTACAGAGGTATTTGAGAAGGCAGTTACTCTTATACCAGTTTAGCTTACAAGCAAGCTGTTACAAGGGGCAGGGGAAGTGCTCAAACTTCTGATGCTTCAGTAAACAGCCTTTCCTGCCTGCACAGATAACAGCACACACTATCTGGAAAAAAACAAAGCTTGAAGAGGGGCAGCAACAACCTCAGAGCTATACGGACATCAACTCACTGTTCAGATATCACAGTAACCTCTCCTACAGTTCAGACTGTGATCGCATTTTCATGATGAAACCCATTTTCATCAAGGCCAGACAAACTATACTAGCCTAAGACCAATCTCGTCTTGTCCAGCTTCATCTTCTAAAACCTTATAGGACAGTTCAAGCAAGAAAACCAAAACAGTTTTAATTTCCACTCCAGCCTGATCATAAATGGGCATTCCAACTATCTTCCCTATTGTTCCATCCTGCAACCCTTTTCTAGAACCCTGCATCCAGGTCTGTCCACAATCCACACATCTCTCATTAACATACCTCATCATGTCTAAGTGCTCACCTCACTTCAGATTATCACCTCATTTTATGTCCAGCACGAACAAATTAAGCCTTTGTTCACTCCTGTGTGTCCAGACTAACATTTTCAGAAATCATTCCCCTACTGCAAAGTCTTTTATACCTTAAGCCCCTTCTCCCAACCACAAACCTGAACCACTTGTCTTTGCTTGCAAATCCCTTCATAACTTCTATTTACTCCATCGTGCCTCACTCAGTAGTGAGATACTACTGCATATCTCTATCTCCACCATTTCTGAAGAGTGTAACAGGCCTCTTTGGACTTTCTTCTCAACCTTGAAAAGAGCGCAGCATAAACTTCAAGACTACCTCATTAAAAATGAAGGCTACAAGGTTTGTCAGAAAAATCTTTCCAAAATCGCTACAAGACAACATTAACAAGAAGATAGATCCAAGACCACCAATCCTATCTTCTTCCCTTGTGCATCTTATCTGAAGCCTTCTGTCCCCACACCACATGCTCTGTGCAAAGACCATCAGTCTGTGTCTAATACAATCAGAGTCCTCCAGGCACTCTGTTGCTCACTCAGCATCGCAACAAGGATCCAATACACAAATGTTATCACAGCAGGAAGGCAAGGTACACACCATCAATTTAAACAAATGCTGGGCCCAAAATGCAAGTGCCAGGACTCAAGTTTAGCAACCAGTTTCCAGCAGTAATGGGTCTGAGCGAGCAGGCAGGGGGGAAACAACACATCCACTGAGCACCCACTACCAGGATAGGCCAGTTCGGATTTGGCATGGGAAGCATTCACACTGACAACTTGCATTCAGACTAGCCAGCATCATATTGCTGTGTCTCTTCTCTACAGCTCAGGGCTGGCATGCCATCCTCCTGCTCAATTCCCTGTTTATCAGGGGACTCAGCACATGCCATTGCTGCGATAGATACTAAATACTAGAACAGGCAAGTAATAATTATTGTGAGCAATTAGGAAAAAATAATAGCAATGCTGTTTCTGTGGAATAAGGCACAAAATAAGACTAAATATTTTAGGTATGCATTTTGTCTCTACCACAAGATGTATGTCGTAGCTTTAGGTCAGGCAACCCCCTTGTGCTTCAGTTCCCTCCCCGCAAAAAATAAAGGGAACAACACTATCATCTTCTTTTCTATCTTAGGCCACCTTTATTTATTTTCTGATGGTAAATTTCAGTCTCAGAGCTGTCTGCTAGTAGGCAACTCTGCACCCTGCAGGCAGGGAAATATTCTGGCTTTTTTTTTTTTGTTGTTTTTAAGGCTAGGATTTAAGTGATATGCACCTTTCCATTCAGTGTTTTACACAGTGAAAATGCTACTAGAGGCCAATATCAGCAGAGATCGGAATAGCCTGGTCATTTAAATCCAAGCGGAGCTTCACATCAGAGTTTCAGGCTCCAGCTGCAACTTAGTAACAAGAGTGACTACGCTCTTTCCCATCTCATACACATCATTTACCTTTGCTGGGCAGGAGTGGGGTTGTTCCTAGCCTGTCAGTCTAATTTAACCATAGACTGATCCCAGCTTGACTACAAATCAACACAGTATTTACAGTTTAGGACGGGAAGAAGCATCCCCTCATGGTTAATGAGTAAGCCATGCCTATTTGCAACAATAAAAGTGTACCCAGAGCCTTCTCACAGATACGCCTAAAATTTTGATAATAGTTCAAGGCTTCCTTGAACTAGATAATGAACACACCCCCATGTAAAAGCTGGACTCCAGTCAACATCTGCCAATCATCTGAGAATAAGTCACATATTATGAAAGTCTAATGCAGAGATGGGCAACCATTACAGACTATAAGGACTACAAGAAGGCTTGGTAAGCAGCAAGAAGTTGAGACAAATTCTGTGAAGTTGGCAGGTCTCTTACAGCTTTAACTCATGAACATTCTTTCATCAGAAAAACAAAACACCAGTTTCACTTTGAGAGCCACCCCCTTATCCATTTCAATCCCTTATAAAAGCCAGCAAGATAAGCCACTTCCTTGCTTGCGCTGTCAGAGCCAATTCCCCTTCAGCATCCCCATCCATACGTATCCCTGTATACTGGAATAACTTGCAGATGTATGGTAACTAAGCAGAAAAAACACAATCGAGGACTCCAGGGGAAAACAGAAAGTTTCAAGCTATTTTCTTTATACAATAATTCAGAAACTTCAGTTCTGTAAGGAGACAGGGAAAACAGTGAGCAGAAGCAACATTACCCCCTTGTGGCAGCAAAGCAATATGGAAACAAAGTAAGTTCAAAGAAACTTGTTTCAGAGAAAATCAAAGGGAAACAAACTAAGTCTTTCTTTCCATGCCTGTTCTATGTACGGAGAACTACATGCTGCCAGGGAGGCCATCGTGATCGAAGAAAGGTGTAATGTGAGCTGGAATCGCTGTACCACCCCAGCAGGTGAGAACAGTACCACTGCTTCCACACTGCTGTGCCTGGTGGTACTTCAGGCCTCTACTCCCCAGCCAAGAGCCAGACACACAGATCTGAGTCTGGCTGACAGAAGTGAAACCACAAGTAAAGCATATATACCTTTCTAAAGGAAAGGCAACACAGCCAAATTCACTAGCAGCGTACAGTATTAATGACTAGTTCACACTGCCAATCCTATTTATGACTTCCATCTGGGCACCAATTCCATGCAGTCTTTGCTCAGGAAACAATAGTGGCCTTGCACTGTGTAACAGGAACACAAGCAGGAGGGACATCAATTTTCAGACAAGAGCTAGCAAGGTTAAAACAAATTTCACCCTGGACCCTATTACACAAAGTTCCAGAAAACATTGTCTGCAATTGTCATCAGTATACATTGTATCCAACAGACTAAAACATGTCAAAAAAATAGAAAACAAAAAACAAAAGTGCTTCCAAGTCAGCTGTGCAGTTTACACTCTTCCATCATTTGCACAGCACTGTGGACTCTGCATTTTTGTACACTCGCAAATTAAAGGAGTTTATACAAATGCCACCAGACAATACAAAATCCCACACACCCCACACACATTCCGACCTGTGTGGCAAAACCATTACCTGGGACAGTTAGAAAGGCTTTACAGTTTTTCAGATAACTTCAGTAGTCCATCTTGTTTGCCAAACCAAACAGATGAGCAGGGCGAAAACATTATGCATTTTTCCAACATAGACACAGAAGTTACTCAGACCACAAACTACAGAATTTGTCCTCTAGGATAAGTGCAATGGACTGGTTAGAGAAGCTTGAGATAACTGCCAGACAACGCTTCTTAACAAAAGAATATAGACAATGAAAAGCCTTTCCTCATCAAGCACAGGATTCGTTCAAACCTGCCTGGCAATAGGATAGAGCTCATCTGTCATTTACAGTAATCCATCCAAATCCCTAGTCAAAATAAACAGGTAACCACTATCAAAATTTCCCCCTTAGTTAGTACATTATAAGCAGCTAAATTTTGAATGCTTTGAGGACCACTTTAACTTCGGGTACATCTCTTTGCCCTAGACAGGGGTGGTTTCACAGGATAAGGTTTGAAATATGTGAACAGGGAGACACAGGGCACTACTTGCTCCTCGCATCCATTCTAGAAAGATTTTGGTCTGTGGTGTCATGCCAGAACCTTGAACCAACATTAGATTTAACAAGGAAGGGTTTTCGTTTTTGTGAAATACCACAAGAGTTCTGTAGAAGTCACTGGTACCATATCAAAGTGGCCAAAGTATTATTGGAGGCACGTGAAGATCAGGATCAGTTCTATTAGACAGCATTTGCACTGTCTCTCTGTCATTAAAGGATGAGCTGAAATATATTTCATAGAAGATCACTACTAGGGTTTTATATATTATCTTTTTTAGAAGGTGGAACTAGCTACTGTCAAACAAGGAGCTGACTAGAAGGATCTGTTCTCGTCTCCTTCACAACTTTTCATTATAAGCTTGAATTGGCCCACACAGCAACAATGGCTGAAAGTACTTACAGGGTCTTTTTCCCACACTGGGATTATAGCATTAACACAATGCTTTCTCAGCCCATTTTTTAATTACCAGGAAGTTATGGAAAAATTAAACCAGCTATCATCTGTTGCTCAATTATTTTCCCTTTATCCAGATCTTGCCAATAGCTTCTATCGCCAATTTAATGCGGCATATTTCACATGACAGAACTTCAGGGATTTTTAAGGCTCTTTTCACTTTCATGTTAGAAGTGAGGCAAAAGAGATCCACAGGGGAAAAAAAGCCCTATGTTTGAATTAATGAGATCAGCTTGGAGAACCTCAGGAAAGCCGAAGCTCAATCTTACCAACTTCTGCTTAAGGTAGACCATAATCCTCCCTTGTCCCTCCTCCACTTCGTATCACATCTCCAAAACAGCATCAAGAAGCACACCACTCAACACACACACTGCTTTCAGCCCAAGCTGAATATGACGGCAAGACTACTGCATTGCCGAGGTTCTCACTGACGCATTCCTACTAATAGAGGTGCCAGAGCTGTCAGTCAGGAATAGCTTCATTACATGCTTATTAGTGCATTCATGATGAGCCCAAGACAATTAGCCCAGCACCATCAGAAAGAGCAGAATTCTCTCCTTACCCAGCTGGCATAGCTGCATCAACAGAATTCAAAGAGGAACAACCTTCATTAAACTGCCTATTAACTTAATTGACCCTCTACAGCAATGTCTTCCCAGCAAGCTACTGCTCAGCCAGGCAAGCCAGGTCAAGGAATGGTTCCTGCCCACAAACGGAGAATGAGAATATACACAGTTTTCAGATGCAATTTTTATCCTAAGTATTTCAGCTAGCGTTGGAATACAGAGCTCGACTGCTCAATGAGGACATCTAATGGAGAGATAAAGAAACACAGAAGATAAGATCCTGGTTATAAGCAAATACATGGATGTACTCCAACACTAAGTCCTAACCTACTGAGGTCCACAGCCACAAAAATACATTGCCTGAAAGTCCATATGCAGTCATCACTCACAATCCCTCAGGCATGCAGGCCTCACCTTCCCTCCTCTATTTTCCCAACACTTTGAGCATTACAAAGCATACACCTCATGACTCTTAGTTGCCATCTTTGCACACTTCCAGAACTACAAGAATTAATGGACATTTTGCACTCTGCTGTGCAGAAGTGGTGCCAGCACTCTCCACTATGGGAGCATGCCCTAGGTCTGGTAGACAACAGGCTGGACTCAAGGATGTCCATTCTATGAAAAAAATCAGGTAGGTAGGTACCTGCTGATTTGTTATTGCTCTGTAAGGAAAAAAAATACCAGCTAGTTTGGGAAGGGCAAAAAATTGCAGTTGCAGGATTTATCTGTCCCATATCAAGGACTGCTTTAAAGGGGAAATTTCATGACTGGACCTCTGGGAAACTTCAGTGTGTTTAACAAGAAGGCAAAAGAAGTTTCACTCCAGAGAAATTGCCGTAAGCATTTAATAGCAGATTCCTCACTGCTTCCAGCCTCCTTATCTCGCTATTCCACAGTTACCGTAACTTCAGCTAGAAGGGAAGCAGAAACCCTTGCCGTGTCTGTTCTCAAAGAAACCTGATGACAGAAGCAGGAGACTGGGAAAGTAAGAGACCCTAGATGAGCTTTGCAGCAAGATCTGCCAAAGGACTTCACTAAAGGTTTCTTACTATAGGAATTCCTCTGGAATTAGGCTCACGCATTGGATCGCTTGCTCCAAATTCACTTATCTCAGCAAAAAGCATCTGTTTGCACAGGTGACCAAGTAGGCAGCTAACCATGCACAGATGCTATAGCCACTGAGCAAACAGCAGCAACCACCATCTGCGACAACCAAAACAACCCAGAAATTTAGTCACAGGATTCCAGCCATTAGGCTACAACCAGTCCAGCTCAGGCGAGCTGCAGCAGACTGTCAAGGCATATACTTCAGGGCATTTTTAGATGATACACCTCCTACAGAGCTAGCTGGAAGATAATATCCACAGAGCTCCTGGCATCTCACTATCCAAGTAAGTGCCAAGAGCCTGATGAATAAAAAGGTTACTTCCCCCCATTACTTCTGACAGTACAGGGACCTGGTCCAGAGAACAAGCTACACAGTGGGGATATCATAAGCATGTACAGCTATTTCAGAAAGCTTTTCCTTCCAGAAAAGAATCAGCTTTCTAAAAAAGAATCAGATTGCTAAATACAGCAGAGCCCAAACTCTTCAGTGATCAACATGCTTCTAAAGAGCTCACCCTAGAGTCAAGTGAATGGAAGGAACTGTCAAAACTTACTTCTGTCAAGGGCAAGCCAATCACGTGGGTTTGATCAGGCACTCAAAACTAGAGTGTACTCCTAACCCTCTGACACAGAGCTTTGGCTTTTCTGCCCTAAGTTGTAACAGCAAGGAAATACTTGTTAACCCTTCCATCTTAGCAATAGCAACCTCAACAAGACACACCACTCAGGAAGAAGTCCTCATTATTCTTGCATGATTTTTCTATGCCTAGTCCCAGGGCAGGCTCTCAGCGTGCAGCAGGCACTTTGCATGGAGTATAAAGGACAGTGTAGTACATGCTGTGTTCCCAGCCTCCTGACATGCCAGGGAAATACAAGGAGCACAGTTCATCCCACAGCCTGCCCTTTTGCCCGTCTGTACTGTCCATAAGAGGTCTCTTTTTTCTAAGCGGTCTGGTCTCTGCCATTACAACCTTCAGACATACCTTCAGAGCCTATCTGCAGCGTGACAGTGGCAACTATAAACAACATCAATGCAATGACTCTATTTTCACCTACATAAATAGCACATAACCACATGAGAAAGGGTTTTGAGCTCTGAAAAACTCAGATCAGAGGCGAAAGGTTTAAGAACAAACAGGGGAGGAAGGCAGAGTGCACATCTTACCTCCTGAGTGAATCCTCCTCTGAGCTTTCCTCAGGCATTTCCTGGTTTAAGGCCTCCTGTGATACATTCCCAGGTCTGCTTGAAGCCGACTGGCTGTAAACTCTTTCCCAGTGCCCCGTCTCCTGGTTAAAGACCACTCCCACGGTCCTCTCCTCCTGCGGGGTGGAAGAGCTGCCCAGCTGCAGCCTGCTAGAGGCAGGAGCTCTGCCCTCGGTTCTCTCTGCAGGCTGCACCTGGCTGGCATTTGGAGGCACACCCTCAAACGTGCTTTGGACTTGCCCTGGTGTGTAGCTAGGCGTGCTTCTTTCCCAGCGCAGCGTGTCATTGTTAAAGGTCAGCAGGTTATGACAAGCGCGACAGCGGTTCAGGTGACCCCGGGACAAATTAGAATTGTTTTCACTGCTGTGTGGAGTCTGCTGATGGGAGGGACCGGGCCGATCAGGCTCAATGTTGTTGTTGAGCATTTCTTGAGCCTGTTGCGACTGGCTGGGCTCCCCACCAATCCCCTGATCTAACTCCTGAAGCCGGTCATATTCCAGGAAGAATCGCCTCAAATCACACTGGAGCTCATTACGGATGCTGGCCGGATTGCTTGGGCCAGCGCTACCACCACCATCCGCCTCAGCCCCTGTGGCTAGGAAGCCCCTCCCTTCTGTAGCAGAGGTATAGACTGATGCCTGGGAACCTCCCTCCTGCTGCCTCAGCACCGACAGCAAGCTCACAGACGAGGCACTGGTCCTAGGGGGAGGCATGGCTTCCAGCTCTGACCGAGAACTCATGTTCAGCACTGTCCTAGACCAGTCAGACCCACCTAAGCCAGAAGCCATCTCTCTTGCAGACTGCTGGTACCGGGACTGGTGGCCTGCCAAAGGCCCGCTGAGGGACCGTCGTGTGGGGCCCAGGCTAAGGTTGCGCAGGGTGTTGCCAGCAGTGCTGCTCTGAACTGTGCTGAAAGCAGAGGGCCTGTTAAGTATCCCCTGCTCCTCCTGTGCTACAGATGCCTGCTCTGGGGGTTGATAAGGCTCTGTCTGCACAGAGGAGAAGGAGGTGCCAGTGGCCCCAGAAGACGTGGAGGGTGCATTTTCCTGGTGTGGGAAGAGAGAAGAAGGAAGTCTTGCACTAGAGCATCGGCTGCAAAGGCACAACATCCCCAGGTGCTGGCAGCACTCTGCTGTGGGGTAGCTGACACGCTCCCGGAGCCTGTTATAGGCAGATGCCCTCATGTTCTCACTGGCTGGAGGCGGAGGTGGTGGTGGAGGCGGTGGAGGGGATGGGGTAGCAGAGTCTTGCACGCTGTTTTGCTCTCCCACCTGTATGCCAGAGGAGCGGGAGGACAACATATGCAGGAAGTTGTGGAGGAGAGGCGTGCGCCTCACAGGCTGAGACGGTAGGATAGCACGCTGGCGATAATGCGGCATCTCCGTGTTGTCCACAGAGATTTCCACTTCCTCATCACTCTGCAAAAGGAAGCAATCAAAGTTCAGCCACCTCACAGCAAAGCCCTGTCCCTCCAAGCAAACAGAAGAAAGCCAGCTACCATCCCAGAACAGATGAAAGGATGTGATAAGCCTCTCCCTACAGACGGGAAAAAAGGCCTGGCCTTGACTTGCAGGAAGCCAGCTGACTCTTTACTTCTCGGCAGTTCCTTTTATGGATCCAGACAGCCTCTTCCTACAACCCAGTGAGCTTCAACAACACCCTAGTCGTACCAACAGAAGCATCAGCATCTGAGGGGGGCACTGTTAATGTCATGTAGCTTCAAGGGTAATAAATTCAGTAGAAAGTCACAGCACAACAGAAAGAGGAGGGTCAGTGAGGCATCTGCCCCACCACCAATGAGAAGGACAAGGCAAGACAAGAGCACTTAGGAGAGCTCTTCAGTAGCCCCATGCATCAACACCACATGTTTATACAATGCATGTAATAAGCGAACATTTGTGTGACCAATTGCAGTGGGACAGAACTCAGCCTTGAATGACTTCAGGTTTTCAGAAAAGCACAAGGCTGCTTAGGAACAGACTAGGGTTAACATATGTAGAACATCTTATAATTAGTCAATCAGTAATGATACTGATATTACCCCTACCTGTTGGTTGGAAGGGTTAACAATTGCTGTGAGCAAGTAGTGTCCCAAGGGATCAAACCGTACCAGTCTGAAACAAAAGCAGAACCAGAGTATCAATCATCAGTTCACATTCCACAATGGCACAGGAAGCTAGACACAGTAGGAAACAAAGTCCCACGTGAAGCATTTTCAGGGAGGACATTACTACATTACGATCAGTGCTTCTGAAGGATGTCAAAGTTTATGCATTAACAAGGAGACAATATATTGTCCAGCTGGAGACTGCAGCTGTTTTATAGTCCACAGCAATACTAAATAGAAGTTAAGAGTTGGAAGCAAATAAACTTGTATCCAATTGAAACAGTCAGGAAATTTTAGGGAAGATACAAATATGTATTACACACACTGAAATTTGGTACAATGGGAGAGATTAACAACCCTTGAATGTTATCTCATTGACTCACTTAAATTGCTCAAAAGAAGGTATCAAGTTTTCAGTAACGCAGTTCCCTTTAAAACCGCACTGGAGTAACAGTTCATCACTTTTGGCAGCTTCTGGGTTCTCTTATTCTTATGGCATCAAAGTTTAACTACTGAGTTGAAAAATGAACATGGAGTAGATCTCAAAACCATCTATTGGCACACAGCTAATTACAAATGTGAACAGCCAAGCTGATCTATTATTTCCAGTTGCTTCTATCCTTTCAACAGGCCTGTTGTTCTACCGGTTTGGTCAAGAATCTATGAACAATGCTGCTCTCTGCTGCCTCAACATGAGAGGGTGTGCAGCATTCAAGAGGAACCTCCCACATCCCCCAAGCCTGTTCGTTTTTCACATGCAAACGTTCTTTTCCCCTGGAAACAGGTACTCACCGGACCCGCTCCATTTCACTGGCTGTTTTCACCACTGCAAAAGGTTCCCGACGACTCCAGTCCCAGAAATGTATCTCGTTGGCGGTTGCAATCAGCAAGAGCTGAGCCGTAGGATGAAAAGCAAGCGATGCAATGGCATTGTTGCTATCTGTGAACCAGCTCTCACTTCCACCCTGAGGGAGGAGTCAAGAATCACAAGCAGTTCATCAGACAGTTTAAGATCAGTAGGTTTACATGTACGTTCTATCATTCCAAGGCCTTGGATGGCACTGACATACTTCACTGGCAACAACAGCAGCTGCTCTCATTTGAGGTCATGTCCAGAACATAGCACTGCCTGCAACAATGACCACAAACGGACTTCTGCAGGTAGGCGAGTCTCAAGCAGCTTGTACAAATACTATATTTCAAAGCAATCAGGTACATATACATATTTTATCTCCGAGCCAATCAACAGGCTAGGCAAAACTGACAAGGCAGCAGCTTCTCTAATGAAGAGTTCAAATAGACTCAGAGGGATGAAAAATGGCAAGTCTTTCGTATAAGCTAAACAGACACCTTGCAAAAAAAATCTCCAACGTTATCTGTACCACTCATCTAATACCTGAGCAAAGGTAAGGAGCACGACCTACCTGTCTGAATCCAGTGAAGAATTTGCCATCTCCTCTCTAGAGGGAGAAGGAAGGCTACAATCTGTTGTACACTTTGAGGGAGAGGTCCCAGCAAAACTTCAAAGCAGCTCTCTTCCCAGGCAACGTTTGGGAAACAAACTCACACAAAACAAAGTCACCACCCTCCAAATATCAAAGGCACATGTGTTTCCTGAAAGACTTACATGTAAATCCCAGATTCTAACCTCCCCATCTAGGCATCCTGAAGCAATGAGGCCTGGGATGGTGGGATGGAAGGTCACACACCAGGGAGTGCGGCGATGTCCAACCAATGAATGAACACATCTGCCCGTTTTCACCTCTGTGATGTAGATGTTGTGATTCACATGTGTGGAAGCCATCAGGGTCCTGGGAATGTAAAAGGCAGGACAAACATTAGCATGAGACAAGTATCGCAAAAATCAGACTGTGATTAGCTTCAACTCAACGGGGTCTGTTCACACCCAACCCAGCCAGCAGCTTTCCATCATCGAGCCCCACACTCAAAGGATAAGAGCCTACTGCATCACCAATGGTCATATAGCTTCTTGTGGCCAGATTTCAGGGTCTACACGAACAAGAGTTTATCAGATCTGCAAGCACAAACCTGACCTTGGAAGTCAACGTCAACGTGCATCTCAGAAGGAACTCGACATGACAGAGTTCAGGGCGATTCCCACTTCTTCTCCACACCAGCTCAACTACTGTCAAGTCAAGTGACACTAACAAAGATCCCACCTCCATTCCTTTTTCCAACATGTGCATCATTCTGCCCTGTTCTTTAATCCTCAATATCCCAAAATACATGGCCCCCCATTTGGTCTATTGTGCTATCTTGGTTCAATGCTGAAACACCCTTTACTCCCTCAAATTACTCACTAAATCCCACAGTGACTGGACAGAACCTTTTCCCTTAGAACTATGCATCACTCAGGTACCTCGGAAATTAAATACCAACTACACTTGAACCTGTAAGATGAAGAAGGTGGGCATGTTCCATCCATGCATGTCAAAAACCAGAGGTTTCCCTCGGCAGATCAGGACTGGACAACTCAATGCACACAAGCCTCCATCACTTTTGTTAGTGTAAGGAGACTGCTGAAATGGGGAACGAACTAGGAGTTAATTACCTGTCTGGACTAAACGCCAGCAAGAAGGTGGAGCGTGGACTGTCTGGTAACTCAACTTTCTGAAAAAGCCAACAAAGCAGGAAGTGTTGCAAGTGTCACATGATCATATTTTAACTGTAAGCCACACAAACAAGAAGGGGAACCCCCTGCAGGAACACAGCTATTATCACATCACTGCAGGAACGGAACAGAGCCAGAGAGCATATCAAATGTAATACAATCATGAAGCAATTTATTTCAAATCCCTGCCTCCCTTCCCCCACACCAAGATCAATCAGGGCATCTCTATTTCACAACCTTACCTTGCCCTCCCATTTCATCCATCGAGTTTTGTCCTCCACCAACTCCTGCAGGAGCCGCTGAGCACCCAAAGCTTGGGTACCCCGCTCCCTACCCCACAAGATGCGGACAGCATTCTTCTCCGGTACAACCTTCATGGCTTTCAGCAGCTAATGTTACACCAAGTACTGGGAGGAGACACCAGCAGGTCCAGATCACAACTACCACCAAGCTACAAATAGGTTATCCGCATTTCAAGTGCTTTTCTTCATGGAAACCTAGGAAGAGAAGAGAATGATAAGAAAGGCAGCTTTCACCTGGATTAGCTGCATGCAGAAAAAGCTTTAAAACCCAACAGATGAGATTCAAGGGGAAAACTACCTTCTCTCCCAGCCTTTGTTACCGTCTTCCGTTATCAAGGGCCAGTCTACGGCAATTCTGCAGCATTTTAATGGCTTTTGAAAGCATTCAGCCCTTTCTGTGTACACCTAAGCATACCACCTAAGAAGAATTAAAAAATGGACTTGTGACCCTTCCCCTTCCCTCCATCTCTAGCCACATATAATAAAGGAAGAAAGATTTAAGAAGAAATAGCCTCAACACCTTTCAGTAATAGTATCTAGGAAGAGTGACCGATAGCTAAGGGAACAGTATTAAAAACTTGACAATACAAAAAGAGTAGAGTCTCTGAGGAATTATGCAGATTTCAATAACAGTAATCGTTACCACTGCAAGGTCAGACGATTGATACACCTTAAGTCCAAATTACCTCCAAGTCCATCACAACAGCTTAAAACGTATGGAAGCAGCCGCATACCAAACCAAAAAACTTTTCACTAAGGACTGTAGTGGTATGTTGGACAACTCCATCATTTGTGTGGCCAGACAATTCATTTATCCTCCCTGAACATCACCTTTCCATCTACGCTGTTCCTAGAACAAGAGCTCACCTAAGTAATACACAATGACAAAGATTAATGTTTTCAGTATACTTCAAGCTGTTAAGGAAAAAGTATTATTACCAGCTATTTTCTAGAAAAAGGTTAATTCTTTGAAAGAACCACATATAGCAGCCCTCATAGCAACCAAGTTGCATAGCTTTTGAATGGTTTCAGATTGGGGTTGATTATCAAAAGCTCTACAGAAATGAGTAGTTCCTTAGAATACATAAAACAGTGAACACTGCTACAATGCTACTATCTTCTGATCCCAGCAGGGCACATATTACTCTATCATCCCTTTAGAATGTAAAGGCCTAAAGACAAATCCTCCTTGGTTCATATTACATTGAACAAAACCATCAGCATTCAATAGAGACGGAAGTGACAACTGAAAAAGCAAAAAAACACATACAGGAGAAAGAGGTCCATGTACACAACAAAACATGAATGATTAGATGATAGAATACCAGAACAGTCATGAGCAAACCTTCCTTTCCTCCCACCCTCCCCCGCAAAAACCTTCTGAACTGATGATTTAAGACAGCTGCTGCTTACAGGGAAGAGTTGTCTGAAGAGCTGGCCAGGAAAATGAGTTCTAATAAAGCACACCAGCATAATAAAGCAGTTTTGATTTGTAAAAGTAAAATAAAAGGATGCTGAAGTGATGAACAAGTAAATGCATCCCCCTTACTAGAGAAACTCACCACAAAGAAATCCAAGCTAGCTGGAAATTCCCTGATGCTTAATGTGAACAACATGGAGACTGGCTCTTTTAGAGAACCTAAACTCTTCAGTGTAAAATAAGTCTTCCTTCAAGAATTTCTGTGAAAGTCAGCCAAACTTTAGGTAGGAATTATTCTACAGAAAATAAGTCTTACTGGAATGCAACGCAACCTATATGATGTCACATTGCAAGAGGGTTCTTAGAAGCAACTGTACAGATGAAAAAAGCCCAGAGCCAAAAATACCAGCACAAGGATAACTAGAGCAGATAGGGCCAAAAGGAATCACTAAACCAAGATCTGTTTTCCCTAAACCCTAGTAAAGACCCATCTGGAATCTGCAAACATCACCAGTCACACGTGTTCAAAAACACGTGGATTCAAACTGCAAGAAATGTGGAGGGAAAGGACAACTCAACTATACAGGAAATAAAGCACCTATTTTATGGGAAGAAACTAAGTCTAGCTTCATCTACTAAAATCAAGACGACAGTAGCCGAGTATTCTTTATGGGTACATTTAGGGTGCAAGTAATACATCAACCAAAGAATAAGTGCGTAAACCAGACACAAATGAAAGACCAAATTTATTCCAGCTAGAATAAGATGGAAGCCAAGAGAGATTACAAAAACATGAAGCTTTGAAATAGTCTTCCAAGAGATGTAAAGGACAAACAACCCAAACAGCTTAAGAGATCCTGATCCTTTCGCAAGTAGGATAACCCAATTACTTATGAAAAAGAATAGGCTCTAACAACTTGGGACATTTCAGTCCTATCAGAAGTATTAGGATTCCCTGAAGTACAATAGCAACAAGAAAATCAAGACATTTAACAAACATCTTGATGTTTATTTATGCCATAAGTTTACATATTATAAAATAAGTAAGTAAATCACACCTATGACTGCAGTTAGCGAGCTTCACGTATTCACCTTGTGGAAAGATCAAGTCATCTCCATAGAATAAAATCAAGAACCTATTTTAAGCCAATTTATCTAAATCTTTACAGGTTTGTACTAATCTGCTGAACTAATCTGGATATAACAAATACTTAATATATGATCATGTTCAAACTTCATGTTTTGATGTTTGATGTCCCTGAGAGAATATCTCAGGGACTCATTTTTCAGCTGTTTAAAACCAACTCACCTGTTCTCCCCATCTGAAACAAAACAGAGCTAAAGCCTAGACAGGACCCTGCTAACTTGCTCAACATTTTCAAAAGCTGGGACCTCACCGAAAGGCTATGCATCCTTTTTGAGTGGAGTTGGCACTTTAAAGCCATCCTGGATTCCTTTTGGAGCCAAGCTTAATTCATACTTCATGCAGCAAAAGCTGACTCCTCTCTCTTGGCTTAAGAAAAGCCTGATCACAGTAGCTCTCCACTAGTGGGTGACACGTGCAGCAGCACTTCAAGATTGCATCTACTTCTCCATTTGAAGGCTCTAATTTTCTTTTCCTTTGCTAGTGTAGATACAGGCTTCAACTCCACTCACTTTAGAAGGAAGTCTTTAACCTTATTAATAGATATCAAATATTCTATTCAGTTGCTTTATTTTTTTTTTAAATAAAGCAGCCAATTCCTTCTGTAATCGACTAAAGATAACCATCAACTCCAAACATTTTGCTCAAATATAAGAAGCAGAATATGACGTAGTGGGTTATTAAATACCATTAGCAGATAAAACGCTGAAGTACGAATGATATTTATAGCTACACAGTAGCCATCTGACTAACAGAATCTAAAGGAAGCTCAGGGGGCTTAAAAATACTACTCTGGCCTCAGCATAAAGAAAGCTTGCAGGTCACTGGATCAAACCTGTCCAGACCAGTGGCGGACTGACTCAGTAGCAGCATTGCTAGTATTACAAATACCCAAGCTATCACAAGTGATAAGCAGCTAATCACCAGAACTAGAAACCGCTCTGGGATTGGTATAGTTGCGGTATTTAAGTCAAGATGACCAAAAGTGGTGCCCAGTAACTGGAAGATTAACTGATGCCCTGGATGTGGCCCAGGGCACCAGAGAAATTCAGAAAGTGGGAAGTTAGAAATATTTCTACAATTGGCAGCTTTGTTTCCTTAACAATTTTTTCCCTTCAGGGCATTTCAGGACAGCATGCTGGGCTGTTTACAATTTTGGAAAGAGCATTACACAGGCCAGCCCCAAGCCTTCTTACTTGCTCTGTGCCAGCTGTCCCTGAAGAAGCCTTAAGGATTTCCAGCCTCAGAGCAATATAAGCTCAGTTATAACTGTCACTTTTACAGCTTCTGGATGTCTAGAAAGCCAAATGAAGTAGCAAATGGAAGATACTTAACAATGGTACAGGACCCCAAGAAAACATCAAAAAAAAGTTGAGAAGGGGAATGTAAGAAGGGCATTCAAACTACCTTATGGAAAGGATGTCAAGATATTTTATGCATTATGCAGTGGCTTAGCGTACCAATTAGGAACTTCGGCACTTTACAGAGATCATGGACATCTCCGTCCCCCCCGCCCCAATCATCTTTGGCGTTACTGATTTTGGGAGAATCTCGTACCACTGTCCTGGAAGCACAGCTGGCTTTGGTACAAAGAATTTCAGATCTTCCTGTCAGCCAAGTACTACCTCATATTACTGAATTCTCCATTGGGAAAAAAAGTTATTTCATGTGGCCTTCAGCTCTCAGACTAAAAATCTCTCTTACCACTCCTAAGGACTTCTTGGTTGCATGCCAAGCCCAGCACCGAAAGCCTTTCCTGATGTGTGTATACAGAAAGGGTGGGAACAGCTCTACCAGTAAAAAAAAAAAAGCTGCAATCAGTAAATGCTGTTTATAATGGGAGTTCTATCCAAAAGATAGAAACGTCCAATAACTTCAGACAGTTTTGCTGCCAAAGAAGTCTCAAGTGACTGATGAAGAAAGAGGCAACATTAAGTGAAATATAAAAGCTGTCTCTGGCTTTGCAGTCTGGGATACAGAGAGGGAACGTATGCTCAAGCTTCACCAGAAAAGCCCAGAGAAGAAAGAGCCATGTGCTATTAGTTTCTGTCCCAAAGCTCCTTTGCAGAATTTTAAGACCTCCAAAACAAGTCTGACTGTAAAACTGACATGATCCCCACAGGTTATTGGCCAGTGTGTACATTATACTAAGACAACAGCTAGGGGCAGGGGAAGCTTTTACGAACAGCTGAAGTGTGCCACTGACCTGCAAAAACACAAGTAAACCTTGTCTCTAGCAACAAGGAGAATCAGACTGTTAGTACTCTAAACTGCCCCAAGCTCTGGCTATGGCCCTATCCATCATATAAGTGAATATCTTCTATTTTCAAAATGCCTGTTCTTAAGCAAAGTGTCCAGTCACTAACAAAAAAGGATGCTACTTCATTCATTCTAAATTAAACTTCAGACTGCAACATCTCAGGCTTTGCCCAAACACCAGAAAGTCATTTTTTAAATAGTAATCACCTTGCATTGGCAGTAATTAGTATAAGATCCATCTGAATTTGCAAATATTTTAGTCAGCAACAACAGATGGTCAAAACTGATTCAGAAAAGGCAAATCAACTTCTACTAGACTGTATGGAACACAAAAATTTTCAGGAGTCCTTTTTGATTGTATTTATTAAATATTGACCAAAACTTCGCAATCCCACTGATGTACATATGGGTGGATTCTCCAAAATGATCACAAGATGTTCAGACAGGCATGAAAACAATACACATGGTGGTAGAGGCCAAACGCTTTATCTTCACAATCAAAGATCCTCATATAGGTTGTAGTCACAAGACATGCTATTTCCTCAAAGTGTTTTCCACTACTATTTTCCTTTATATATTACATAGCTTAACTTTGAGGCTGATTGCTTTATTGAAACCCCTATGTCTTGAAGAGGCTTACTAGAGCAAAGGAGAAAAACAGTATGGCTACAGACTAGTGCAGTCCTTCCGTTTTTACAAGAGTTTCATTCATAAAAGCAATAAAACTTTGTTCTCTGGGACCCACAGACAAGAGCTCTCCAAGAAAGAATAGACAGACGTAAGCAATAACACAACTCTGTCCAATGACTTTACAGATCACTTCTTTGTTTATATCCCAGTTTGGGGTATAAATCCATTCCAAGGCGACCTGCAACGTGGCAATGACAATGCTGACATCCTCCTAAAGTGCACAGATTGAATTCTACCAGTAATTTTATTTAAAATATTGATTTGATTCATACCAAGTGTCACACCATTCCCTCTAACCCTTTTCATGTTTCCACCTGCAAGACAGAGCAAAATAAAAAAAAGCTTATTTAAAACCAAAACAAAAAAGCTGATTTGCCCTCTCTTCACTGAATTAACTCAGCTAAACAAATAGCACAAGTAAAAGAGTCCTAGTTTGGTAAGTAATCAAAGCATGCAGCACTGGAATTTGAACAATGCAATAACAGCAATAAAAATCTGTAAAAAAAAGGGTGACATGACTCATTCAAAATAGTTCCACTGACCTAAACTCAAGACAAGTTTTGGAAGAGAGGGAGATACTATGCTCAGTACTAAGCCACTAAGCCATGCAGTTTCTGAAAGTCTACCTGATCAGCTACATATTTAAGTTTTCCCCTTAAAAGTACTATCTGCTTTCCCTCAACTCCATTTGTAGTACTTCTGCATGAGCTTTATAACAGTTCAAAGAGGTTCTAGAGCTCTTTTGGGGTTTAAAAGACAGAAAAAACTTCTAGAAGAGACAGCTTCAAGGAACATTCAGATATTGCTGCAAGATAACAATAAATACATACTGAAAATAAAGTTATGATCCACTGGAATTTTAAGCAAGGCTAACCCACAAATATAGTTCATAGAGGCATAACAAGCTTATCTTAAGCATGATTAAACAAAATAATGAAAGACGCAAAACTAGAATTCCAGAAACCATTTTGCTGTTTTCTGTCTTTTATGTATATACACACAAATATATAATTTATATAATTTTTTTAATAAATATATATACACACACACACACACAAAGAACACCACACCAAAAAAAACCCCACACCACACAGCTTAATTTAAGACACTGTAAGGATGCAGGTTCCTGACACTGAACTTCTACAGAGCATAAAGCCAGTCTTCAACCTAAATACCAAGATTTTCAATGTCCTGTTTAAAGGACTACTGCAGTATTCTTTTCTCACTGGTGACTGCATCTTGCAAGATGGATGTTTTCAAACAATCCTACTTTTTGACCTTCATTCTTTTCTGATAGTTTGGTTACACAGAGGCTACAATATTGTTGTAACTTAGGACTGCTCCAGCCTTTAACCTAAGCTGGTGAAGCTAAAACTGCCAGTTCTCAAGCCACATCCAACACAACTTCATCAGGACAAGAGGAAGGGGAGAAGACAATAAACTATCACTGTGTTTTAAGAGAGTTGTGTTAATCAAATCAGTAGTAGTAGACTATGTAGACCGATGTACAAAACATTCCTGCACAGGCTAAAAAAAAAAAAAAAAAAAAAAAAAATCAGTTTTGCATGCAACTAAGTAACAGAGTGCAAAATTATTACCATGAAGGTACTTCTGCTTTACTGTCCTGTTTAAGGTTTTAGATCTTCTCCAAACTATTATTCAGTAAGCTGAAGCTTTCCCTTGATTAAGGCCAAGGAGATTTCAAATGCAATGTCAAAGCACATCTTTTGCAGATATATTAAATACACAATTCTAAGTTGTACCTGCAGCTCTGAACATTTCCACATAAATCAGAATAGAACTTTGAAAGAGAAATAGCTTGTATCATTGCTTCGTGATTACAAAAATCAGTGTCACATTTTAAATTGAAACTATAAACAGGTCAGGAAATTTGATCAAATTACAGAGCTATCAATAGTACATTATCAATTCAAACTACTATATGAGTACAAGAAAAAGTTTATTGCCATTAGAATCTTAATTTCTCTTCCCAAACTGGTTTAAATAAGCTGTAACACTTTCAAGAGAATTCTTTAGTCAAGAGTTTAATTGCTGGTTATTTACAGCAAAATTATGAGGAAGTGGAGGAAAAAGTTGCAGATATCAACTTCTAAAGGTCAGAAAACTAACGGAAAAAAATGAGAAGGGAAATTACAAAAAAAAAATAACGTAAGTGATCAGCTGTGTCTGGAGCTTGACAGTTTCATTTACCAATGATAACTTGGAGCACTTCCGTGACTACTATTACCATTTCCGCACAAACTTCATGAATTCTTGAGAAGACATTAGTCGCAATCCATAAGCGGAGATGAGAATAAAAGCAATTCCACAAAGTTACAAAAGAAGCCAAACAGCAGAACTAAGATCCAGAGAATTAAGTTTGTTTCTGAATTCCATACTCAGCCTGGGGTATCTTGCACCAAGTACTGCACACAGCGATAAATGAGGAACAGGAAGAAGAGACAGAATGCAGATTAACCCTGAGAAATGCTCTCTGTTTAGATAGAGAAGTAAAGAAATTTTAAATCCAAAGTCCCAATATATACAGTAAAAGTCACATCAAGGTTCCTCAAGTTCAAGAGCCACAGATAAGTGCCACATACTGACATTATACATGGAAGAGAAATTTGGGAGTACCTACACTGCAGAGTAGCAAAGAAATATCCACAAGATGAAAATGTAGTATTTTTCTGCACCAATTTAAGGCATGTGTGCACTAGCTAAGTAAAGAAGAAAACACAACTGAAAGTGAGACCATAATTTAAAAAACACAGTTCACATGATTCCCTGTTCACATGGAAATAATAAAGTAAGGTAACAAATCAAAAGCAGAGGTGATCCACGCAGAAGCTGAAGCAGTCTTCATGCACAGGTGTATCAAAACTAAAGATGACATGGAAGAAAAAGGGGATCTAGACTTTGAACATAGAAACACAGCAAATTCTTGAGACCCTTTCCCTTCTCAGCCTGGGACTGAGAGTATGAGAGAAATACGAGAAAAGAAATGCATCAAAAACATGGGTCAGAGACCCCTCTCAGCAATTCTATGCTGCACAAGGTGGAGAACTAGTGCTACGTACCAGGAGCAGGGCAGCAGGAATCACTTAGTCAGGACAGCCCAAAAGACTTCACTGAATGATTCCTTGAGAACATTAGAAGTGAAGCTGTGCTAGCACAAAGATTAAGATGACCCTCTCCATGCTCAGGCCCAGCACCTCATCTTCCTATAAGCCTTCAACAAACAGTTCACAAAAACTGGAGACAACAGATAGTTACTAGGTAACAATTATAGTCAAGGTTCTTAGCAATAAACGTTCAATTCCAGGTAGACAATTACATCTCCTCACGCTTTAAGCAACCCAATTAACAGGTCTTTCATTAAGAAACTACTATACAGACATTTTAATAACCTTGCATTAGATTATTTCTAATATTTTGTCTCTTCCATTGCACATCATCTGTTATTCATTTTTGAAATCCACAAACGATTCTTCTTTCCTCACCTCATTACTATTTTGATTCTATTACTTTACTTGTTACGTTAGTGCATGGCCACTAACACAAAAGCAAACAAGGTAACTACAAACACATACTACCCCCCTTTACCAGGTCTCCGATAATGCAACCTTAAGGGGAGGGGGGAAGGATGGGGGAAGAAAAGGACCTTAATACCATTCATATTAACAGTATTAATTAGCATTAACTGTATTAACAGTATCAGTAATAACTTTGCAAGAACCTTGAATTCAGTTAGGTTGCTAACCATTGCATTAAAGATACTAAAGTTATTTTCCAGAAGTTTCATAAACCTTATAACACAAGAAAGGGGAAAGTATTTATATCCCTATTTATGATAAAGGAATACCAGCAGATAAAATTACTGCTTGCATGCTTTACAACTAGTTGTTACATCTATGTAAAAGTTAGAAATGGTGTGTCAAAAATGGAAAAGTCGGAAACAACCAAACAAGAATCCAGAGGGTCAGTTATGACTCAGAAGAGCAAAAGAAAGAAAAGCTGTCAGCAGAGTAAACACTCTGGATAAAATGCTAATTCCTCCCCGATAGCTAAATCTGAAAAGGCAAGTCTGGATATCTGGATTCAAGTATATTCTCCCTCCCAAGTATTAGGGGAGGAAAAAAAAAAAAAAGAAAAAAAAAAGAGAGAGAGATGCTAATGGATTGTTACACTCATTAACACCTACACTGCCACAAATCAACAGATGAGTACAAGATAGATACTCACTTGTTACCACCTGAACACAAAAGTACCAACTTAAAAAAAAAAAAAAACTATCCATAGCAAAATTAACTATGGACTGTAGTACTACTAAGCAAGCTATACTGAAGAGTTTCAAATGATAGCAATTGCATTGCAATACTGTTTCAGAATATGAATGAAGTTTTTAACTTTAGCAGAGAATTTCAGTACTGTTACTGAACCTTACTCGTAAGGCATTCAAATCTGCTCAAATTTAACCCCATCCCACATTCTGAAAACTAGCCCAGCAACAAAACTAAACGGTACTGTAATGGATCAGCAGCAAATGCACATTACCAGAAGGTCATTTTTAGGACCATTTTAACATTCCCATCAGCAATTTGAAAGAGGATGGGAGTGGCAAAGGCTAAGGAGCCACATGACATTTGCAAAGGATATCAAACTGGGTGGAGCAGTAAACAAGGGCAAATACAGAAAAAGAAAAAAGACATTAGATTCTTACATAAAGATCTGTGAACATTTCATATGGAGGAGAAATGAAGCAACATGAAGCACTCTTCCTGAACCTAGACACGCAGCTAATACACTTTCTATATTCATAAAGTTGATCTTCCTGAGGACAAACTTCCACCTAAATGAAGGCTATTCTTGGTTCCTGAACCTGTCTCTTACAACAGGAAGATACTATAAAAGAACATACTGGACAAAAATATGAGTGATCCTCTAAAACATCTCTCTATTTGCTGTTGAAGTTTAAATGCTTTTTAACGCAAGAATTACATTGAGCACTTTCCGAAGACAACAGAAAGCATGTTACTGGCAAGATTAAAAATAACCTAGAAAAACTCAAAGAAAACTACAGAAACTTAGGTGTTGCCTGAAGGATTACTGTAGGAGAAAACAAAACAAAATGCTAATGAACTAACTAGGCACGCTCCCCCACAAGAGGGGTAACGAAATATCATAGTGTTGGAGACATAGATGTGAATGGATTCTATGCAAAAATATTACTTACAGAAGCAAGCATTCTGCAATACGCACTATGAAAAACAAAAGGAGGGATACAGAAAACAGCATCTACTTCACATTTTAAGTGGATAAGACAGGAAAACGGGGAAAAAAAGGGTTATTTCTACTTCAACACAGCAGCCTCTCAAAACGTAAGCTATCGTTATCCGGATGTTAAAGGGGGGCGTTAAGACACTAGCCTTTTCCAACGCAAACAAAGATGGGAGCAGCACGAGGGCAGGCGGCCACGGCGAGGAGAAGAGTCCCGCGCGCCGAGCCCGGTGCGGAGCTCAGGCTGTAGGAAGCGCTCCGCTCGCAGCGGCTCCGCGGGGGGCGCGGACTCCCGAGGCCCAACGGCCGCTCTCCTCGGGCGCCTCCCCGCCCCGCCGAGGGCACCGGCCGGGCCGCAGTGCCGCCGCGCCCGGCGCTGCCGCGGCAGGAGCCCGGCCCCGGGACGGCGCCGCGCCCCGCGAGGACCCGGCGCGGCCCAGCCACGGGCTCGGCGCCCGCGCCCCCTCACAAAGGCCCGGCGCCGAGACCCGGCCCCGCTCCGCTCCGCCCGCCGCCGGCCCCGCACGGGCAGGTGCCCGCAGCCTCCCGGTGCGCCCGCGGCGGGGCCGCCCGAGCCCAGCCCAGCCCAGCCCAGCCCGAGGCCCCCGCCCGCCCCCCGCCGGCGCGGCCCTGTCCCGGAGCCAGGCCGAGCGCGTAGGCCTGGAGCCTACCTGGGGCGGGCGGGCCGGGCCAGGCCGGGCGGGGGCCGGAGGCAGCGGAGCGGAGCCGGGACCGGAGCCAGAGCGAGCTGCCCCAAGTGTCGCTCGTCGCCTCCGCCGCCGCTCCGAGCTCCGGCCAGGCGAGCCAGCCGAGCGCCGAGCCAGGCCCTAAGTGCAGAGCCGAGAGCGGCGTCAAGGCCCGAGCAGCCGAAGCTAGAACTGTGCCAGTCGCGGCGAGTCGAGCGACGAGCTCTTTCGCCTCGGCTTGCCACGGGGCCGCCCGGAAGCGGCAGAGAGCAGGCGCGATGAATCGAGCCGGGAGGGGCGAGCGCAGGGCGGGGCGGGCCTGCTCTCGCCGCCTTCCCGTGGGAAGGCGGGACGTGTGCGGGGGAGAGGAGCATCACCACCACCACCACCACCACCACCACCACCACCACCACCACACACAGCTTAATCACTGCAAAAGCTGCTTTGGCTTGAACGGAAAAAAAACAAAAACAAAAACACACCTTACTTCTGATCTACCTGGGTTTGCATTTAGGGGCTGCTTGGGGTTTTTCTGTTCAGACTTGTGTTTTGGCTGTTACAGAACTTTTTAACGATGGGGAAACTTCTAACGCAGAGAGGAACTGCTTAATCTTTTCTCGAACATGCTTCTTAAATCTCTCCCTGCAAGACATTTTCCAGGTCTCACATCTTTTATCCTGAAGATAGAGGGAGGGGGGAAATGTAATTGAAAAAAATGGGCAAGAAAAGATAGATGATACCACACATTTAGAAGGAAAGAGATACTGATACCAGATAAAAGTTAATTTTAAAAAGGATTATTTTCCTTAAATAGCAGACTGTTAATATTTATTACTATATATTAATCTCCAACATTGTGGATGATGAAGACAAAATGTGTACATAACCCCTCTGAAAGAGGGTCAGCCTGTACTGAGAAGCCCTAGGGAGACACTAACACGAGTTGTTGTAATGGTAGTGCTACCTCATCTGTATCAGAGGCATGAGAGTCTCTGGAGAGACTTCAATGTTAGGAGCAAAATCTAAGCAAATGAGGGCACTCTGGGCCTATATATCAGCAAGGAAAAAGAGTCAAAAAGCCCAAATGAGTGAAGTGTACAGCTTGAGGTTTATTGTAATAGGCAGCATAAGAGGGAGCAAAGGCAGCTAACAGCTTAACTAGGCAGTCTTTGAGGAGGTGTTTAAAGGGAAAAACTGAAAAGGGCTGTTGATGGGATTTTTTGAGTAATTTAGTCAAGTAGTGAAAACTCTAGTACCTTGGATAGTCAGTCACTGTCATCTTCCAGCAGATGGCTGAGATCTACCAGAGAGCATGAGCATTGGATGGTCAGGATAGACTTTACTTTTCAAAGCTCTGACAATGCACAAACTTTAGGCACTCTGGAATGCAGCTGGTGAGTTCTGTGAGGGAGAAGCAAAGAGGAGATGAAAAGCTGAAAAAGACATGATTCTCAGCTGTCAGAGTTAAGTATGATCTAAGCCCAAGGGAAACGGAAGAGTCCAGATGAACTGTTTTGAAGGAAGTTGCTTAGGAGTATGTAAGGCAAACTTCTCTAGATGAATAAGTTCCATTTCCCAAATCAACTGAAAGGCATGGACTCAAGGAAGAACAAGTTGGTTTTGTCAGTACAGCCTGATGCAATTTTTGGCCAAACTGATAAGCAGAGAGATTAGTTTTGAAATTACACTCTACCGAAGGTGACTGTGGCTGCAGGAAGACAAACTCCTGCAGTGAACATGTTCCAGGAAGTGCCACCACTTTGATTTCAGCACATGCTGTCAAAAGCTATTAACAGTATAGACTGAGCAACTTCAACTCATTATTACATGGAAGCTGAGTGTACCCACACATGTCCAAGTCCCACTTGACCTTCACTTCACCCACTCAGCTCATGCAGTTCATACTGGTGTCTAGGTCTAATGGTAAGCATTTTTAGCATAGTCAAATACAATTATGGGACACCATACATGTATGGCAGCAACTCTTACCTTTCATTTTGGCACTATGATTATTTTACAAATGATTTTCTAGAAAAGAATGTTTGCATGTTTCCTTCTAGGTAAAAGGAGCAGGGTTTTCTCCACAATAAGAAATAGTAGTTCTTAGGTGACACATCATGGGAGAGGGTATAAACAAAATAGAAAAGCATCTCAGATTGTTGTACATGTTATTTTACAGTTAAAATCAAGGCCTCAGAAAACACGTTGCTTATGCTTCATCAAGCCTGCTTATTGTGTATAAAATAGTAAATGCTTACCACTATTGCAAACTGACAGAACTATGTCTAATCCCAGATCTTCATCCTGTACATAGGAACATGTCCTCTACTTTCATTTTTAAAACCTATGGGTAATGATCCAGGCTCATTTTCTCTACAGACAAAGAACAGAAAGACCTTCTGGGCTAAATGGCCAAACTGCTACTTTAAGTGTCAGTTTTTTTCCCAGCATTCTGAATTCCCTACCACTTGGATGTTACATTTACTACCCAGTAAACAATAAAATCTCTAAGAAACAAAATTGTCTCAGACTGCTGTCAAGCAATATCCTTGGAAACATACGTATCCTTTGGAAAGAGAATATTGCCAGGACACTTCAAAGTCTTGTGCCAATAAGAACTGTGTGCAACTAGAGTCTTTTTTCCACTGAATAGGGACATTGTCAGCAATGGTAGAGTAGCCTTCCCATGCCTCAGCTCTGATCTAAATAGAGAACTTCTGCAATCAGTTCAATTTTTGTCATCCAGTCAGTCGTTCACATTTCTTTTAGAGCAACCAACAAGATGAACAGTTAATGACAGTTTCTGTTGTGGTATCTAGTGAGAACTAGACTTAAATTTGCTAGCCTGTTTCCTGATATCTGTTAAGTAACAGACACAGCCAATCATAGCTTAACATCTTCTCCAATTTGAAGAAAACATTCAGTCTTTCTTGACCTTTCAGATATGTGCATACACTAGTGTGCACCCACCAAAAAAGCCTAACACCTCCCAGAACACAACCATCAGCATTCACAGGAATCACTGCGTTTTGGAAGGTATGCAAAACCATTAATGGAATTTAGTAAGAACTTGTATCTGCAAGCCAAATGAGGAGTGTTTTTTTGTACTTTGCTGCTCATGAATTCAGACTAGACAGGAACCCAGAAGGAAGTTTAATTTGTGTGAAATGTTGTTTAAAAATTCATTATAAGTGTTTCAGCTTACAAACTGGCATAGAATTGTGCTTTGTAAAATAGTTCAAACCTTACAGATTTTTCATAATTATCAAAGACCGTTTCCCAAGTTCTCCTCTAATCTCACATTACCGTCATTGTTCTCTACAACAGGTGAAAGGGGAATCTATGTGCATCACAACAGTAAAAATTTAACAACTAAATATGACATTTACAAGAAGATCAAGAGAAGTTCAGAACATCCGCTGAAATGAAGTTAGTAAGCTCTCTCTCTCTGTCTCACAGCTGCTCAGTCTTTATGAACTTACAGAGCAGGGGCATATTTCCCCCTGTATTCTTGTCACACCAACCTTTAGCAGCTGTCACAAAATTAGCTAAAATGAGTAAGCAAAAGCTCCTGGCGTATACGACAGGCTTCTGAATCCATTGATTCCATTTGCTCATATTCTTCTTCCGGTTGTTCCATGTGTCCTGTGGCTGGAGAAGGCCACACATCCAGCCCATGTTCCAGGGAGATGTTATGAAGTACACAACAGGCCAGAATGATGTGGCTGGACTTCTCTGGAGAATACTGCAGGGTGCCTTTGGACCCATCCAGGCAGCGGAAACGCGATCGAATGGTTCTGAATGTCCGCTCAATGACATTGTGAGTGGCAGAATGAGCCATGTTATAACGATATTCTGCAGGTGTCTCAGGGATATGCAGAGGGGTCATCAACCATGTTCGGAGAAAGAAGGAGCTGTCACCTGTTAGTGTTGACAAGCAGGAGAGATTACATACCTACAGTTAACAATAGATTTCAGCTCTTTACCCTCAGTTTTCTGGAACTGCAGATATAGGATATCTTATTTTGGGGGCTAAAACAGAACACATGACAAAACATGAAAGAGCAACAATAGCTAAGGTTTACAAGTGTGAGAAAAGAAAAAAAATAAAGACAATCTATTTTACACAAAGAAATCCTAAAGAACATGGAAGAGGAGTTTAAGAGAATTCATTTACTATACAATACAGTGAAATTATAACAACCGGACAGGAATCATATGTAGAATTAAAAATTGCTTAATTCAGAAAGGTGTAGGATACCAAAAACCAGGACTTAACAGAAGGTATACAAGCTAATATATACAGTACTCAGACTATAAAAACAGTTTTTATAGTTTTTGTTCTAGCTTTCTAAGGGAAGGATAGTCCAAACAATCTCAGATTTTAAAGCATTTTCAGGAAAACAATTAGAAGTAAGTCTATCACTTAAGCCCAGATGCTCTAGACTCAACAAGGAGCCAAAATCTGATGGACTTTCATGGAAAACTGACTTACCAAGTAGCCAACCGTCTTTATGTAGCTCAGTTTCAAACTGATTTGTAAGGGCTGCCTGCTGTAACACAGTGCAGTCAGGCAGGCTGCCTGGCCAGTGTGTTTCTGCACTCAGCAGGACTCCTCTGGCATCACACACCATCAGACAGTTCAGAGAATGGAGACCTTTTCGGTTCACATAGGACAGGTCCTCCGCGTTTGGTGCTTTGATTGCTACGTGGGTGCAGTCAACCACCCCTAGCACTCCTGGCATGCCTGCCAGCCCGTAAAAGTCATCCTTCAGGCTCTGTATTGTAGCTTCATCCTCAGGAAAGTGAATGAACTGTGAGGCTCTTTCCACCAATGCCTCAGTGACATTGGCAACACAGCGGCTCATGGAGGCTTGGCTAATGCCAATTGCATCTCCCATGCGAGTCTGGAAGGAGCCGGAGGTATAGAAACCTAATGCAGCAAGTATCTGGGTCTCTGGACTGATGGCCCTGGACCGTTGTGTAGGGCGAGAGAGACTGGCTCCCAGGAGATCCACCAGGTAGTAAATGAACTGTCGGGGAAAACCATACGTGGATACTAGGTACTCATCTGTGACATCCCCCAGCTTGAAACGATCCAATGTCCTATGTCCACGGCCATAGAGCAGGAGGTCACAGTCAAGAACTGCAATAGGTACAGCCATCGCAAATGCCCGAGGGGCTCCTTGGGAGCTGCTTCTGTCAGAGAACTCGTCCCAGAGGCTTCACCTGCATAAAGCAAGGAGGAAGGAGACTCTGAACAGCTCCTAAAAACAAAAAACAGTCATTCAGACTCTGTTGCAACTTTCTTTTTAAGCAGGTTATACAGCAAATCTTTTTATTCCTTTTTGTATTTGCTTTTTAAAAACACGGGGACCAAACTCAGCGGCAAACAAGAAGCACTCAAGAGAGTGAAGCAGCCAGTTCACAGCTGTGTCTGGCAGCGTGAGCTTCCTTGAGGTGCCTCAGTCTCACCCGCTTTAGAGGGCAAGAAAGGGACCCAGTGGCGAGAGGAATTTCTTTCCAGCAACTTGGTGGAAAGCTGTTGAAATCCCAACAGCCGACTCCCCCTACTTGGTAACCACCCTCCATCACCGCCAACCGAGGCCACGTTCAACGAGTAAATCAGATTTACTGGGGCCGCCGCGCCCCGGCCGCCGCTTGCCCGCGCTAACGGGCGAGCTGCACCGGGCGGCGGGGCCGGGCCGCCGCCTCGCCTCGCCTCCCGCAGCCCAGACGGGCGCCCCCCGGCCGTTACCGGCCCGGAGCCGCTCCGAGGCGTCCCCCACTCCCCAGCGACCGCGCCGGGCGGCCCCGAGAGCCCGCGGCCGCCGCCCCCTGCGGCTGCCCCCAGCGCGGCCCGGCCCCCGCGGCGGGCAACGCCGTTATCCGCCGCGCCGAGGGCACCGCCCGGCCCGCTAGGCGAAGCCCGCCCCGCCACCCGCGCGTTCCCCGCAGCAGATTCGACACGGCGGCAGGCTGCCGCCGGGGGCCGCCCCGAGCGCTGCCCCTTTTGTATCGCGCCCGCGGCCCGCGGGGACCCGGCGGCGCGGGGCGGCGCGGGTGGGAGGGGCCGCCGCGGCTCCGTGTGGAAAGTGCCGCCGCGGACGCTCAGGCGCCTCCCCCCGCCCGGAGCGGATGAAAACAAACAGTGGCGACGGCGATGGCGGCGCGGGACAGGCCGCGGCCGCCGCTCTGAGGGCCGCGGGCAGCCCGTCCGCGCCGCGGGCCGCGAACCCCCGGCCGCTGCGATCCGGCCGCGCCGGCCTCTGCCGCGGCGAGCCCCGGCGCTGACACTCGCGGCGAGCCCGGAGCGGGGCCCCGGGCCGGCCGGTAGCGCGACCCCCGGCAGCCCGGCCCGCCGCGGGGCCCGGGAGCGAGCGGCGAGAGGAGCGAGCGCGGCGCTGCGGCGACACCGGAGCCCCCGGGCGGCCGCGGAGCGTGGAGGCGCCGGGACCGCGGGGCTGCCGTGCCCGGCGGGGCGCCGAGAGGAGGCGGCGACGGGGGACCCCCTCGGGCGGCCCCCGCGCGGGATGAGCCGCCGCGCCGCCAGCACTGCCTCCCCCTCGCAGGTACCGGGGCCGGGGCGCGGGGGGCTGCGCTGCCTGTCCCGGCGGTGCCGCTGCCGGGGGGGCCCCGGTGCTGCCGGGGGGGCGAGCGGCCCGTCCCTCGCGGAGCTGTGGTGGATCTCCAGCGTTGGATTACAGCTTTGTGTCACCATTCTGCTTTCACTTCATAGATTTCTAAAAATCGGGACTCGGTGAAGAAATGTCAGTTGGCACCTGACTGATGGTGCCCTGGAAGCCGCATGTAAACATGGCCGATTTTGTTTTCCTAAGAGCTGGAGACAACGAGTGGAAATTGGGATGGATGTGGCATGCTGGGCTGTTTGAACCCCCCCAAATGTTGCCTTTTAAAAGCAAAATGCATCAGAGCCCGTAGATGATCTTTACAATTTGAAACCACATGGTTTCTTGTATTTAGTTTTCCTCTAACATTTGGATTTGCTTCCTGTTAGGAAAGATCAGGAGATGGACCAAGTATCACCTCTTTCTTTCCTGTTAGAGCTGTGACTGCTAGGAGGCCGCTGCAGGAATACTTCCTATTGATTCAATGGGAGCAGGAGCACGTTGCATTTTCGCGTACTGGTAGAGAAGGGACGCTTTGAACTGACTCTGTGAACTAGCCACTTACCAAGTTCAAAAGTGGTGTGACTAGGCACATTGTAAGTGGGAAAAACATTGTAAATTACTGCCTTAGCTGAAAATTAGTTGGCCATGCAAATGTAGTCTAGAGCATCTCCAAATTGTTGCAGGAGTGGCCTGACCTGGTGAAACCAGCCTTCTTACAGCAAGAAAAAATTCTTCAGGTCAGCCAGTGGTCTGTATTCATACATCCAAAAGGATCTTAGAGGATCACCTTATTTTGTTTAAATGGTATCTACATAATCTCAAGTTTTCTTAACATGTCCTCATAAAAGTCGAGACTTAGTGATTATATTGGTGGTTGTAGTATGGAGTTTGTAGAAGCAGATTCTTTTTCAGTCTGTATACTTTGGTCTGACAAAATGAGAGGACGGACTTTTGAACTGATACCATTTTTAGACCTTAGGGAAGTACAGAAAGTAACTGCCAGTCAAGAGGAATTACTTAATTTTGTTTTCAAGCCAGTGGAGAGCTGGCAGTGCAGGCTTTAGTAAGATATTTCCTACTAAACTGGGATGCCATTTCTCAGTTAAGAAGTAAATCTTTCTTGATCAGCAGGAAAATTGCCTCTTTGTCAGTTAAAGCTTAACCATATGGTAGACTAGATAGCCTTTGATTTGGTCAGAATATTTATGTAACATGAAAGTTTTACCTCTTGAATCTGCTCTAGTCTTTTTTTTAAAAAAATAATGAGCTTTAGAGAATAAGAATGGCAGATCTTAAAATTTAGAGCTGTTCCTGCCCCATCTCTTTCTCTCTCCCCAGGTTTCTGACTGACCTACTAAGAAGGGGAAATGGAAACTAAGTAATTGTAGGATACTGAAGTTTAACTTACAGGCTAGCCTTCAAACAGAGCACTGTCTTTATGGAGATCTTTTTATAGTTGCTTATTAATGTGCTTGAAATACCTTTCTGCACTGAAACTTCTTAGTCACTGAAGGAGATGTTCTAGGAAAGCTTCATTGGCTATCTATGAAAGGCACTCTACTAAAAGCTTGAAAAACTTTTCACGTGCTTCTTGTTTACTTGAATGATTCAACAAGGATTTTTCACATACGACATACTCAGTGATTGGATTTGGTTCCTGTATTTACAAAGAGTTTTGAAAGAATGGTGAAAACAAGGAACCCATTTTTGGGGCCACACTCAGATAATCGGGAAATGAGAACTGGGATGAGAGGTGTCCAGAGTCCTCTTCTTAACAGTGACAGCACTTCTTATTTCTTTCCCATGGCCTTCTTGCTGTCATTCTCCGATAGAAACCTTGAACAATTATACTGCATTGATAACTACCTCTTATAAAGGAAGCCATAATAAATTTCAGTTGTAGCAGTCATGGCTCAAAGTGAAATCTCAGAGGAGAGAGGTAATGGAAGCAGCCTATGTACACTTTCCCCGCCAGCAATAACAATGCTTGGTACATATCAGGTCCTTCTGCTCCTTTCCCATTTATGTAAATGAATGTCAAACACACATGCACGCTAAATGCCCATAGGTGAAATGTTCTATAACGTAAGTGTTCACAAGTGTTATTGTACACCTGCTGTGTGCCCAGGCTACAAGTGTCTGCATGCACCTGGGCTGCTAATAATCAAACAAGAGCATGGCATGCTGGTAGCTGAAGTTTCTTCTTTCTTTGGGTTGTACCAATGCATGAAGGGGAGGGCTGTTGCAGTTGCATCATGCAAACAAGATGCCATCAGCTTATGTGAAGTTGCTGATGTCTCCTCCTCCTTGGCAAAGGAGAATACAAATACTAACAGACTGTATAAGGCATGCTGCTCAGATGTCAAAGTATTAGATAGGCCTAATAGTCATCTCTGCCTCATAGTCTTGTAAGAAGACTGGTTTTTTTAAGACTTTAGCCAACAAACAGCATGTGGCATTTCTCCTTTGAACATTTATCTCTGACTTTTCTGTTTAGAGGAGAGAGAAGACAAATGCATATGAATTAAGGCAAATAGCATGAAAATGGATGTTGCAAGAAGTGAGAGACAAAGCAGAAAGCCACGTGCCTGAGATACTTGTTTTCACTTGTGAACAGCCTCTGTGTAAGGTTAAAGCAGTGAGGTATTGTTTTTTTCAAATGTTACTTGGTTGAGGGGGAATCAATCATCTGTGGGTTTCTGACCTAGATCAAAGGTTATTCCCTTATGGTGGCTCTTCAGTATGAAATTAGGTAGCACCCTCCTTGAGTTAAGCCTGACTTCTGAGATGCACTCAACTGGATAAATGGCACTTAACTGGGAGCTGTGTTGGCATTGCAACTTACAGGACTTATGAAATTGAATGAGTTTGGTGGAATTAAGTTTAAAAGATTTCCTTCCTGTTCAGGTCAGTTGATGGCAACTAACATGAGGGTACAAAGTCATTTTTGTAAATAAAATGATGGCTGTAGTTCTAGATCTGTCTTGACCCTTAGCGAGAATGATTCTAAAATGAATGTTGTCCTAAGCCTCAGCAGATGTCAGGTAATCATCAGATGCTCCCTGCATAAATGAGGAGATGATGGCCATCAGATGACAGGCCTTAGACATGTCAGGAGCTGAATTCCAGGGTCACTGTTTCCCCCTGAAATTACAGATCCCTGACATGAGACCTTCCCCGATGCTTTCTACTTTATTTTAGGCTCTAGTGAGTCAACTGTTGCTGGCATTTGGAGCTTGAGAGATAAGAGTATGAATCTCCAAAATTTTCATGGGTGTTCCAGATGGTTTGGGATCTCACAGAAAGAATCCTGATTTTCCTGGAGCAGGGCAGACCTGTGAAGCTCTATTTCTTTGAACTGTAAATCCAAGATATGACTCTGGCCATTTCTCTCCTCTCTATAGACATTTGGGTATTATAACCATTAGAATCAATTCCTGCATTGCACAGAGAACCCTTTGATAATCTGCTTTGTTTCTTTTTCTAAGACACCACTGGGCCTAACTTCTTCCTTTAGTTCCCTAATGTTTTGCAATAGTCATTCTCCAGAATGGACTTTTTTTTTTTCCTCTCAGTCCCATGAAGAAAATGTAGGTGCTTTATTTGACAGCTCTCGTATGACATAAGGATATATACTGCTTTGCACCTTTCTTCAGGGGTCATACATAAATGTCCTCTCACTTCTTTTTGTATTAAAAGCTAATTTGATTTCTCTTGATATTTAAATGTCACCATTCTCCTGGCTGAGGAAAAAAAAATCTTTTTTATGCTGTATTTTATTGCCCATATCAGCCAGGTTTTGTTGTGTGTCTGAAGTCGTCTCAACCGCTACAATGCTTTGCTTACTTAAGTCAGAAGAATAATAATGATTGATTCTGACCTATTTTTCTTATTATGCTACAGTTAGTTAGTAATGAGAAGCGTTTATACTAAAAGCTTACTCTTTCTATGTTAGAGTAGTGCATCAGTCAAACAGCTAGTGCTTTTAAATGCTGACTTCCTTTTGCATTCCCTCTGTGGTAGAAAGACTGTTATAATCTCTGTCTAGCTGAGATAAAGGGGAGAAAGAAAGTATAATACTTTTGGTGATGAGGTTAAAATATCCAAAGGATAATTTGTTAATGTATCTGATGCTCAATTGCTTATATTAGTTTTCAATTTAAATTGAAAATTATAATGAGAACTGTAATGTGCTGGGAGATGCCATATGAATGTAGCCTAGGACCTTTCAACAAGATTAGGTGTCCGGACTTGTTTTTATAGAGTCATTCAGAAATCAGCACTCTTCTCTATAAAGTGCTCTATAAATTGCAGTACTCTAATGGTAGCAGCATCTCTTATATGATGCTCCTGAAGCATTACTTAAAATAAGTATTTACTGCTGTTCAGTGGAGATATTTTAAATACAAGTACTGGATGCATGTAGTCAGTAAAGATCATATGATATTTCCTGTGTGAACAGGATTATTAGCCTCTTTGTCCTGCTAAGCTTTAATCTGTGTAAATACAGTACTCAGTCCTCTCAGTACTACGGGCTTGCTGCAAGTTCACTCTTTGCACAAAGACTGAACAGTGAATAAAGTAACCTTGTGCATGTCAGCTGCTTGTGCTTACTGACCTTAGAACCGCAGCATTTCAGTGATGAGCAGCACGCTCCATAAATATGTCATTTGTTTGACAAGCTGCTTCAGGGCAATTAGCTATCTTGAAACAAAAACAGCAACAGAAGTTAAAAATGAATTAACACTTTGAAGGCTTATAAGTAAAAAGCACAATTAATGCTGCTAATTAAGGCAGTCCTCCCCATGGTCTCTATATGATTATTAACCTACAAGTGAAAAAAACTGAGACACACAGAAATTATCATTTATCCAAGGCCATGTCATGTGCTGGTGGCAGAGATCTGATTAGTACCTCGGCACATATGGCTTCATGCACTGTACAGGTCTCATTGTATTGCTAAAACATAAATAATGTTTTCAAAAACAAGCTAGTGTGATTGTGGGAGCTAAGTATCTGTCATCAAACGCTTTCAAAAGACGTAAACATAGAATTTTGATTATCCATTGGCAAAATGCATCTTTACAGTTGGTTGTAGTAAATTTGTAGCCTAATGAAGAATACAAATACAAGTATACTGCAAGCACATATTTGTTGGAAGTAAACAAGCAATGTAGGTCATTCCAGCAACAGTTTGTTATACAGATTTCAATATCTGCTGCAATACTACTGGAATACCGGTTTTAGGATTTTAGACCCAAGAAATCAATTTGGTTTGTTTCTGACCAGTGCTGATAACTGAGGAGGTATTCTTTTTGAAGCTGAGACTGCCGTGTCTGATGTGTAGTTTGATATTGAACCAAGAATGGTGTTGGGGTGGGTGGGTTTGGGTTTTTTTTTTTTTTTCCATTAAGCTAGAAAAATTGGAGAACTTGTATCCAGTTTTAATTATGGGCCTCCCTTGTTTTTCTTCTGGTACCTTTTGCACTGACAAGATTTATTATTATTATTGTGAGTTTAACACCCTCCGCAGAGTTCTTAGCATGTTAGACATTTTGTTTCTCTTGAGCTAGCCTCTAATGGCAAAATATTTTGAAATCTTAAAATCCAAACAGAAAGCTGAAGGAAGACTTCATTCCCAGGCCTGTACTGTATTTCAGATTGCCATATGCAATGGACACTGATCTCAGTTCCCAGGACAGGAAGGACCTGGACAAGTTCATCAAATTTTTTGCTTTGAAGGTAACTCTTCCTCTTGTGGGCAAATCTCCCTTCTTTTGCATTTAAGAGAAAAACCTTACTCCTGGTAGATAGCATAGCATAACAGAGGTTTTTTGCTTGCTAAAGATCAAAATGCAAAAAGCTGAAGGCAAATTTAGAAAAGAGATTCCTAAAAGGAATTAGAAACATGTCTTTTCTCCACCTTCAATATGTCTTCCCTTCCCCAAAATATTCTACTATAAAATCAGTTATAGGCTGATCATACCTCTGTCATCTTTGAGCTCCTATCATTTAACTCCATCCAACAGTTAGATAGTATCTCCTGCTGGGTTCTAACCTTTGTTTTCAGTCCATCTAAATTTTTCTATTGCATCCAAAAGAAATAGTATCTGTTGTTTTGAGTCATGATATGTAACTATAAAAAAAGTTTGGCCTTACTTGGTACATAGATTTTACTGCTTGGCCTTATTAGAGGCAAGTAGATACTCTGACAACAGATGACTCACTTGACTGTCTTTTATGTCTCCAGCTTCAGGATATAGTTGTAAATCTTGTTTCAGTATTACTGAAGACAGCGCAACTCCTGATCATGAAATTGACTTAGTTACTTCATGTTATTACAAGGAAAGATCAGCTTAAAATCATTTTCTGTCTGAAATATGTTTACCTATTGTATATAATAATTCAAGCTGATTATACATGAAGATTATCTTAGCAAACTCCACTTCTCTACATTCTGGTCAATCCTTTCTTTTTTTACCTGGAATTTGTCTAGCCCAGGTTCTGAATAGAGGGCTCTGCTGAGCTCAAGAAATCAGTGTGTATCTTTTCCTTTCTCTTTCAGACGGTACAAGTAATTGTCCAGGCCCGACTTGGAGAGAAAATTTGTACCCGATCATCATCCTCCCCAACAGGCTCTGACTGGGTAAAGTCACAATTTTTAAAGCAATTCTATAACTGTGTTTTTTAGTGTTGAGAACACATGCAGTTCTTGTGCAGACTACATTAACTGTTCATATATGATAACTACTGTATTCAGTTACGTTGACTGGGATTTTTTCCGGGTTGACATGTAACATGCCACTCTGGGCTCTCTAAGGCCTAATTAGAGGAGAGGTAAATGATACCTATCAGCAACTCCTACCTGCTGACTAAGGCACATTTCCAAGATCTGCTGGGGGTGATGTCGTGAGTTCTTTTTTTTGTCAGAAGTTTGCACCTGTGATTCAGGACTTTATAAGTAATGGGCTCCATTAAAATTGAAGAGACTCAAGATACTCTGTGGGTGAACATATAATTCAAGTGAGGAAAAAGGAGCATGACTTTGTACAGCAGGATCATGAAAACCATTTGAATTAGCAGCCAAGGAAATGTTGTTTGCAAAAGTGAAAAGCTTGAGCAAATTTCTGTGTTTCATAAATATTTCAATGGACACTAACCTAGTATGTTATATACTGGTGTATGAATTTGTCTGCATTGTACCTTTAGGCAGTTGTTCAAAGAAATACAAAAATTGATTTGTCTCATTCATTCTGCAGTTCAATTTGGCAATCAAAGACATACCAGAGGTTACTCATGAAGCAAAGAAAGCCTTGGCAGGACAGCTACCTGCTGTTGGACGGTCTATGTGCGTGGAGATTTCTCTCAAAACCTCGGAGGTGAGGACCGAGTCAAAACAGGTTCCTGGTTTTTGACTTGCATCTTAAGTCACCTACCAAAGCTTCTGCATTTTAGCCCAAGATAATGTAGAAATGTCTGCAGTCATGAAGTTAGCTAGTATGTTGATGAGAAGGAAAGTATTATTTAACAGAAACAATTCACTGCAAATGTCTGAGGCCAAATACACACGTAAGAGAGCAGCAAAACATACCTTCTTAGCCCATGAAGAGTTCAGCCAATCTGAGGACGGTATGCCCTCAGGTCATCAAATGCTACAGTGAAGCTTCCAGTGCACATTAGTCTATTGTCAAGATGACAATAAAGTGGGAGCCAGAGAAACATCTTTTTTGAGAGACTGGGCTGTTGCTGGTCATTAATGTGATGTGAAAAGATCTGTGTTCTGAAATGAGCCTTTGTTCCCTGTCTTTTCTCACATCCAGGGAGATTCCATGGAGCTGGAAATTTGGTGTCTAGAAATGAATGAAAAGTAAGTGCATTTTTCCAGCTTTCTTTGTGTTGTTGGGGTTTTTGATGTTTGTTTTGGGGGATTTTTAGCTGATGAAATGGGGACGCTTGCTCAATCCATGTTGATGAATGAGCACACGGCTCTGCTGCCTGTGACACTTCAGAGGGAAGTCCCCTCTTTGTTTCATGCACTGTCCAGCTGTTTAATATCAATGTCAAGAAAGGAAACTAGAAATTTCATTCTTTCTTCATTCTTCCATTGCAATTAGTATACCTCCTCAAACACAAGAGTTCATATACTCAGTAACTACAAATGGTTTTAATACTGTAAAGATGCTTCTGTCTATTATAAGGCTGCATGGCATTTTTGAGCAATCAATTCTATGGGAAGTGACTAGACTGAAGTAGGACTCTTAGCTGGTTGGTCAACTACAGGTGGTCACGCTGAGGCTTTCTTTTATTGTTTGAACAATTGACCCAGACTCATTTTGATAAAAAATTACTTTCTTAATTGGAAACAAAAGACTTATTTTTTATCTGTGTGTTCTACAGGTGTGACAAAGAAATCAAAGTTTCATACACCGTATACAACAGGCTGTCTCTACTACTGAAGTCTTTACTTGCTATAACCAGGGTAACTCCAGCCTACAGACTCTCAAGGAAACAAGGCCATGAATATGTAATACTGTACAGGTAAAGCGAAATAGAAAATTCCACATTTGAAATAGAAGCAGCAAGGGCTGTAGACTTGCACAGGGCAGCTGTAAATGTGGTGAAAAGGGATGAGTGATAACGAATTCAAATAATTGGAATTTAACTGCTACATATCAGTGATAGAAGAGAACTTTGGGCTGTATATCACCTTATAGCCTCATTCTAAGGCATTAAAAAAAACGAGCATCTGAAAGTATTGTTGTGTGCCTAGTTTGTTGAGATGATCACAATAATTCTACATGTAGCTAAACGGTTAAATTGCTTATCTGCATCCAGTTGTTCAGCATGTGGCCTATATCTGACAAATGCATGGCTAAGTTGGACATAACTGCAATGCATACTTCTGCAGTTTAGACTCAGACTCTCTCTCAGATCATCTCTGAAATGCATCCTCAGTTCCACTTCCTGCAGTTCATACAGTTTCCTCATTCAAATACTGAGCTCAGCTTTGTTTAGCCTGTGCGATCCAACTGGCTTACAGTTCATGGTTATCACCTTCCAGTCGTCATCTTTTTGACTTCAAGAAAAGTCTTTGATATGTGTGCCTAGCTAATTTAGATTATTTTAGTGCAAAGCCTCGTGTTTGTTATCATTTGCACAGGCAAGAAGTTTAAAAGAAATCCCAGTCATTTCTTCATTCTTGCCTGCATTGCTGATTTGGCAAATACTTCAGCTTTCTTTTCAGTACAGTTAATATCTTTTATGTTGTGTGATAAGTACCAGCTTTAAGACTGACCCATCCCTGAAATTTGAATCAGTTCACTTTTTTGCTCTAAACTGTAGACCTGTCAGAGATTGACAGGCTTTAAAAAAAAAACAAAAGTATTTCTGGTTAGACTCAGCTACCATTTTCTCTTTCTTTTCCTATGCATGTGGCACATCTTCCTCTGAAGTAGCTGGAATGCTTTTTGAGATGGGCTTCCTGGCTACTACTAATGTTTTTTCTAAAGAGGAAGAGTAGCTCCAACCCTTCCATTAAATAGGGAATATAGATTATTTAGCATTATGTCCCACTAGACCTAATAACTTTTCTTGTTCTTTTTTCCTGCAGGATATATTTTGGTGAAGTGCAGCTGAGTGGCTTGGGAGAAGGTATGGCTAGACAACACACATAAACTAGAGCAGAACTCTTTTCCATACTTGAGAGACATTTATTACCATGTCTAAGTGCTGCAAGGAAGACTAAGTCTGAGGTTTACACATGCTTTTTAAATGTGGATATTTTCTGCAAAGGGTCATGTCACAAGGTGACAGGTATAATATAGTTTGACAAGATCTAGGGTGATTGCCATTTTGACTCTAGCAATCCAGAACAGAAATAAAGAGTATGGAGGTATGTTCAGAAGGGACAGGACCAGTAAAGAAGATAATGATCTACTCAGGATCAAGAAGCACCTCAGAGCAATGTGTGAGGCCAGGATAGGAAGTCCAGATCAGGAGTCTTGTAGACGAGGCCTAACAGCAAGGCAGCCTAGTGCTGCTGTTTTGTTATGGGTTCTCTGTGTGTGTGTGTGGAGTTCAGATTGCAAGTAATAATGCAAACACAATAAAAATAAGATGATACAACCTCAGAATAGGGAAGTACAGAATATAAATAATCAAATTCTGTGTAACCATTGCATCTGATAATTATTCTTTAACCATATAGGCTTCCAGACAGTCCGTGTTGGGACAGTGGGTACTCCAGTGGGCACCATCACTTTGTCTTGTGCCTACAGAATCAACCTTGCCTTCATGTCAACCAGGTGAGAAAACATGATCATGCCAAAAAGTGTTTTACCATAATGTATTAAACCCCTCATATTATGAACCTCTAAATCTTTCCCTTCTCCTTATCCTGTCCTGCTGAGATGTTCCTTCATGGAGAACACTCTGTCACACTTAAGTCCTGCAGCAAGGGGAGTATTTGGGTAGCCCTGAGACAGACTCTGAGACTCTGAACTGTTGATGCTTGCTTGGAGTTGCAGAGTTGAATTGTAAAGATGCTGTGGTCCCATTAACAGGTACTAGGGCTTTCTGTGAGGGCACCATGAGTTGGGACGTAGCAGAGAGGAATACCAATAACACCATTTGCTTGTTGCATTGCAGGCAGTTTGAGAGGACCCCTCCTATCATGGGGATTATCATTGATCACTTTGTGGACCGTCCCTATCCCAGCTCTTCACCCATGCATCCCTGCAATTACAGGTGAGGAAATGCTGAGTACAGTTATGGGCTATGGTGAAGGCATCATTATGCCCAAATACAAAGCCTTCTCCACTACCTGCTGACTGCATGGGAAGGGAGACTGGAGTATCAGGGTCAGTCATACTGACTTGGTTGAGCACATGAGGAAAGGCAACGTTTCCCCTCAGGTCTAGAAGGCTGATTGCAGCAAGCCCCATTATGTTCCCAAATTCCTTACAGAACCATTCTGCCACAAAAGAGGTTGAACCTTGGCTACCTTTGCGCATTTAAAAGGGTAGCAGTTAATCTTCCTTTAGAACTAGATGTCCAGCGGCATGCATCTCTAGAGATTTACACGGGGAAAAATTACACAGTTGAAATTTATCTTTGTAGATGAGGTGTTTGCCCTCTCTAAAATTCACGAGGGCAGTCAAATTGGGACCAGTAGCACTGTTTGACAATGGTTCTCTCAACACCAAAGCCAACAGCATTGGCTGATACAGCAAAACCTTCTTTAGTTTAAAAAAAAAAAAAAGAAAAAGAAAGAAAGGAAGTGTTCCTATTTGGGGGTGGGAAGATGAGTGTCTGGGGTAAATAATCCTGGGGAAAACTAAAATTTCCATACCCTCTTTTCCTCAGTTCTGCCAAGCAGATTATCAGAGCCCTTCATAATTCTCCTTTCAACTCCACTTAAATACTCTCAATCTCCCTGCAATGTTTGTCCCAGTGTGTTTTATTATTTGTTTTTTCTGTGGAATATTTTCAGTTAGGGCTTGCTCTTTTTTTTGCTGCTTTAGAGCTGGTGAGGAGAATGGTGCAGTGTACCCCTCAGTGGAAGATTCCCAAGAAGTTTGCACAACATCTTTCTCCACCTCTCCTCCATCTCAGGTAAGAGGAAACAGGCTTTTTCTACTCTTAGATGACCAGTCATGATTAGCATAGTGCGCCTGCTCCTGCATCAACTACGGTGCAAGCATGCAGCCTCCTGCTGCTGGATCAGTCTGTAAAATTAAAATTTAATATGTAAGCTTATTACTCCTGTTGTTACGCTCTGAGTGAAACCTAGTTCTAGTGGTAAAGGACTAATTATTAAGAGACTGAGTTATTAAGGAAGATTAAAAGAACCAAGTCCTGTAGCTGGGCTGAGATGAGCTTGAAGAGGATAGCAGCATACAAATATATATACATACTGATCACTGCAAAAGATAAATTCAAGAGATTGATGCCAGGCAGCATTACTAGAGGTAACACACTGCAACTGAGAAAGAAACATTCAGCTGTCAGAAAAATGCTTATGACACAGTCATGTCTTCTGGATTGCAGAATAGTAAAATAGGAAGAAGACAAAAACCTTATTTGTAGGACCGTCTAAAACTAGTTGGGGCAGCAGGAATCAGTAATGGCAAACACATCAGTTTGTCGTATTGAACTAGGTGGGACTTTATAAGCAGAGTTCTCTGTGTTCCCACCCACCTGTGCATATTTCCTTTATTTTAAGTTTTAAAAGAAACAATAAATGGATCTCATCTGAATCTTGAAAAATGGAAACTCCAGTTCTTTTGTTTTTCTCTCTCCTTATACATCCGACTTCACAATTCTGTATTTTGAAGACTTGGCCAGTTTTGCTGTTTTCCTATAGCTTTAAATATTCAAGAATGTTCTGCCTTGTTATCCAGGCCAGCAGATGGCTCTACTGAACTTTAAAGGCAATCTAAAGACGATATAAATCTGTTTTACTGTGGGTGTGAAGCACAGAATGAAGTGTAATTCGAATGTTGTTCCAATCTGAAAGAATTTGCTATGAGTCTTCTTACTACTTCAGAGGAATTAGTCTGATTGGTTTAGCAGAATGTATTCTGCTGAATGAATGAGCTGGAAATGAGCTTTTCTTAGGAAGTATTTTTGTGCTGACTGGATTTGGGGTAACAGGGCATCTGGCATTGTTGATCAGGCAGCGCTCATGATAAGTCTAGTGGAATAAAGCTTTTATTGTTCCTGGATATGCAGCTCAGGAGATGGGTTTGTGGCTCAGCTGTGTCTTGCCTTTTTACCAAGCAGGTGAAATGCAGTAGGGTTCATGATGAAATTTCTACTGGCTTGGTCATGCCAGTGTTACTTAACAGTAATAGTGTTTGTAAAGACATCGAAGCTGGCATTTCCCCAGGGAACATAAAGCTTTTCCCCTCAGTGAGACCAAAGCTTCATGAAACTAGAAGAACCTTGAAGATTCATATCAAGTATGAGCCTACTTCTTGCCTTTCTGTGGTTCATAGTTGGCATACACTGCATGCTTATGTTTAAAGCAACTGCCAGTCTTAACCACAAGTTAAAATTGAGAGACTATCTTGGCAGAGTGGTCTCTAGAGTAAATTAGGGGGGAAAAAAAAGGCTAATTTCTCTTCCTCCAGCTTTCTATATGAAACTTAATGCTTAGGAAAATACAAGGAACTGTGTGGTATAGTCAGCTCATGTACAGACTATCCATAGCTCTACCTGCCTTCCCAGTAGAAATGAGGCCCAACCTGCATGATGCAAGGGAGTAGGTATTGGCTTCTCCCTGTGGCCCTGCATAGCATGTCTGTTATGTGTGTTGGAGAATATCCTAAAATTCAGGAGAAAGTCTGAGCACAGGCGGTACCCACAAATGAAACTTTCATAAAACCATGCTGGTAGGAAAACAACTGGGGAGAAATTAGGGGCCAGCCCAGGACTGGGATGCCATTTTTGCATTAGCACCCTCTGTAAGACAGAGTTTAATTGTGGAGTGTCAGCTCTGGTGAAGGAGCCCTCTCTTCACATCAGTATATTTGATCTGTCCCTTAGGCTGGGCCCTCTTTTAGTCTGAGTGTGCAGTACAGACATGCCAAGATATAATCCTTGCTCTCTTTTAGAATGCTGGAAGATTAAGAGTGTATGGATGGAGACTATTGAAATATATATATAATTTGTACTTTTCCAAACAAAATTAGTCTTGGCTTTTTCTGGCAACTACTCAGTCTTCTTGCTAACTGGCTGTTAACAATTCTAATTAGCTGTGGAACAGAGTTTCTGGCAGTTACCTTCTGTCAGCCTTCACTGGAGTCTAAAATATTAGCTGTGTTTAGTGGTTTGCTGAGATTGGAAAACAGTCAATTCTTCACAAAATTAATGTGTTTCTGGCAATATTGAGAATTCTGCTCTCTGTATAGGCTTGGCTGCTGCAGCCAAAGTCTCTTCACTAGCATTCAGTTCATCCAACTCTTTATAGTTTTTCTCTGAAGTCCTTCTCTCTCTCTTTCTCTCTCTCTTTTTCTTGTTTCCTCTGTGTGTCTGTGTCTGTGCACAGTGTGTTTTTACTGTCACAAAGGCACATTTTCAGACCCCTCCTCCTGTGGTGACGGACACCTTGAAGGTCCCAGTGATGGGACTGGCCTTTTCACATCAAGTGAGTTGACGATAGAACATGTTATTCATGGCCAGATAATACTGGCATGACAGAACAAATACAGGAAAGTACAAATTTGACAATGCAGAACGTTTGTTGTGTATCAAAAAGACTGGTCAACCCAAAATGGGACAGGCACATCATTGGGTCTAGTTAGTTTGCAAAGCCACTGCTCTCTAAATATAAAAAACACCTGCAGTCTTTGAGCTGAACAGCAATCCTGCAGGAAGCAGCCTATAACACTTCATGAGGATGTTGGGAAGGAGTAGTTTTCAGCAAGCTTTTAAAAGAGTCTTCAAGTTAAAAAGAAAAAAAAAAAAAAAGTGCACCATACTCTGTCAGGCTGGTCAGTGTTTGAGAAGGAACTAAGCATTCCCCACCTCTGCTGAAATGGGATCCAGCCTACAGTTGTAACAGTAAGGATGCCTAGAAGAACATAGCCTGCTGTTGGCAAAGGAGGGCTATATACAACTTGCCAGTGAGAGGGAGAAGAGGGGACAGAGGAAACAAGAGTGTAAGGACATAATGAATTTTTTATTCTACTTTGACAGCCTTTAAAAAATAATTAAATAGAAATATGGGTGAATTTTGGTCCCACTGACACTGACGGTCCCACTAACTTCAGTGAATGTCACCTGCTTCCTGTAAGGCCCAAGTCCACCAAAGTTTTCAGTTGTCTCTCTCATATGAATTTCAATGAGAGCTGGATGCTTAAATGCCTTTGCAAATGAAGGCATTCCTGTCTCCCAAGACAGGAAAAGCACACTTGAATGAACATCAGCTGTTGCAAGTATTAACTGTTAGTCAAGGACACAACAAGTAACAAGGCACATTGCTGAGTGTTTTCTCTTAACAGAATCTATGCCCTAAAATCTACACAGACCTTTTCCTGGGTTAAAACAGAGATACTGTTAATTTGAAGAAAATTAAAAAAAAAAAAATCAAATCTTACTTATATCTGCCTTCATGGTTACAAATAACACTTATGAGGACTTGAATTACTGTTCTTTGTTTACATCTCACATTTGTCTGAAGTCACGTTTCTCACGCTTGTACAAGTCTCTTAAAACAGAGGACAGAGAAACAATAAAATAGGAACACTTAACTACTATAAAGTTGTTGGAGGATTTTCAAAGGCAGGTGGAGAATGAAGCAGTTTCAACTTAAAAGTTTTACATTTGTAATGCTAACAATAGCTGTGAGACAGGACTTGGGAAAAGACAGTTAAAGAATAGAGAAGCATGTCTGTATATGCTGAAGATTTCTTAAACAGAGGTAATATTAGGCCAGTTCAGTGAGCAACAGTCCCTAGAGTTTCTAAAGGGATTTCTACAGGAGGATGAGCATTAAATAATCTCCAAAGCAATATTAATTCCTGCAAAAAGAATCAAGCTGGCCAGATATCTCCAGGAGCACAACATATAACAATTTTATACTTGCCCTTCTCTGAGAAGAGATTGCTCCATTTAGCTTAACTAGCCTCTTGTGCAGGTGAGTGCTGTTCATCATTCAGACCACTGTAAATGATGTTAGTGTTGGCATTGCTGGGGTATCACATGCAGAGCTCTGAATGAAGTGTTCCTTTTCAAGTCAAGAAGGCCAAACCAGGAAAGAGTCCTACCAACTAGATTTCTCCTTAAGGTGCGTAAGGAACTTCTCCTGGGTTTCACTGCTTCCAGCACTTCATTCCTAAAGCAATCTCACAAGGGTTAGTTTCCCATTTCCCTCTTTAACTAGCACACCTTCAGGGCCCTGTATTCTATTGCTGAAGCTGTTTGAGCAGGCTCTGAAGGTCAGCTATTTTAATGTACAATGGAAATGAGTTCAAACAGCTGATAATGCAGTTGCTTTGGAAAAAAAAATTAAATATTATCTCTTTATTAAGTTGGTGATGGCTTTCATGCTTTTTCCAGTATGTGAAACAGGCCTGTAGAGCAGAGCTTCCCCGTGTTAGATGTAGTCATACCTTGCACGGCCACCTATGTGAGTAGCAAACTAGTCTTGTTTTTTTGTCAAGACCCAAACTTAGTCCCCTGCAATAATAACTTTTTAAAATAATAACCTTCATGATTGATTTCTAATGAAAATCTAGCATCTGTTCTGCCAGCCTGAAACACTCTGCTCTGCCTCCAATTTCTCCTGTTCCATCTCCAGTGACTGATGATTATTCAGACTGTTGGGCATTCCCCTTCCCTTTCCTCTCTCCTCTCCCTTTGCCCTTCTTTTTTTTTTTCCTCTTCTTTCTTAGCTTTCCAGCTCTCGTCTTTCCTATCAGCCTGCTGCCCTGGCAGTTGGATCAGCTGACATGGGGTATCCTGTACTCTTTGCTGGTGGCTTGAATGCTGCACACCCTCACCAGGTACTTGTAAAGGGTACAACAACAAGTGTGGCTGGTATCGCAGCCATTATGTGTCACTTGTACATCAGAGAGAGGCCTTGAAACTAGTGCACGCGCTGGCATCCTGCCTGCTCAGGAATGAAAAGAATCTAGGCTAAATAAAGAGAACTTGCGGAGGAGCTAGGAATTGGCTCCTGAGCATCCTTCACTTCACTCGAGTAGGGTAGGAGTAGCATGGAGAAACTACACTAAAAGAACAGGTACCAAACCTGTTTGCTTGCACAGAAGTGTCACCGCTTCCAAAGCCTTGGCTGTATTACAGAGCTGCTGTCACTATAGCCATCTGAGCACAGCACTGTAGCCTAGATGTAGAATACACTGACAGTCCATTTTGGCATATTTACATCCATTCATCAGATAAAATAAGCTAAGAAATGTTTCTCTGCCTGCTGCTTCCACACCAGAGTTTTGCTGACACAGTGATGGTAGAAAGAAGATACGATTTTTTTCCCCACATCCCTGCTCCTTGAAACGGGCATAGAGCTCTGCTGTGTAAATCAGGCCTGAAGTGCAGAGGAGTAGGAAGGAAATAAGAAAGCGTTTGTATTGTGGAGATCACCTTCTGCTTGACACTCCCCTCTGCTTCATGGTAGCTAGAGCCCAGCTGCATGCCAAAAACATAATCTAGTCCCAGTGTGACAGAATCTGCTCTATGTTGTACTGTGTTGAACCAGTTTAGAGATATCTAACTTGACTGTTTCTCTCTATCTCAGTTGATTGGTCCAGGAAAAGATGGGGGGGTGCCCCCAGTTCCTAGCCAGCCAGCACATGGCACTCAAGCTGACCAAGAAAGGATATGCACCCCACTGGATGGAGCCCACTACTCAGCAGTTACTCCTTCTAGTAGGTAGGTCAGTCTTAGATCGTCCACCACTTGTCTTAATCCATTTAAAATCATACAAAGCTAAAACTTTTTCTCTTTTTAGCTATTGTTTGTAGCACAGCTATTGTGTTTTCTCTTTTTATCTGTTGTTCGTAGCACAGCTATTGTCTTTTTGTTCCCCTTAAAATGGCTAGCAGCTTTCTCTGATCAGAACATTTTCAGCCTTTCTCCAAACAATGATCTCTGTCATGTACTTACACTTTCTAGTCACCTTAACATCCATGCATCTTCTGTTATCTCAATTTTAGAGTGCCATTTCTGCACTGTTTTTGCTAATTGTAAAACAGCAAGATAAAGTAAGTTCACAAGCGAATCTTAAGTTCTCAAGAAAACGTGAATTGTTATGGAAAATAGTCACAGTTAGTGCAGATCTGTTCATGTATTACATTAAAAAACTTCAGGCACAAAGTTACTTACAAGGAAACAATGCAGCCTCAAACTGTCTTCAGTCACCTCCCTCTCTACTAATTCAGTCCTTCATTTTTATGTTACCACATTCATTTCTTGTTAAGTGTCTCTTTTTTTCACATAATTCCAAGTTAAATATCTTAAGCGAAGATTTTGCTATGGGGAAACCAAAAAGCATTATAGTTGCACTAGCACTTTCCTGGGTACCTTATGTAAGTAGTCCTCTTGCCAGAGGACTCAACTAATTTTTGTGTTTTAAAGAGTTATGAATACCTGTGGTGGAAAAAACAGGTCATGGAAATAACTAATAGCCATGCATTGAATTAATCTTGTAAAGCATGTGATTTGTCTATATTGTTTGTGCCATGAGTCACTAGTTAGTCTCTCTTCCTCCCTCAGTGAGGACACAGAAACAGTATCAAACAGCAGCGAAGGGAAGTGTGGTTCCCCACATGACCTTCTGGAAACCATCTTTATCCGGAAGGTGGGAGCTTTTGTCAACAAACCCATTAATCAGGTAACTGGCAGCAGATCTTCTCAGAGGGCACTATAATACCCTGCTACTCTAATCAGTTCTACACAGAGGAAGCGTAGTACCACAATGCCAGGGCAATCCAGGAGAATGAGAGTACAAATTCCCACCTGCAGCATTTGCCTACAGGGTCCTGTCACAGGCATATTTTTCATAAAATCCTCTTGGGATGTGACAGCCATTAAATTTGCCCTGCCTTACCAACACCCTGTTTGGGTATGGAAGTCATTCAGAAGTCATTCATTTGTACTTCATATGGAAGACATTCATGACTTCACCAAGTTCCACAGCAATCTGCCACAACCACAGGTCTTGAAATGGAGAAATTGGCAGCAAGCTTCCCTTCCTTGGAGGAATGTGCAGTAGGCCAGTTCATCACCAGTAAGTAATCATTTAAGAAGCTCAGCTAGGGCAGCTTAGAGATCTGCCCACATCCTAGGGCTGTTCCTAAGTAAGCACTAAGCTCTCTTCTAGGCCTTTTGGAGGGGTGAAGGGAGATTGTTTGAATCTGTAGCAGTTTATTAATCCTTGCCTGTCTTGCATAGGATGTATATAATCCATCCCACTTCCACAGGGCACATAGCTGTATTAGGTCAGTTGAGTACAGTCTCTCTATTTTACGCCTTTTAAATGAAGTTGTCAGCCTCCTGCAAACTGTCAATGTGATCTTAGGCAATTTTTAGCAGACGTGACAAAGACTTCCAGTACCCTTTTCTTTTCTGGGGAAGCAGAGCATCTTAATGAAATTCTGTTTGCTAAATCTCCTCAGGTGACCATGGCCAACTTAGACATTCCTTTTGCCATGTTTGCTCCCAAGAATGTTGAGCTCGAAGATAACGACCCCATGGTAAGCCCCTTTCAGAGGTATAATCTGTGCCCTCGCAGCATCCCTCATGCAACATCCATCCTATTCCTTAGCTTGTGCACACTTTTTCTGAGCAAAGAACTAATTGTCCACATTTGTCTGATTTCAAGAAATCTCCCATGTTGGGCCTTGGGCTCTCCAGGCAGGGAAACATGTTTACTGCCCTAGCTGTAGTGTGTGCTTATTGCCCAGCCTCCTAACTGCCCCTACAGTCACAATATGCAGACAAACTTGATGATAATATCAGCACTCACAGTCTTTGATTTCTTGAGCAGGTGAATCCTCCTGACTCCCCAGAAACTGAATCTCCTCTACAAGGCAGCTTACACTCGGAGGGCTCCAGTGGCAGCAGCACAGGGAACACCCACGATGACTTTGTTATGATTGACTTTGTAAGTGCCCTGATCAGTGCTCTCACACAACACCTGCATCTCAGGTGGGCTCCAGGTGCTGGTATGATGGCAAATGATGTCAGAAGAGTTTTCCCTGGGTGTAAAAGACCCATGATTCACAGTCCCAAAACTGAGCTAAACAGTCACAAAACTGCAAAGGCACTGATACTCTGAACCAAAAGCTACAAATGAAATAATCTTTCAGTTCCTACCAACACATGTGCTTGCTCTCCTCTCTCTAATGCCTAAAGGAGCCAGATTCCAGGGAAATGCTCTCTTCCATGTGCTCAGGCAAGCAGAGATCTTGGCCTAGGCAGGGGCTAAGGGCAGAGCTTCAGTTATTTAATCTGCATTATTGCAGCAATAGCTGTAATGCCAAGTTGTTTACTGATAGCAGGTGTTGTCTTTACCTGAGATTACAGCAAAAGGAAAGCCAAGTCTCTGAACAGGAATTAACAGCAGTGTCTTTGATTCTAGAAACCAGCATTTTCAAAAGATGACATTCTTCCAATGGACCTGGGGACGTTTTACCGTGAGTTTCAGAACCCACCTCAACTCAGCAGCCTCTCAATTGACATTGGAGCTCAGTCCATGGCAGAGGATTTGGTATGGAACCATGAGATTTCAGTTTGTGGAAATTACATGTTCTTTATAATCCTCTCCCTTTTCCTCCTCTGAACAAGCTTGAATCTTCTCAGAAGAGAAACCCTGCCCAAAGTGGTCGCTCATTAATAGGCTTCCAGACAAATGTACCCATTTGTGGCACACCTGATCCTCTGAAATGGGTACATTTATCTTCAAGCTGAAAGCTGCTGCAGTCTGCTTGCTATGGAGGGGGAAACTGGTTGTCATTCAAACCCCCAAAACTAATCCTGCTTCTGGCATATCAGGCTTAGTGGCAAACTGGGCCTGACCTTGCAGCCTGAGCACAGGTAAAACTGTCTGAATCAGACAACCTAGTGCAGTTGTTTGGAGTGGTCTGGCGAGCGCAGTATTGGGCTTGCAGCCATTGCAGTGTGCTGTAGGGAGAAATGAACACCAAAGGCTGAGAGCTGCAAGTGATTTGATTAAGGCAGCAACATTAGCAGGTTATTGTGCTGCAGCTGCTGGAGGGAATTGTACAAGGGCAGGCCCCAGTGCACTGGCTGTTTCTGCAGAACAAACAAACTCTGGGCAGAGTGCCCTTTTCAGGGTCACTTGCTAGAGCCTGCCAGAGGATTCCTGTTTTTGCGCATGTGTGTGAAAGGGAGCCCAGAGCAGTAAGAGGGGGTCGCATGACTCGGAAATAGAATTTTTGCCTTATGGTGTGCATTAAAGCATCCTTTTATCTGCTGTGAGTGAGTCCTGATCTGTGCCCTTCTTTGCTTTCCAGGACTCATTACCAGAGAAGCTGGCAGTCCATGAGAAAAATGTCAAGGAGTTTGATGCCTTTGTAGAAACCTTGCAGTGAAGCTGTTTTGCTGCAGTGGTTCTTCCTCTTCAAGGCATCCTGGAGAATGATGTCAACAAGTATCTCTGTCTTTCACCCCCACTCCGCTTTTTGTCTCATTTGACAATTTCCTTCTATCAATGAGCTTTGTTTGCTGTCTTTAGCAGCAGATACAGCTCATCTGCCAGTTTTCCTCAGCTACACCACTGCATAGATCTGGACTGCTTTTCCTGTTCACATTCAGTTTTGAATTGGTGACTTTAATGGGGACACAGGAAGTCAAACTCCTATTTATGAAACATTTTCTCTTCAGTCTCTGTTCTGTGTAGAGGGGTTTGTGAAAAGCTGCCATATGCTTCCTCCAAAGGTCCTACAGTGTAATTTCTCCAGATATAGTTTCTTGCTAACAGACTGTTTTCCTACAGTCTTCAATCCTGTTAGAGCATAGAAAACTTTGGCTCATTTCCAAGGTCTGTGAATTCAGCAGATTCAACAGTTTTAAGTCTAGGACATCCATCCTACAGAATGGGGCACTTCATCCTGACCTCAGTGTGAGTCCCTGGAGCACAGCAAGAGACAATGGGACCTGTATAATGCAAGTTACCTTTGTGTTTTTGCTTCCAAGGAACTGGGTCTCTACATGGTCTTTTTCTGTGAGGCCTTCTGTTATGTTTGTAAGATAAGCAGGAGTGAAACTACAGAAATGCTTTCCATGTTTCCTTTCCATCCTTTTCTGAGTGTACTGAAACTCTGCCATGCTGAGTTTACCAGTGTTGACTGTTGGCAGTTCTGCAAGTAGCAGCTGGGATGATGCTGAATTCATAGTCTCTGCTTTTGAAATGCAACTGTAAATATTAGGAATCCTGTTTCTTTAGGGTTATGTAATTAGGAGTCTTAGTCCAAGATTCTTTCCTCTAACCCTTGCAAACTTTGCTGCTTTATGGTTACTAGATGATCTTAAGAATCAAGAAATATTTATTGCTTTTAAAGAAACCTATATTTAAAAGATGTTCTGTTTTCATGTAGTAGTGCGGGTCATTCTGCCCTGGATCCCTGCAGACAGCAAGTGTGCCATGGAATCCTGTCCAGTGAGAATGGTTTCCCTTTGCTGGAAAAAAATCCAGGATATTTATTTTCTGAGACAAACTTGATTAATATAATACTCTGTTTTGGGGACTGTGTTTCCATTACATCCAGCCAGGGCCCATTGAATTAATGAAATGCACACATCAGTGTCGTGGAGTGGCAGGGACTTAGCAAAAAGCTGTAGTCTGACAGGCATGGATGAATTTGCTATGTTCTTCAGCCATTCAGAAGGCAGCTCCTTCACAGAAGCACATTTTGGGAGAGGCTTATGGTACTTTTTAATCACTTGGCTTTTGATTAGCTGAGAGTTTATTTTTGTAATGAGCTGGCTATTAGCAGTGTGACTGGCTAGCAATGCTCTGTGGTTGCTTTGGCTGTTGTGTGTCCTTTGCCTGATGTGAGGAAGAGAGGAGAAATAGTGACACTAAGCAGAAACTTAGATAAGACAGGTCATTTTTGTGGTTCGCTCCCCTCCTCCCATGTGTAACTAGAGTGAGCAACTGCAAGACCACCCCCCCCCCTTAAGATCCTAAAGCACTCCCCCCCCGCCGAGGGGCTGTGCTTCCTCTGTACTGAGGAACCATCTTAATTTCCTCAGATTGGTGGAGGAACAAGCCTTCTAGTTACTGAAATGTAGCTTCTTCAATGTGCTGTATTCCTTATTGAAAGAGATTGCTAGCAGATGACAGTAGGCTGTGGGAATCTCTAGGCCCCTATCTCTGTGCTGCTCCTAGAGCAAGGAACTGAGTTCAGGATATAGCTTATTGTAAATCAGATCAACACAATGCTTAGAACTTTACTAGCTTTCTTGTTGAGTAGCATGTTTGGTGAGAGGTCATGTGTGCTCTAAAACCCCAGGTAAGAGCCTTACTGAAGGAGAGTTATCCACCAGACCCTTTCTAATTTAGTCAACGAATCCAACTTTTCAGCAATGTCATATACAGAAGTTCCTTATTCCTTACAAAAAAGCACAGACATTCAGAAAGCCTTTCTAGATAAACAGCTTGCAAGAGGGCTTTAGTTACATGGCATTTAACAAATACCTGATCCCAACAGTCAGAGCCACCTTCTTGTACAGGTGCAAAAAGTATCAGAAGGGTCCAGGAACACAAGGAATTAGTGGATTACCTGGTTTTCCTCTCTGCTCAGGAAGTTGGTCTCTACCACCTTGTAGGAAGTGGGCTGTCACCTTTCCCTTAACTTACAGGTTATGCTTGGGAAAGTGGTATAATCTGAGCTGCCAAGCAGCGGAGATTGAGTAAAGTGCTGGTTCACACTGTATTCACAGAGAAGACTGGAATAGGTTGAGCTTCACCTGGCCAGTGCTGCTACTAGCCTGTTGTTACACTGAAAAGCTGTGGAGTTGATAGAAAGCATGCCCTTCTTGCTAATACTGTCCCAATAGTTCCCAGAGCCAAATATTCATGCTCATTTGTTGATGTAGTTCCTAACACGGCTACAGCTCCCACATCTCACAAGGCAGAATTTCAGTGTAGCAGTTTTTTTCTGCTTGAAAGGCTAGAAATTTGTCCATATGAGCTGCTAGGGTTGAGCTGGGTGGTCACAGCAATAAAGATCTCTAGGGCTGAGTTATGTGCCTGTTTTCTGGATACTCCTCAGCTTTAACACCTAATTTCTCTATCTAGGCTCCCAGATCTCTGATCACGGCATTAGTGTTCTGCTTCAGGAAGGATCTAGCTGCTGCTGTGACCTGCCACAGATTGTGTTATGGGGGCTGTTTATTTTAGCAGCCATCCTCAGTTCTATATTAAGGACAGTATGTATGTAGCTGCTGATTTACAGATGCTTTGGGTGAAGGGGAAGGGTCCTAAATTGCATTGTTTTGGAAATAGTCTCCAATGTACTTTAAGTATTCAAAGAATTTCCAATAAAACTTTTATGTAAGCAATGGACTGCTGCACTGCTTTGTTCTTCTGTGCATTTCTCTGCATGTGTTGACAGGTCTGAAACAGTCCTTACTTTTCAGTCTTTCCCTTCAGGGAAACTGCAGAAGTCAGTGAGTTTCCTAGAGCAGCATGGAACAGGTTACTGCCTCCAACAGGACTGAGTGTGCTAGTTCACAAAACCTGGTGCAGCTGGTAGGATCCCAGTGGAAAAAACACATTTTTGGAAAAAGGATAGGGAAGAAAAGATGGAGTGGGTGCTCAGCTGGTCCCACATGCAGGCATGGGGGTGGGTCTGTCCTGCAGGGTTTGGGCCAAGTGACCTACCTTGTGAGCTGGAAAAAGCAGGAGTTATCTGGATGTCCCACACCAGCTGAAATATTAATTTGCCTCAAAAAGAGAGGGGTTGAAAAAGGAAAAACCCAGCACAATTTGCATTGTATTTGGTTGTTACTAACATGCTTGAAACAACTGTGGGAATATTTTGATCAGACAGAAAGGTTACAAGAGACTAATAAGATATGGGAAGTACTAGCATAGGTTATGCTTAAACCTCACACCACAGCCAGAGTTCAACCCTTCGCCAACTTGTAAACTAACTTGAACCTGACCAAGGTATTTGAATGAAAAGGCAGCAGAGGCTGAAAGGGCGGGGGGGGGGGGGGGGGGCAATGCCCTGGGTCCAGCACAAAACAGACTGCACAATGTGGGGAGAGAGGAATTGCTGGCAAGCTCACATAAACCCTCCTGTGAGAGGCCTAACTGTAGGCCTAACTACAAGGCCCTTGATAGCTCTGCTACCCGTTTCACCATGTCACCAGTAAGGTGAACAAGGGATCAGTAAAACAGTCAACAAATGAGTAAATAGGTGAACAGTCACAGAAAGGGTATTAACCAACAAGGTTATGATCAATCGAATGTCATCCAACCATGAACCAAATTGTACATCTATTAAAGAAAAAAAAAGTTCTCCTCAGAATATGGACCCCTTCTCCCCATCAGCAAGGTGGATCAATTACCATCTTTCTAATCAGGGCAGGTCTATGGACTGCTCTTACTAGTAGAGGGTGGTTGAACAGGGGCTCCTCTCCATGGCCCTTAAGGCCACTAGACACGAAAACATAGCCAAATGTAATGTCACTTATACTAATTGTGTTTTGGTCAGCTTTGTGGCTGCATGCAATGCACCTCCTGCCAATTACACCACCCTGCTGGGGGACAGCCCCACCTGCTCCAGGAGCCCCTGAGGCCAGTGCGGAGGTGGCCTCTGAGCTGGGAGGTGCGTATCTGCAAGGCCAACTACCTGCATTCATGGGAGGATTGAGGTTTTGCTGGATAGTCAGCATATTAACCACAGTGACCCCTGTTACAGCGGGTCAACACACTCCAAGGGGTGGAAAAATCAGAGCCTGAAGGCTACCCAAAAGCACTGGCCAGATGGAAAGGCCTCACAAAAGTGTTAAGAAAAAACATTAACGCTGGATCTGAAGTACAGTGCCAGAAGTTACAGCAGCTAAATTAATTAATACATCAGGCTACAGGCTCCATGTGCAAAGTATTACCTGTAGAACAGATGCCCAGGAATACCTCTGTCTTCCTGTATGTGCCTCACTGGCCGTCACCACTGACGCTGAAGAACGTCAACACGTGGAAGGGGACTTGGCAACACTGGAAAGCCCTTCTTCGTTGGACAGCATGGGAATGACATACAAGCATCAAGGAAAACTGAAAAGCAGCCTGATGGTGTAGCAATACAAGCGTTACATCAGAATCAACACATCATCCAGACTGCAAGGCAAGTAGCTAGTGCTGCTACTGCCCAATGGGGGGACATTGTCGGTGGTTTTAGTTCCAGTACTACTGCTATTCTACACCCCTTCTCCCACACAATATTAGTTTCACTTGTTGCTACACCTGTATTATTAATTGTAGTAATCTCTTTGTAGATAAGAGTCTTTCTAGCAACCAAATAGCTTACTGATGTAACCTGGAAACTACAGTATCTTCAGGGAAGGCCATCTGTGCGGATCACGGATCACGGAGTGGAGTGACGTTGGCCTAGCCGGAAGACCATAGCACACCGAGGAGTTAGGGATCCACCTAATGGTTGACCTGAGGCAGGCGCAGGCCTGTGCTGTGCTGAGCTGCACTTATCACTCGCCTGCAGGAGAGCTTAGCTGGCTAACTGCAACAGAGGAACCTGTAAGCAGCTCCTGCTTGGTACCTGGTGATGCCATTGGCATGGTCTTGCCTCTATGTAAAAGTGAAGCAGTATGTTTTCATGTGAACATCCTTTTGCTCAACAGTAGAAATGATGAATACAGCTGTTTACTTCTAAGAACATCCGATAAAAACTGTTAAGGCTGCAATGCCATTGAACCTCACCATGGATGGGATCTATGCAGTGTGCCTGCCTGTCCATCCAATGCTGCACACTACTTAGGTTTCCCAGCATCTAGACAGATGTAAGATTATCTACGCTATCCCCTTTCTCTTTCTTGTCTTATCTAAAATAAATGGTATTCTAACGAATACCTTACAGAATCTGAGTACTTTTCTTACTTGGATCTATAATGAACACTTGCACTAGTGCATTACATTTGGCCCAGTAAGAAATGCTTTACAATGCATAGTAAGTAAAGATGTGGAGGAGAACTGCAGCCTCAACGTGGGGTTACAAGGGAAAGCCAGACAACTTTCTCCAAGAGCGGTAGGTAGTGCAGGGGCAGGTTCCAATCTTAATTAAAATGGAGTGCTAAATACACAGCCGTTCTCCCATGCTTTTTTTAAAGCAGCTCAACATTGTTTCTAGAGCAGGAGCCCAGTGCCCCAAGGCAAGGGCAGCTCAATCCCTCATCCTGCAGCTGCATGATAAACAACATTAATTCAAATGTCCTGGCTCTGAAGCCATTTTCAAAGGCAGTCTTATTCTCCTAGGCCACTGCAAAGTGGGACCAGGAGGCACAGCAGCAGAGCAGTGATCATGCTGGGAGGGCAGAAAGGGACATGCGAAAAGGTTAGGTTCCCAAACAGGTAGCTGCAGAAAGTAGCAACCATCACCTCTAAGGTACAATGCATTTATAGACTGTGATGGTCTCCTACAGCCACTGTCCAATCATTCTCTACTAGCCAGAGCAGCCCATAGAGCTCCCCTGATCAGGAAAACTGTGATCCATCTGCCTTGCCAATGGCGAGAAGGAGTCCTTACCAATCCACAGCCCAGCCATCTCCTCTCTGAAGGATCCAAGGCAGGGGGAGGGCAGCAAAGCTCTGGAGACAACGATAAGCCCCGCAGCTGCCTGGCTTCTCTAGGAAGTGGTGATTCTCGACTCATCCACTTGTCACTATGGGGACACTAATGTGGAAGGAGCAACCGCAGCCCAGCCTTGCTCAGCCTACTGCAGTACAGCAAAGAGCTAAACTTGCAGTACTTCATTCTTCTTCTAAATCTGTTTCCAGCCTCACCCTGAGGCTCCTGCAAACTAGTACTTCTTCCCAGAGTTACTCATGTATGAGGTATTTCATACTCACTTTCCTTTCTCCGCGTGGCTGTGGTTGGCAGCATAGCCACCCTTAGTCCTGTTTCTTGCAGATGTACCACAGATGCTGCCAGTGGACAGATACACCTGGATCTAGGATTAGGTTTTGATTTTTATTGAAATACAAAAAGTGCAAACTGTGAAATATAAGATTGGTGCAGCTTAGAAGGAAATAAACATGAATGTGAACTGATACCACTGTGAAAACCCCAGCCCAGCACCTGATAAACATCAATAGAAAAGAAGGCAGGGAACACTAGCAACAAAAGCAAAGCCAGAAGTTTTGCACAAGGGCTCCGCAAATAAAAGAGGAAACGAGGGCCAAACTGGCCCTCAGCCCTCTATCAAATGAGCAGACACTACCACAAGGCATCCAGATGGCCCCACCACCATCTGCATCACCCAATGGCTCTGATGTCAGTAATATAGCTTGGGCCAGGGAGCCATTGGGGCCATTAAGATAGCACTGGGCTTAGCAGAGGGGAATGGTCTAGGTGCTAAAATGCAGATGCTGGAAGTGGAATAAATTCTCTACCCCCTCAGAGAAAAGGCTAATAGCTAATCTGAAAGACAAGCTAGGGAAGAGAACCCTACACAGCTCTATGATAAGGAGAAAAATGATAAAGACCAGCTCCCTAAACAGATACTGCCCCCCACTTATATGGAGAGGAGAAAAAGCAGCCCAGGCAGGCCCCTGAACCTAGCCCCTGCCTATGGCACTCTGCATGAGGAGGCTGACCAGGTGAGGAGGGAATTTAATCCCACGGGCTTGGCAGATGCAAGCTCCTGTGGCCACCCACTGGGCAGATGCTGCAGGCAGGCCCAGGCCAGTTCCTTGCCCAAATCATGGGAGGGATATTTCAATAAAAGGCATTCAGGAGAGCAGACTGCAGAAGCAAAAGCAGCCCCAGTTACTGTGCCTGCTCCAGGAGCCTTGGCAGCTCCGGCATGAGAAGCTGCAGAGGAAAGGGGACATTTACACTGGGTCCTTTCAAGGATTTACAAGCACTTTCCCACCATGAGCAGTAGGAGCTTCCTGAACACCCTTCAAATCTGCTCCCCGCAGGCACTGACCTGAAGCAGGCTTTATCCCTGCCTGCAGGGAATGCACCAGGCTTCATTTCACTAAAAAAAGGAAACATCACTTCAAGAATTCATTAAAAAAAGAAAGAAAAAAAAAAGACAGAACACAGACACTTGCAGCAATCCCTGCTCCCTCCCTGGAGAGGAGCTAAGCTACCCCCAGTCCTGCTCCTCTCGCAGGGAATGGTACTTGCTACCCTCTCCAGAGAGCTAGGGCTGCGAGTAGGGTCAAGGCCTTGTGCCCCAGCACATAGGCACTTCCCATTCCAAGCTCCTGGCCTTCAGCTTGTTTGTCCCTGGAGAAGTTAGCTGGGTTTGCCTTTCCTCTAGGGAGATACAAGCAAGGCCAGAATCAGCTATAGATACAGTCAGAGCACCCAGGCTCACCCCACACTGAAGCCTACACAGAGCAAGGTGCTCACAGGGAAAGGAAAAGAGTGGCTGTCCTGGGCTCATTCAGCCTCTATGCTCCTCCCAGGCTGTCAAGTAAGCCTTGACTCTTAAAGCAAATACTGGGCCAAGTACACCTCTCCCCACACTGTCTATCCTGGCAGAGTACTTCTCCACAGCATATCAGCCCTCCTAACTCACTCCAGCAGAGATCAAAGGTGAATTAGGAGCTGAGCGTCTCTACCTCCAAACATTATTTGGCTACTGCTGTGAATTGTCCAGGCTGAAACCATTCATATCCTAGCCAAACACGGAAGAATCTTCCTCTTATGGGAGGGAAACTAAGTAGCCTGGTAGCCTCCATAAGGCAAAGTCCCCCAGCATCTAGCAGGGATCAGACCCAGTCCTGCCCTCAAACATCCCTTGATCCAGCCTTAGAAACATTCAGCTTCTGGCTCACTGTTCCCACCCACGCACTGGTGTGCCTTCCCCACCCCAGCTGGACAGACCTGCACTGCCTCACACATTCCCCAAGCCAGCTGGCTGGATCTGCAATGCCCCCACAGATGCCCCACATCAGCTGGCTGGACATCTGCTGCCTCACAGAGCTGCCTATGTTCACACCCATCCCCATTATGGAGCTTAGCAGAAATAGCAATTTCCACAATTCCTGCTGTTGATATTCATCAGCAGCCTGTCACTTATTTTGATTACAACAAGGGCACCAACTTTTGATCAGTGTTTAAAAGCAGGTTAAAATACTATGAAAAAGTAAATTCCATTTAGAATCCAATGACTTTAAAAAATGAGCTCTGCTTGGTCCAACATATTTGTCCCTGTGGGTAGGTTCAGCACGGAGCAAGACTGACCCAGGCATGCAGGGCACAAGATAAAACACACTGGTGAAGTAAGGCTAGAATTTTCCTCACTAACACTCTCTCAGGCCCAGGCTAAGGAGAGGGATCTCTTTTAGCTCAAGTAAGGGGAATGTCACAATCCAAAACCAACAGTGAAGCACTGTGTTGTAGCTACTTTGGGAAGACACTGGGCCCATCTTGCTCTAAGCCTGCCTTGCAGACAAACAGATTTCTCCAGCCATGCCCAAGGCATATAGGATGCATCAGATCAGGCTTCCATGTAGGATGGAAGGGAAGCATGAACCAAGCAGGAGATAGGCCAAAGGTCCTCAGCATGGAGAAGCTTTTCCCTCATAGCTTTGGCACATGAGTGTTCAGCACCTGGGCGGAGACTTGAAAGCCAGGTCTTCTGTACTCCAAAGTAAGGGTTAGCCCCAGTCCTCAGACCTTCCCTCAAGGCCATGCTCTCCGTTATGTTGTGCTGGAGAAAGTTCTGCTCAAACCGAAGAGAAAAAGAATGGCCAAGGCACTCTGTGCCAGTTAGCACAGATATATGTGCCTGAAGGGGTCGAAGAGGCCTTGTGTTGTTGCCACAGGGAAAGGCAGTGATCATCATAGTATTCAGCAGTTCAGTGTCACTAGGGCACTTGCCCCCTGCAATTCAGATTCGTTATCTGTAAATGGCCCCAACCAGGCCCCACACACAGCCAGGGTGGGCATGAACCTTCCCAACAAGGCTGGAAATGCTGCTAGAGAGACATTAACACCTGAGTGGGTAACTGTGGGAGGCACCTCACCCACCATACCCCAGCAAAAGCTGAAGAGTATCTGGAGGACATCTCAAAGGGGGGTGGGCTAAGCTCAGCTCCCCTGTGTCGGAGTCTGGCAGGCCCATGCAGCCCAGGTACCCTGAGCCTCTCCTTCACTTGCCTGCCAAAAACACAGGCTCCAGAGTGGTGTTTGCCTAGTGCATGCTACCTAAAGCATAAGGGCTACCTGCTCCCTTCACTGCTTCAGGTGCCTTTGGGGAAAGGCAGGATGCATGTTCAGTGCTGAGAAGATGGGACTCACGGCAAGAACATCTCTGCCAAAAAAACCCAGAAAGCCTGCCCTGGCCTCAATAGCCCAGCTGAGGCAAGGGGGATGAGCTGGGACTTTGGGGAGTGTTTAAACAAATTAGGTCTTTGCTTTGGAAAGGACCAGGAGGGCAGAAAAACCACGTGAGGGAAGGAAGAAAGGAAGGAAGGTCAGCTTACATGGGAGCAGACTGGTGATGAGCCCTGGAAGAGCTGCACAGACTGGCAGGTGGGCTAGGACTCCACCCCCAGCAGCCAGGAGACCAGCTCCCCTCCCCACCTGGAGCAGCAGGTCTCCTGCTCACTCACTCACACACTTATTCCACCATCTCCACAGCCCTCGTTCTGCTCATCACCTGGGGAATCAATGGTCCCTTTGCACTGGAAACACCTTGGTCACAGCTCCAAGACAAGGTGGGAAAGAAGGTGGGCACAGTGTGCTAGTGTAGGCTGGCCTGGGCTCAGGCCTCCACATCCTCAAACAGCTCCTCCTGGTGATCCAGCAGGAACTTCGTAAAGGTATTGATGGGGTTGATGGCTTTGAGGGTGATGGCTACATCTTTGGCCCACAGCAGATTTGGGCCAAAAACAACCGCTAGGTTGGTGTTTGTCATCTTGTTTCGGTCACTGTGAGCAGAGACCTGTGTGAGAAGGAAAGAGACCACTGTGAATCCTACAGAACAGCACAGCAGCTGCCCTCTACCCTCCCCAAAGCCAGAGTTGACAGACCCCTAAGGGCAAATGGGAGCAGGATGGCAGACAGCAGCTGAAGGCCCACTGCCAGAAGATGGCTGGGGGAAACACACTTGATCTCTAGCATTCAGGAGGTAGAGAGCAACATCTTGCCATTTTCCACATCCCACTATGGTTCAACCACGAGGACACATCATAATACCAGGATGAAGAGTGCTCTCAGCTGATATTTCCTTGGTCCTGATCACCCCTCTAACCGAAATCATCTTCCTTCTTGCTAGTGTAGCCTTGCAGTGGCTTCCCTAGCAACAGAAAGTCCTCTAGGGTGGGTCTGAGACCCCTTTTCTTGTTCAGTCTTCTGCTCAGATACTTTGCAGTCGTGCCTGCACCCCAGGGAGCTTTCAGCCTCCTCGGTATAGACCACACTGACTTAATGCCTGCTTGCACCTCTCAGTCTTATGAGAAGGGACTGCTTTAGGCTCATTCATCATGATCATTTCCGATCTCTGTATAAGAGGAGCATACAATAAAGAAAGGCAATTTCCTGGCCTAAGCCTCATTTCCTCTCAAAGGGAAGGAGAGAGCAGGCAGTCAAAAAGCTGATGACAGGAACAGACAGCTGACTGCCCACTTTGGAGCAGCTCACCTGCACCAGAAAGGCTGTCAATAAACAAAGCACTTGGTAGTTCTCTTCTGGCAGAGTCTGGAGTGTTTTGCGAACAACATCCACACGATTCACCTCCTCCACACCTATAAAGGGAGAGACACAGGGCAAGCAGGTCCATGAGAAAGCCTCATCTCTCCATGCAAAGTGGGAATACCTCAGCACCCCTCCTAATGAAAGCCCAGTTTGCAGTCACAGGGTATCCCATGCAGGGCTGCCCCTTCTCCAATAAAGAGTGGTTTGGAAGGCATCTTTGCTCTTGCCCAGTGCAATATTCAGGGGATTGCACACTCTTGTTACAACTCACTCTGGAAGCTGACAACATGGCTGTAGAGGTCAAAAGTGAGGAGGGGCTCAGGTAACTCCCTCAAGAAGGTCTTGAGGATCACAGCAGGGAGGTGGACATCTTCATAGTGCTGGAAATCTACTGGCACACCTGGGAAAGGAGAGCAGAGACTCAGTGCTCACTGGCCAAAGCAGGACTTCCTCCAGACAAAGAATGGGACTTAAGACTCAGAGCCCAGAACTGGGGAAGGAGGATCTTAAAGAAGAACATGGAGAAGGGATTGGAGTACAGTAACTTCTGGCAGTTTTGAAAAACCTGCTCCAAAAGCATATGCAAAGCACCTCTGAATCTAGCACTACACCTCTAGAAGTCATCAAATGAAGCAAATGTTTTCTTCCTGGTCATCTTTTCTCCTTCCAGCATAACCACACTAAGATGGGGTATCCTATCCTGGGAAACAGGAAAATTTTCAGGAAGGAAAAAAGCAGTGAGGGAAGAATGAGCGCAAAAGAACACGTTTTCCATGCAGCAGAAGCATTATACAGTATCTGACACTTCTCCCTTGCAGCTCAGATCATGTCCTGATAGTAGAGTAAGGCCTCACCTAGAGAGCAGAGAAGCCATAACAGACTAGCTCCAGTACAGTTCTGTTTGGACAGCAGGAGTTAGGGAACAAGAAGGGCTCTGCTGAGCTGGGGCACTTACCCATGTTGTATTTTTGCTGGACCTCCCTGACAACCTGTGTATTTGCTGATCTCCGGAAAATCCCCTCTGTTGCAAGAGCTGTAAAGTGAGAGCAGAAAGAAAAGAAATACATGGGAGTCTCTGGGAACACCAGTCTTACCAGTCATAAATCCATGTCGTGAGTTGTTTGGATAGATGCTGACAAGTCCCTTTTTTAGAGTACTGCAATTCTTCCTGCCTACTTCTAGCAGCAGGCACAGAATACAACGAGCATTTGCTGCTCTTACACAAGTGGGAGCAGGGACAGCTGGAAGAAAGAGGTCTGGCAGGCCCTGATACTGCATAACCTCTCTTGAAGGCTAATTCACCCAGCTCAGGTCTTTACACTGTATTCTGTGCTGCTTTTCTGCTGTGTCTCACTACACTCTGGATGGGAACTGGATGGAGGAGAGGCCACCACTGTGGAAATAAGAGGGGCTGCAGCTTCCCCTGATCACTCACCATGCTCTTGCAAATGGGCAATGGTCTCCCTGACCACCAGAGGAACAGACAACTGATCGGGGCTCTTCTCCCGTAGACTGTGGGAAGAGAGGAAAGGTTAAAAATGGCTGGTCATCTCTGCCCTGCATGCAGCCCCAGACATGTAAACTTGCCCACACAAGCAAGATATTTGATTGGCACACAGGATCTTGCTACCCCAGTGTCCAGTTCAACCATTACTCCAGACTTCTCTACTTCTCACTCACTATGCTAAGTCATTCACTGGAGCAGGTATGGACTCCTTACTACATCACAGGAATATTTCTCTGCCTTCTGTAAAAATCATAGCATACAGATGCCAGGGCAAAGGGGCTCCCAGAAGACAAGGTCGTTAGCTACAAACCAGCTGAAGAGGGTCCAAGTTCCTTTTTCCTTTCCCACTGTAGGAAAGGACAGAAAGCAGCTGATACATGAGAGAAAGATGCACAGAATAAAATCACCCCCCCCCCCATACCTGCACCTACCCACTGTAATGGAAGACATACCAAACCCAGTGGCTGGCAGGGAAGGTCTAGTGTTGCCAACGTGTTAGCTGCCACTCTCACATTTGACAGTCCACAGCACTTCAAAGCATGGAGCCATTCACCTTCTCAGGCCACTAGCAAGCTCAGGCATGTAGCACCACATGTGTTACATTTGGAAAAGTTCTGTTGAAGCTGGGGAATGTGTTCTCAGATTGCTTCAGAGGGCCTGTCTGGCCACAGAGCAATCTGAGAACACATTCCCCAGCTTCAACAGAACAACTCCATCCTAATTTACAGTGGGATCTAGCCTGGGAATCAAGAGGGTGGAAATGAACTGGGTTAGTCAGGATATGGACATGAGAACAGTTTCTCAAAAGGATGACTCAAGTTTTGTAGTAAGTCCAAACTACAAGAAATTTTACAGCCATTTCTGCAGCTGTTCACTTATAAATACAGTGACCTCCTATCAGCCAGGCCAGGGCAAAAGCAATACAATCCACAGATACTCACTGCTGGAGCGAGACTCCAAACTGCTGGTTTGGCAGTGGTGGGCGTGGGGGTATTGGCTTCTGCGGAACTTGTGAAGGTTTCTGCAGGGATCTCAGATATTCATCGTATCTGTGGCAAAACACAGACTAGTAAAGACCCATTCCACCTTTTAGAAAGAGCACCAACCCAGCTGTACGCATGACCCACTGCTGACCCACTGGTAACAGCTCTTAGGAAGCTCCAGCCGAGCACAGTTGATTCCACCTGCACAAAAACAAGACAGGTAGCTCAGGAGCACAGGGACAACAAGAACAAACATTTGGTTGTCAGGAAAAACCAGACAGAAAGGAAGTCTGTCTGGAGTCAGAAGCTGGACTGGGGGAATAACTGGGGATCACAGAGAGCACAGGCAGGAGACCAGGGCAGCACTGTTCATGACGAGGCAGTTGCATGCGTATGCGAACGACAGGGAATCAATCTGATAGAGCCAAGATTGTGGTGACTTCGGGAAGCCCCAAAGACAAGCTGAACTGTGTCAAGTGACCAAAGCAGTTGCCCAGACACAGCAGATGTGCACCAAGAGCTCCAGGTCAGAGTAAAGGTCAGCAGCCTGCTCTTCCATCCCCTTCACTTGCTTCCCCCTCTTGCCATTCCTCCAGAAAGGTCCCATATCGTGGAGCCCTAAACAAATGGGAGACGGGCAGCACTCTCACTTCAGTACTTGACTTGGGATTCCCAATTGCTCCAGCTTCACGTACTCCTCCAACTCACTAAGGAAGTTCACGTAAAAAATCTTTCGTCCAAACTTAAAGCTGAAAAACAGAGACAAGTAGGTATGTGAGGAATCAGAAAATCCAGTATCAGAAGAATTGATTTTCCAAAGGCAAGGAGAGCAGGGGTTTGCAAGAGACATCAGTGGGGGAACAAGGCAGGTACAGCCAAGCAGCAGAGATGTCTCCCACACAGCTCTCCAACTTCATATATTTTACTAGGAAATGCCAAGGCTTTCCAAGTCATGTTCGAAGCCATAGCAGAGGCATGCTCCCTGAAGCCCTGGGCTTCCCCTTCCTAAGCTCAGCAGTAGGCTGGAGAAAACTTCTCTTTCCATTTATTTTACAGCATGAACACAAGGGACTAAATGTAATCTGGACTGATGCTCTCACTTCGTTTTTGATTAGCAGCAGAGCCTGTAACACATTGCTTCTGCTTGGCTGGATAGCAAGAGAGCAGCACAGAGCTGCAAACTCAGTAGGCTCCCAAAGCAGTTGTTCTTTTGTCTGAATATTTCTGAGCTCAGAAATACGAGGAGACAACATAGGGTGTGAGACATCAGGGCATGCTCAGCAGCCTGTGCTCATCTTGTGTCCCACTGAGAATGTCCCATTATCCTCCCACTGTGTGATGATGTTAGTGAGCTTCCTACGTTGCTTCCTACCTGATCAGGGGTTTGAAGAGAATCAGCAGGGTCTTGATGAACATAGTCGGGTGTACAATATATAACGCTTTGATGTTCTTCTTGTACCTGCCAAGACAGGCTAAGTGAGGATGAGCTGTGCTTTAAGCAAAGGAATCAACCTTTCCACAAGATTAAGGCACCGGTAGGTACTCCATTCCTTTTGCACTCTGCCTCACCATAGCCTGGCCTCTACTCTTCCATGCTTCCTAGCTCTCTCAGGCAGCCCAGCAGCCTGAGGGCATGTTCTACATGGACCCAAGATCCACCAAGGAGCAGTGAGCAGCCTCATCAGGAAGCAACAGTTATACCACAGGGCTGACACATTTGCACTGGTTTCTGATTTTGCTGCTTGCCTGTTGCCTGAAGGATGTAACTACAGAAGGAGCTGTGTACCCCATGATTCAGCCTGCATTAAACTACTTGCCTCCACAAACACGAGATGTAAGCAATAGTAGATCATGATCCGCAAGCTACATGGCGGGGACAGAAAGGAGATTTTCTATGTTAGGCTACAGAACAGCATACTATATCCTTCCTTGCTCTCCCCCTTACTTACTTGCGATCAAATTCCCTGTAGGCATCCCGCAGCCAGCTCAGGGATGGCTTGTTCTCACTGGTGAGGCCATGGTGCAGATACACCAGTGTGTAATCACTCTCCACATACTGGTCCAATGTGAACTTCAGGTACCTGCAAAGATACAATTGCTGAACTTGCTTCATGCTCTGTCATGGAGAGGCTCTTTCTCCCTTTAGGCCACATTTTAGGGTGCAGTAACAGAGGATTTGCTCCCCCAGTAATGGAGGTAAGTAGTTTGCAAGGATGTGTCCAGCTGAAGAAGCCACTGCATATAGAACAGCACCTGGGAATTATGTGAGGCTTAGGAAGTTGAATAGCCACGTCCTGAGACACTACTCACCCCAGCAGTTTCACATGATCAAGTTGATGGCTTGGGGGCATCCGGCAGGCACTGAACAAAATGACTTTCCTTCCATACTTGTCATCACCTGCAGATGAAATGCCAAAGATTACAGGGAGATTCAAGACTACATTGTAGTCTTTGCAGTAAGGTGGAAATGGAGCATGGGAAACCTCCGTAACTAGGCAGAAGTCTGGACTGCCACAGCTGCCAGCAAAGCTAAACCTGATTTTCAGCGGAGTTACCATGGGTCCAGTGGGGAAGCAGAAACCTGAACACCAAGGCTCTGGCAAGTTGGCAGTGTGAATGGAGAACAGAATCCACACTCCAGCCCTGAAAGAAGAGGAAGGATTAGAAGCCAGGATGTCCTGGGGCACACAGTAATGGTGGCCAGTAATACAGAGCAGAGAGTGCTTGGATCATTAACACTGCGCCTGGGAAAGTTGCTCTTGATGTAAGCACATACTGGGCACAGGGAAAACTGCCCCTCACAAACACAAGAATGACTCCTCACCTCCTGCACACAGTCCCAGACTAACTGCTTATGGTCTGATGTATTTGTTTCTTGCTTCACCTGAAGCTGTCCTGCACACAGAATGAAGCCATTTCATACCCTGCAAAGCAAGAAATTCACAGAAACAGGCAGCCCCAGCCACAACCTAAGGAAGAGAAGCAAGCATCATCACAAGCCTCTTCTAGAGACGGACCAAGTAGGGCTGCTGAATTCTCCAGGGATTTTTGCAGAATAAGCTGTTCACTGCTTCCTAGATTTTCCATCCACAGTGATATTTTTCCAACCCGAGGAAATCTCAAGGAGCTGCAAAGTGCAACAGAACACATCATTCTATGCCAAAAACCCAGCAGAGAACAACCTCCATCACACTGGATCCAAATAACCCAGAAAGGAACCTCATCTCAGGGGAAACATCCCCAGCCACCTCTTGAGGCTTCAAAGACAACGGGCCAAGTTCTCCTGAAAGCAAGTACTCAGATGTCAGTGGACTTCTGCCAGCAGAGATCTCAGCCCCATGAACAAAACCCAAGCAAATGGGCACAGAGAAGCTTAGCTGACAAGCTAGAGGAACAGAGAAATTCAGGTCACAAATCTTTTGGATATATGAAGTTCAAGGGGAAGTCTGGTTCTCTCCCAAGCAGACAGATCACCAAATCCAGTACCATAAGGATGACTTGTTTTTTAGCACCAGTGGAGGTAAAATTGTTCCTTTATTGTTAAGAGTTCAAGTTTTCCCATCTTTCTAGCTACCCATCCTACTCAGAGAGCTAAGTTTTCCTGTCAAGTAGAAGGAGCACAGAGAGGGGGAAGGGGCTGCTGAGGTTCTGCTTAAGTAAAACCTCCATCCTTCCCTATAGCACAACCATCCCATCAAGGCTACAGCACAGAAAAGTAGCCAGGATCTCTACTTTTGCAGGACAGCCCTATGATACATCATTCCTCTCAAAAGATATCCTTTGCCTCATGTTCATTTACAGTATTCACAGCATGCAGCCACTTTTTCACCCTCGCATGGGCTCTGGCCCTCAACTATCTCTTGGCTAGACTTGCCTTGCAGCAACTGAGATCTCAAATGAAACCACGTAACAGCAAACCTGAGGTTTACAGGAACATTGCCTGTCCATGACAGATGACCACTTGCGGCTGCAAATGGCAACCAGAGAACTCACATACACAAACCGTGACACTAAGAGGCCACCAACCCTCCCTTTTACCCCCATTCCAGCGAGAAGAACAGATTGTCTCTGTAGTTGTTCACTTGCATATTCACTTGCATTTTTTCTTGCAAGTCCTCTTTCCAAGTCACTCACCAGACAACACAAGAGACGGAATTTACTGATACACATAAGCCAGAACCTCTACAAAAGTTAGGGACACTGAGGCAGCACTAGGTACAGACTAGGAAAGGGGTGGCATAGGCCATCACATTGACATACACATGCAAAGGTAAGGGGCAATCAGGGAGGACACATGACCCAGAATGCAGGACTAGGAGAGAGTGATGCAAGAATCATCTGGAACAACCAGATACAGTCACAGCCAGGCCACAAGACCAACATCACATTGCATATCCCACGGTAGCCCACTCTCTGCCTAGCCCAGAGTTTCTTGGTAGCTTGCTATGAACTTTAGAGCTGGGTCTAATGCACATAAGCTGTCTGTAAAACAAAAGGGCAGCCTACAAAGTCTTGAGCAGGAGGATAGGGCATCTCATGGCTCTTCCAAGTAGTCTTTAATCACTCTAACGTTTCCATCTGGAAAAAGGATCCTGCCTTCACAGAGCAGCAAGAAGATGGCAGCATTTGAGAATCTCTCAAGTTTTGGAATAATAGGGGTCTATGAAAGAGAATGGCCAGAAAGACTGCAGACCTCTGCAGATTACAGCTCCTTGCTAAAGTCAGAGTAGGTGCTGTCTTCAGTTAACTGAGAGGCTGCATTTCATGCCAAACTAGAAGGTCTGAGGGTCAGAAGCAGATCCCAAGCTTGATGAAGGCAGGCCTTGGTTGTGAAGAACTGCAGCACAGCAACTCGTTCATGAGATGTTGCGGGTTGCCATAACACTCAGCTCAGGCTCCTGGGCACTGATTTCCAAGCATGACAAGGTAGAAGACATGAACCAAATACCTCAAACACCTTCCTCTGGAATGACATGACAGCCTATGGAAGGGCCTATGCAAGGTCCAGAATCTCCTTCCTTATATAGCTGAAAAGGTCTGGGGTCATTGGTAAAGAAAGAACAGAAAATACATGATTCACCCGAAGGGAAGACAGCATGTTTCCTCTGGATAATTTCCAGGGCCAGTACACTAAAAGATAATCTATAGTCCCTTGGATCACTGAAAAAGGAGTGGCCCATTTTGCCTTCCAAATCAGGATGAATTTATGTGTGAGAACTACACAGGAACCAGCATGCCACTTGCTGAATTCTGGGTTTCACTCCAGTTTCATCACATCGAGTTCAGCCTGTCAGCATAGAAACATTCAAAACAAACAGCTGCCAATCCTGTTTGTACCTGACATATCAGATCAGCCTGGTTCCTCCAGACAAGACAAAATTCAGCTCCTGAGTATCAAATTTGAACAATCAGTTGTTCCAATTTATAAACAAGAACTTAAAACCCATTCCACACATTCTTGGCTGTCTGAGGAAACTGCCTCCAGGTGGCCTCTCTGCCTCAAACTGAACAGATTCTTACCACATTTGATCTTTCCCAGACGCTCCATCCCTTGTACTGTTTGCTCTCCTGTTTGCAATATTAATCTTATGTATCTACATTTTCACCCCTTGTTTGCAATTGCAAGCAATTAAAGTTTCCATTGAACACAACTATAGACCATGTACTAATTACTCAGCTTCTCAGGCTGCCTCCTATCTCTCCCAGAAAAGGAACGCTCAGCATCAGTTAACAACAAATCAGCAAAAAAGCAATTATACATTGCCCATACTCCCAAAGCACCCCAACAATATAAATACCTTTGTGAATATGTCCATACATAAAAGAAATATTTTCAGTCTACACTGAAATACAACTACCTCCCTATAGGATGGAATCCAGAAGTTGCTTAACAACAAAGAGCAAGATGGTAGCCAATATGCAAAGTCTATTCAGCCAAGACTGCTGCTTATCTAAAGCAACACTGACTGGTAGCACTGATGGACATGGTAATTCTTCTGAATAGTGCTCTGGTGCCTTTAAAGCATAAATTCAGTTTTTCCTCTCATCTGAAGAGAAGCATTTCTAGTACACTTCTGAGACATGAGGCAAGGAACGGCATTCCCATGGTTCCACACCTTCCATGCAGGACCACACTTCTGGAAAGACTGAAGTTTAAAAACTGAGGTGAAGGTTTCAGCAGCAATGCAGATGTATCAGAACAGGAATTTATATCAAGGTAGCAGTACTGTTCTGAGAAGATCACTCTGTATTAAATGAATCTGTAAAGCCTACGGGGAAAATATTTGCTTAATTTGCAAATCCTGCTATCTATTTCCAGGTGTTTCTCCTGAAAAATGTCACTCAGCCTTTACACCATGACTTGAAGCTACCATATGACTTGACTGGCAGCAAAACTACAGTCCAGGGGACCCTTTTCATTCCTAGTTTTGCCAGGCATCATCACCCGGGGATCTCACTTTGATGAAAAATTTAAATGGGAATATCCTGGTACTTCGATACTAAGAGAATGCAGACAGATAAAACCTGCTACCAAAAGCTCGTGTTACGGGTTAAACAGCGAAGTTACAGAGTTCAGGGACAAGGAGAGGACACACTAGAGAGTTCTGGAACGCTGCTATACAAGTTTCACAGAGCTCAGGATGTTTATCAGAGCCACTGTCAGTAAGAATCTTCTCTAATGTAATTTCTGCTTCTTGCCAGGCTTATGACACAGCTGAGCACTGTTTACATGTGGTTGGTGGATTTTAGTTCTCTGTTGAATTCCAAAGTGGATTTAGCCTCTGAGGAAAAAGGAGGTCATACAAGCTACGAGCTCACAGTAGAAGTACTCCAGTACACAACATCTTCCATCTAGATATTCCCAATAACCAAACATTGCCAGATTTATAAAACCTTCTCAAGAGACTACAGCTCTGCTTGGCTCATGGGTATCAGTGGTTTTCCCCACTGCAGATGGTTGGGGAAACAGAGCAGGACCTGGCAAGACGTAGGGCAAAGTTAAATTAGGAGTCCACACACTGTCACTAAATCAATGATTCCAGGAGGAAGGATAAATATCACAACCCTTTAACATCTTACTGGTGATTACAGTTTTTAACTGATTAAAAAAAAAAATCAGAGAGTCAGACTAAAGAGTGCAAAACGGGAGGATACCTGAGAGTACGGCAGAGGTGGGAGAAGAACCCAAGAAATGAGGTAGTGGGGATCAGCATTTCCACAGACTGTGCAAAGGTCTTGGCCTGCTGTTCAGGGAGAGCAGAAAAAATCCCACATCAAGAGAGAGTTTCATCTACATCGGTAAGTGAGAAAGCACTGACAGTCAAATTCTTAAGGCTTGGGATTGAAGTCCAGAGAACATTAACAAATGTTCAGCAAGCACAGAGCAGTCTAGCACAGCTTCAGGCTGGAATGAGGAACAAGTTGCCAAAATACAACATCTTCTCTGCAGCTAAATGAAGAAGAAATTGATAATAGTTGCTTTCATGCTAGAGAATCCAATTTAAGTACCAGCTGCATAGCAAGTGACAGCAGCAGATCATACGAAGGAATAGGAAGCAATCCTAGGATGAACTTCTAAAGCACACAAGACAAAATGGTAAATCTGTATTCAAACTGAACTGGTCCAAAGAGGCCACCACCATGACAGAGGAAGAACAGAATTTACATTGAGACCCAAGAGCCCCAAAGTGCCCAAAGTAAAGCCTACAGGCCAAATTTGGCTCAGATGATTCTGCTGCCCCTGAGGCAGAAGTGCAGCCCTCAGAGATGGCAATTATGTGCAGCCTTTGGACTCCTGAAAAGTTGCCAGTGCAGCCCAAGGCTGAGCAAAGTTTGGGCTCCCCTGAGATAACCCAGCTAAAGGCCATGGTCATGCTAAAGGAATATCATGATCTACAGCATCAAATGTTAGTGCCACAAAAAATCTACCTACCTGGTCGGGCCCCATCAAGTGCACCCTGGTCTGGAGGAACAGAAAGAAAATTATAGCAATACAGTTTTGCATCCTTTCCCAGGAAGTCACCAGGATGCATTCAGTTGCTCTCAGCAATCAAGCGTTCTCAACTTCATCTTTTCCCCATGCTCCAAAGCAACCTCATCTAACGATTAGAGGTGATAATGGTAACTCATGATTCCTGAGTCTCTCTTGAATTTGCATCCAATTCTGTGTAATCATAGTCAATTTTCTGACCCCTACCGTTATGCTTCTCGCACATGCAAACTGGCAGCTGCAGTACCGCCCCTTTTAACAGGGTTAAGTGCACCTAATTGTGAATGTCAAGGGCCTTTGAACAACCTTAGAAGTGTACAGAGGACGGTATCATATTGTATGAATAATACATTCATAAGATTGTTTTGCAAGAAGCTAAATTTCACAATAAGCAGAATATGAGGACAATTTAGACTCCAATGCATCCATGGCTTTCTAAAAATCTTTCTATTAGACTCTTAACAAAATATAAACTGCCAATTTCCTCTGGGCAGCGAGAAATCTGTGAAGGCATTTACTGCCATCCCCAACCCCTTTCCATCACTTCTACACCTATATACTCAACAGACTCAACAACTGTCTATTAAGACCTATAGGGGACTGCTTAGAGCAGGGCTATTTTAGAAACTCTCAGTTCCCTTGATCGCGCTTGTCAAAAAATGGGGCACAAGCTGGGCTTCCTTTGAGAGGGCCCAGTTCACCAGCAGCAACTCAAACTGTACCATACCAATACTCTAAAATAAATAAATAAATAAATAAATATCACCAAAGCCAGAAAGTACATCCAAATGCAGCAGAAATGCAGGCATCTTGTGTTAATGGAGACAATAATAACATACCATACCGGAGGGGAGCATGGTTAAGAGGCCTCTGCAGACCCAGCTAGACACCAAAAACACACCACAACATACTTTCAACAGAAGTTTTGTCTGCAGCTTCAGCCTTTGCTCCTTTGGTGAAACAGCAGCTACCAGTGCTCCTGGACTGATTGATTTTCCCATGTCACTCATTAGAGACAGCAGCAAATCATCAGCATTAGCCACAAGTTTGTCACCAGCAGGCGTACGGGATGGCACCAACAACAGCCAGCCACAATGCTTTTTAAAGCAAGTTTGGTACCAGACACCAAAAAAAGAGTCACCATCAAAATTGCTGGAGTGCAATCCAGTAATACCCAAGAAGGGACACCCCCAGCTCTACCCTCTGCTTTTCCTCTTTGACAGCAGCAAATCTTACGATACCCCAGCATCGAGCCTTCTCTGCAAGGGCACAGCCCTACAAACTGCCAGTTAATGGTGAGAGGCAGCAGATTTCCCACAAACAAACTAGCAGAAACATGCTCAGCATGTTTCTCAGCAGTGCTTTGATGTCATTGGGCAGGGACTACATAGCTTAAGTAAATGGCAATAGCTACTTTCTCGACAATTTCCAAAAGGGAGAATTCCCTTCAGAATTTCCGCACTTACTGGGGAAAATGGGAATTCTGATGCACCTCATAGCTACAGCTTTGCATGCTGATTGCAAAGGTAAGATCAGTATTTCTGACTGGGCAAAAGAATAAGCAAGGAACAACACACCACCAAGGAGCTGTTCAAGAGCCCTGATCTTTCGATATATCCCCAGACTTCCTGTAGGAATTGGCATCTCCAGATACCTCCTTCAGACTGTTACTAACCATCTACCATATCATCGCAATTCAGATTCTGTTGCACTGTAGTTTGCCACAGTCCCCAAGGAGACAGAAGCAGCACCTTTGCCATATAAAAACTAGCAGCAGGATACAGAAACTCTTAAACTTAACTGAAGTTTGGGGTAGTTCCTCAGTAGCTTTCAACCACAAGCCTGTGTTTCCTCCAATGCCACATGATGTGAGCAAGTAAAAAAAAAGCCACACTACAGAAGTGGTGTGTACAGTGAAATCGAGCCGCCTGTGCTCCAAATTCTAGCCATGCATACAGACAAATTTGTCTGCTACAATGCCCACAACAAGAGGAACTCAGAGTCCAGAACAGCACACCCACGCAGAGACCTCTCCAGGGCCAACATAAGATATTCCAGAAACACGCACCGTAAGGCAAGTCAGAAAGTCCAGAATAAGATTATTTTGTGCATTTTTTGGAAACTGAATCCCAGAACCAAAAGAAGGCATCCCATACTAAACTATTCTGATTCATAACAGTGGCATGGTAACCTCTTGGAACTGTGGTCTGGGGTGGGGGGATCTGAGAGCCTTATGCCTCCATCTTCCCCCACCACGAGGGACAGCAATGACACGGCTGCTCCTTAGCAGCAGACAAAAAGCAGTGCACCACGGACAGCATATTCCACAAAGATCAAGCCCTCAGATGAGATAGGAGCGTAGAGCACAAAGGAGAGTCCCCATGAGACCACTGTACTATTTTGAAGTGGAAAACAAAACAAAGAAACCTATTTTCAGGGAAATTCTGCAACATGTTTTTGAGTAATTTCCTTCCTCTGTGGGCCAGATAGCAAGGATATTCAAATCCAATATGCCTTGCATTGAATCACAAATTAAAGTTTAGCTAGAAAATGTGTGTACTAACTTTTTGTACTCATAACTGGGTTTTTAATAAGCTATTGTCTATTAACACTGTGCACCCATCCCTCAAGAAACAATTACTATTCTGACCGCACAGGATAACTCTGGGCTCACGGAGCTCAGTCCGAGGTTGGGAATCAGCCTTCTGCTTTTGGCTCAAAATAGCATCAGCATCCCAGAATATATTTCAGGGAAGACACAGACAGAATTACCCATATGCTTTCTGCCCTGAAGTGCTGGGCAGGGAAGGACTAGGAAGTAAAAGATCATAATAACAGCAGATTGAATAAAACTACACTTGATCTGCTGCCATTTGCTACTATGTACAAGAGAGGCAGGGTGAGGACGCTCCTTTCAGGCTCAGTGCGGAGAGCTTTCCTTGCACCCAAAGCATAACTTGTCAGCAGAGTCGGATCCAAACAGATCAATTTTAATCACCCAGGCTACTTCTGATAGGATTTTTCCAGATTTTCACAGATTGTTTGCCTCCTACAATAGCCCAGAAAGCACCACCTGTCTGATTCTCTGAACAGTTAACATTATTAATTACTGTCCAAGAAAACTGAAAAAACTCACTCAGAGCACAGATTATGATTCAGGCCCCTTTGATCAACTTCATAAATCCTGCTTCCAGGAGACAAGACACCAATGAGCCTCAAAACTATATGTCATCACTATCTGGAGCTGTGCTACTAGGTCTTCCCTGCCCTAGAAAGGCATCGCACCACCTTCTGGGTGGGAGACACTCACAAGATTTTACATAAATAAAATTGGTGAAAAACAGTCAGTAGTAGCCAACAGCAGATGCTTCTATGAAAGGCTTTTTAAAGAGATGCATGAAAGGGATGGACAACTCACCAGAAACACAAATTTAAGCCATGATGGGGAAGAAATTTCTTTCATAACACAGCCATACCTTCCAGTCAGCCATCATACCCTCCTGAAATCCTTTCAGGAAGGTAGAAAGTTCTTCCTTTACTACCCTAGACATCTGTGTCAAATGGCTGCTTTCCAACAGCAGCACTAGACACATCTCAGTGATACTCTGCTCAGAGAGCTTGTAAAAAAACATTGTTACCTTGGAATAGCGGTTCCACAGAAAGACTGGTGCTTACCTCAGAAGGTAGCGCACAAAGTGTGTCCCTGGTTCAGGCGACATTCCAGTCTTATCAATGGCTCTGATCTAAGCTGTCTGCTAAGTGCTTAGGCTTTTTCTGAAGTGAACAGAAGTATCATTTAACTCATCAGCCCCCAAAGTTCAGAAACAATGGTTACCTCTGTCATTTTCATTCCAAATATTCTAGTTATTATCACTGACATAGCAGAGTCCACACATCTGCCTCATCCCAATTTCAGCAGTAGGGAGAACAAGGTGCAGAGCCATATCAACTCTGGTCCTGGAACTGGGGTTCCTGAAAGCTCCATGGAAAAGAAGGTTACTAATACATTTGTGAATCAAAGCACTAAAAAGAGAATTTAAAAGGCACAGGGGCCCAAAGGCTGAACAACTCGCCTGTCATTCTGAGCAGCCAAGGCACAGAGAGACAAATAAGAATGAAGTTTTGAATTTACCATTATCACTGTGTTCCTAAAAGATGTAATTTGAGAGGTCAGGAGAAAGAAACCTTATATTAGGTGACAGCCAAGGAAAGAACAGTGTCAGGACAACTCTTACCAAGGCAACTGCCTGAGAATCTTCCCTCTCCAGTCAAACCCTACTGCAGAACGACCTCTAATCAAAAGGACTCCAGCTTACGACTCTGCTTCTCTTGAACTTCACATGTCGGGCAGGGACCAGGGTACATACAAAAGGCAGGAGATGGCTATAGATAATCAAGGAGGAAGTGTGAATCAAGTCACAACAGCTTGAAGTGGCTTTTTGTAACAGGGCACACAGAACGAACCAGAATTACCTTCTCTCAGCCTTACCACAGCAACACAAAGGAGCTCCTGGAAGTAACTTGCCAAAGGTTAATATAATTAAAATAATATTTACAAGACAACCACAAGGAAGAAATCAGCATGCTTGTGATTCACAGTTCACGGAATGATCAGCTCCTTCCTTGCAGTGGGCCTTGTGCATAGTCCCCTCATTCCAGACTTCTCAAAAATGCTGTATAGGGATAGGATGGTAAGCTCTGGTCATTCGGACATAATAGTCAGCTGCTAAGCCTACTGTGGATTACTCAGTCAGCTGAGGAGCTTGCAACCGTACTGCATAACTAGATAATTTCTGTGGCATTATCATGCAGAATCCACATCTTCCACTGAGGATATAGCCAAGAGCTACATCTAAAACACTTCAGCTAAAGCAACTGAGCCCCACTAATAATATAATCAAGACAGCAAGACCCACGAAAGAATGCAAGTCGAATCAAGATCAATGGAAAATTAACGCAAACATTCAAGAAGTTTGGTGCTCCTTCTCCTTACAATGCCAGCTGTCCTTGCCGCTTGGGCCTGGCATACAGCAGATGCCTCCACAGCACCATTAACAAGGCCCTTCCTGACCCCATCTGCAAAAACATCATGAGAGGAAACAGAGAGAAAAGAGCCTTACCTGCTACTTCCACGATGTGGTGCCTGGCGATATCATAGTAGGGATCATCCCACCGCAGGTGAGTGACAGGCTCAGGAGAGCCTTTGGAGTCCTCTGCACAAAACACAAGGAATAAACAATTAGCAGAAGGGATGTAGAGCACCTTGGCAAGGGGCAGAGCAACAGAGATAGAGGGCTGGGAACAAATGGCTCCACAACGTGGGGGTACTCACGTATGAACCCAGCCACTCTGGAAACCTGCCTCCAAAATTCTAAGTGCCAAGGTCACCACCATGGCTGCTTAGAGCAGGAGGACCTTAACATCCTCCCTTGATGGATGGCTGTCCAATGCCTTGGGGCTAACTCTCTTGATCTCTTTGGGCAACACAGTCCACAGAATAGTGTTTGTCTGGTTCCTGCAGGCTTTCACAACAACAACTCAGATCTCCAGTCCCACCTCCCACATGGAAGTCCAAGACCTTTCCAACCAGGAAGACCAAGCTATCTTGCAAGAGACCATAACAGAGGACACTCAAGGACTTACAGCATGTCTGTACTGTCAGCATCAAAGTGCAGCCAGCCCCTGGACTGACAAGAGTATATTAATATCAGCTGACGTTGATTTTTTAGTTTAGTTTTTTTTAGCTGTTCAATGGCAGGGCTAATTCATTTGGGTGTGGTGCAACATTAATGTATCAACAAACTTTCAAATGGAGCTGGGACTCTTTGTATATGTAGATACGGTCGTGGTGTTACAGGATAAATGATTTCTTTTTGGCCTAAACCCAGACCCTAAGCAAGCAGGAATACTCACCTGATTTGGGGAAAGCAGGGACTTCATCCACTGGCCAGTCCTTATCATCTATGGAGGCCAGTTTGAGCTGGCTGAGGGATTGGTTGGTATCATCCAAATTCAGGTCATCCTGAAGCTCTGACAGCGGGTCTGTGGCCATGGTCCCCAAATACTGCAGTTTGTTTTGCAGAGTCTAGAAGGAATACTGCAGAGGTTGCTAGGTCAGACACTGAGATCACACTGTTTCCCTCCCTGAAGCTCTTCTTCTCTTCACTGATCTCTCCAAAAGCTTCCCATAACATACCTTTAGCTCTTCAGAGGTCATTCTTCCCCTTCCCCTCAAGGCAGAAAGGCATAAACTCCCCCTCCTCCAAAGCCAGAAGCACTAACACATGTCACATTCTTTCCCATAGGCTCCATCAGGAGCCTGTATCAACCCTCAGTGAGTCTCTGCTTGGCCACACCTGTGTCCAGATTAGGTTCTCTCCTGAAATGGGAGCAGTAGCAAGAAGCAGAGGAAGGCGACAGGCTACGCCAGCCCCCGCCTGATACGCTCCCTGTACCAGCTATCGGCTCCCCTTCCCCCTCAAAGGGCTGGCACAAAGCCCAGCTGTTTCCACAGTTGTGCCCAGTGCTGGAAGCTTTCCCAGGAATCACCACCCCCCACCATAAGAGAGGGCCAGAGCTCTCAGCAGCAGCAAAATGGGTGCTTCAGCGTGCTGGGATCTGAACACAGAAGTGAGTAACTCAGAGCTTCTTAAAACAAGATTTCAGAGGCTGAGCCAGTAAGACAGGGAAAACAACACACAGACAACCCAGATCTCCTTTCAGCATCACCCAGCAAATCCTTTCTTCTACATGATAGCAAGCAGCACAGGGATAATCTCTTATATTAAAGCTATATTGCTAGAACAAGCACTTTTCACCAAGCATGCCAAAATGCTGAGGAGACCAAGGAATTAAGACGGTCCAGGAAACAATAGAGCATTCATTGTGTTTGCTGTTGTTTGCAAATATTTCTCGCTCTCGCTTGGAGCAGTACACACGTCAAACCCAGGACTGAGCTAGCACAGCACACAGCACCTCCTAAGGGTACCGACTCTTAGGGAAGTCCCCTAGGAAACAGCTACCATCATCTAACATCAGTGTCCTGGAAATAAGCAAGGAAACACGGGATAGGAAAAACATGCAGATCTAGAGGGCTCACACAGACCAAAATTATCATCACCACGAGGACAGTAATTCAGCAGCCAACAGGCAGCAAGCCAGGAGGAACTATAACAAAACAAGCAAAAATGACACCTTGCATCAGCAAGACACTGCAACATTGCTCCTCGGGCAGGCTTGTGCTTGTTTTGCAGATGATCTAAGGAGACTTACAGTGCCTTTGCGTGGAAACATTATATTCATAATGGAGTTATTTTCTTGGGCAGAATGGAGGGGGGCTGACATTTTGCCCCCTCCATCCCTAGAGCATGAATGTGTGCATCTATCCAGCAGATGATGATGAAACAGCTACACAGATATGAGCACAGAGAATGAAAACTCTGAGAGACCGAACATCCGAAGGTGTCATGTCCATGCTCAGGGTAACACTGAGCTTTGGTACATTTTGAGAGGGCAGGAAATTGGATATTCAGTGTTTGTCCCCCACCCCAGAGATCTCTCCAAGGGTTACTGTGTCCTGTCATCCCTTATCTCTTACTCACCAGTTTATAACCAGCTTCCACTTCCCTGTGGCTCCCAAATGGCTGGAAGCTATTGCAAAACAAATGAAATGAGATCCCCAAAATAGGAAAGAGCAAGACATATATGGGCAGTGGATCACCAAGGCAGTTCAGCAAATACACAGGGCCTGACAGCTCCAGCCAGCCAGAGACCCAAGCAAAATTAATACGCGGTCCCATGAGGGCTGGGGGAGCTGTTTGACCTCCTCTGTTCTCAAAGGGACAGGGAGCAAGAAATCAGGCTCCCTTTCACCATGAGCTCATGTTGGAACCATGCAGCAGCAGAGCCAAGTGACAACCAACTCCCCACCCCTAGCAACAGATCTGATTTCTATGGTAACACCAGGCACCAATTCCTATGACTCAGTGTGCTTCAAGTATCCTCCGCTGCAGCTCAGCAGCCCCACAACCCAGCGCTGCACACTGATGTTCGCACGGAGGAAGCATCCACAGCCCCAGGGTTGTCTGCTGCTCTTGTCAGCCCCTGAGCATACCCTGCTCTCGGGGACTTCCCGGCCCAGGTGGGAAGAGAGGACCCAGTTTCAGCTGCTGCCCAGGAGGTGCCTTTTGTGTTAAGTTCTTAGAAAGCAAGGTCCAAAAGTGCTCAGGGACCAAACCCAAGTGTTCCTACAGAGCAGTGACAATACTGTCAGAGGGCTGGCAAGACGCTAAGTTTTCTCACTACAAGAAGGATCACAATTTGGCTTCAGAGACAACTTACAGCACTTCACCTGTGGCATAAGTGCTGATTATTAGACAGCACCAAGGGATTTCCCCATAAGCCTACTTCTGAGAGTAATCCCAGTGTGGCACCATGTGGAAGAAGGAAGTAGTCAGTCGTATCCTTACAGTTCCACACTAGAAAAAAGAGCCCAAGGGGTAACGCACTTGCCAAAACTCTTCCTTACCCTTTGGGCAGGCAGACCAGACTCCCCAGATATCCCCACGTGCTTTTTGCAGGCAGGCAGGCAGGCAGGCAGCTCTGTTCTTTAGCTCTAGGTTAGTGTTTCATGACAGAAACATTAATGGAAGAGGGATCCAGAGCAGAAGAGCTCTTAGATTTTTTGTTCTTCTTGTGACCTTGTCTGTAGCTATCAGAGAGCTCTAAAGGGCTTTTCACAGAATCTCCCCCACTCCTTTTCCAACAGTGCAAAAGACAAAAGTACAGGGTCTCACATCAGATAACCCTCGAGCATTTTAGAGAAACAGTGTCCTCTAAGTGCCTAGCAATAATGAGGCACTGAGAAAGAGAGATCCAGAATGGAGAGGTAGGATGTAAGAAACTTAGGAACGGAGAGGTAAGATGTAAGAAACTTAGGGGATCTTAGCATAAGTGTACCCATTTTATTTTCTGACAGAGTGCAGCTGCAAGTTAAAAGAGAGAAACCTCAGTCCTTTAAAACACAGTTTTTACCAAAGCTCAGGGCTGGAGACTCCTCCTTACACAAGATCCCAGCAGATTCTACCCAGGGAAGATGGCCAACCTGAACCTATGAAGTCTTGGTAGCTGCTGCTCACACAGAATTTTTTTTTTTTTTTTTTTGGCAATTCCAGTTTTGCCACTCCTGCATCATTCATTTCTCAGCTGTACCTGCTTTGCAGTTTCCACTTTCTGTTTTTCTTCTAGGTGTACTATTAATTCAGAAACAAATCTATACATCAAAACACATCCATCCTTGTATTAGCATGCCCTGCACATATACTTACATGCAATAAAGAATTACAAAGGCCAAGTAGTTTCTTCTCCCTTGACTTATTAACAAGCAATGCTCAGACCCAAGAGGAATTCAAATTCTGGGGTTGTATTATTTTTCTGACTCTGCTGTCATCTGCACCTCCTCCCAGTCTAGGTTAATTTGCACAGATGTCTGTTTTTCTTTGTACACCAGCCAAGTCCCTGCACTTCACTTCACTACAGTCTTAATATCAAACACAGAATTAGCCTATGTTCATGGCAACCCCCCAAGACTAACAACATCAGAACTCAACATCAGAAGTATTAATTCCAATTGGACATGGCCCAGCCCCACAGAAGGGCTCCTCTCCTCATTGCAAGAAAAGCAACCAGTTACTTAGCAGCACAACTTGAAACTAAGCAGGCTCTGTGTGAACCTGTCCCAGGACAGAAGGACTCGCCGAGAAAGCCCTGTGCGAGTCCTCCCTCCCATCAAAACGAGTGATACCACTGAAAGCACCACTCTCCTGTAGTGATCAGAGAGTCAAGAGTAAGGCTGCCTTCGTCTGGCTCACGAACAACCAGATAAATCAAGACAGACACGCTATTGCTTCTGGAATCAATTTGGTCCTTCGTTATTGTAACACCTTCTTAAACATGCCTTCCCCAGCCATCTCAAACCCTTTGCTGAAAGTCATCCCTGTGCCCACCAGAAATTCATCCCGACTAGCAATCCACCTCCTCTAACCTTGCGAATGAACCAGCAAAATAGCAAAAGAGCTGAGTTCAGCTTCCTCTCTCCGAGCCCCAACACAAGCACACAGGTTGTTATCAGCACTACACAGGACCCACCCATTACACAAGCAGCATTGCTGTGCTTGAGAAAACGAGGGCAGGCACAACCCTGGAGGCAGACTGCACCTTTCCTCCTCCTCTCCACCATAACTCTGATCCTCTCAGATTCCCTTTGACTGAGCTTCTGTGAAAACCCAGATTCAAATAAGAGACTCAAAGGTGGCTTAGCAATTTACGTAGTTTAAAAAGTTCTGATAACACACGCCAACCGCATGGTAACAGCAGGAGAGACACTTTAAAAGCCAGGCTGCTGGGCACCAGCGTGGAGGCCACGGCCTCCCCACGCCGGCTGCGGCCACCACCAGCGCCTGGCTGCTGCCCGAGGTGGGACAGGCAGTGGGGGCCAGAGCCGAGCGCCACGCGCCAGCCGCAGCGGGGGCCGAGCCTGCCAGCAGCACGAAAGGGTTACGGAAACTTTCCCGGCCTTCGAGCCCCGGTTTTCCAAGCCCCGGTGCTGCACCACAGACCGGCGCCTCGGACCTTTGACACGACGAAGTTTTCCCCGCCGCCTCCCTCCCGCCAGCGCCCCGCGGGGCCGCGAGAAGAGGGGGCAGCGGCTGCCCGCAGCGCCGACCCCCCCCCCCCGCGGGAAGCACTAGCCGCCCAGCCCCGTCCGCCCGGCACCGGCCGGGCCCGGCAGCGCCCGCGGAGGCCGCGGGTCCCGCACCCCGCCCGGGCAGCCGGGCCCTGCCGCCGCCCCTGCACAGACGGCTCCGCTCCCCCGCCCGGCGGTGCCGCCCCGGAGCTCAGCCTCAGCCTCAGCCCCAGCCCCAGCCCCAGCCCCAGCCCCAGCCCCAGCCCCGCCGCCGCCGGTACCTGCCGGCCCGCGCGCCGCCGCCCCGGCCGCCCGCCCGCCTGCCCCGCAGCATCCGCCGCCCGCCGGAAGCGCCGCCCGTCGCCACGGAAACGCGCCCGCCCCGCGCGCCACGGGAAGCCGTCCGGGCGCGCTCGCCGCCCCCTCGCGCCGTTCCGCCGGGCATGCAGCGCCGCGGCGGCCCCAGCGGCCCCGGCCCCGGCCCGGGGCACCCGCCGGGCCCCGCGGGCGACGCGCGGAGCGGGGAGGCGGCCGGCGCGGCTCTGCGGAGCCTGCCGACCGGGCTGGCGCTGGGGCCGTCGGGGGCGCGGGCGCGGGGCATGGGCGTGTGGTGCGTGGGCCGGGCGCTGCCGGCCGGGGCGCTCCTGGGGCCGCGCGGCGGCGGGGCGCGGGCGGCGGCCGAGGGGCGCGGCTGGAGCAGGTGAGTAGCGCTTCGCCCCGCGGCGGCCGGGCCGGGCCGGGGCGGTGCCGACGGTGCGGCCGTGCCTTGCAGCCTGGTGCAGCCGAGCGCGAAGGAGGAGGAGGCCAACGTGGCGCTGGTGCGGGCGGGAGGGCGGCTCCACGTCCGCGCCCGGCGGCCCATCGCGGCGGGCGCCGAGCTGCTCTACTGGCCCGAGGCGGCGGCGGCGGCGGCGGCAGAGGGGAGCAGGCCGCCGGGCCGCTCGCAGGGCACGGCCGTGCCCCGGGAGGCGAAGCCGCGGGGGCCGCTGGCAGCGGAGGCAGAGACGGCAGAGCAGAGGGAAGGGGCCTCTCCCCGCGGGACGGCGGCCGAACCCGGCACAGGTAGGTCCCGCGAAGGCTGCGAGTCCCGGCCTCGGCGGAAGGGTCAGGCAGAGGCCTCGCTTTCCTGGGCCCGAGACGGCTCGTAACCAGGCTTCTTCAGAGCTGGCGGTGGGCTGTCCTCCAAGACCTTGAAACCTCAGGAGATAATCAGAAGGCTTTTTTCGGCCTAGACAGCTCCCACTTCCCAAGGAAGTGGGTAGCAAAGCTGCCTTTCCTCTCAGAAACGTGGGTTTGTTGTCAGAAGTAGGGATACTGCCCATGGTATCCTGCAGAGTGGTAGGCAAAACATGAAGATGAGCCTAAAGATAGGCTTCATCTCACTAACCTTGCTATGGAGAAATCTGCCCTAGGGAGCTGTCCTCTTTCAGGGTGTTTTCCTCAGTGTCTCACTCAAGGGGGAGGTGGTTGCCCTCTCATCTGCTCCCTCACACAATATGGTTACAAGAATCAGTAGGCCCTTCAAGTATGAGCAGTGCTTTCCTGGCATTTCTTACCCATATTTGAGACCCTCACAAATTTGGTGCTGGTTTTGAGCTGGCTTCTAACCCTTCACTCCTTCAAGACTTTTGTCCTGACTCTGCATCACTTCAAGAAGTACCATCCAAGAAAGGAATATGCCATGCTGTTTTAGTCTTGGTAGTCATGACTATATCCCCTGGAAATACTGTCTCGAGCATAGGTACTGTCTGTGCTGAGGGAATAGAGATTCCCCTCTCTTCCCCCAATAAAAAAAAGTCATAGAAGTGATGGTTTTCATGCCAGAGCCCCAAGATTACTGGATAGCAGTGTCTCTTTCCAAGGTTCTTGCTTCTCTGATCCAACAGCAATCATGTTATCCAATAACAGCCAGCGTTAATTCCCCCCCATATTCTGTGTTTATGCAGGGAATCCTGATATCTCGAAGGTGCTAGCAGATGAAACCACAGTCCTTGATGTCCCTACTGAGGTTAGGAGGCTGCCAGCCAAACATCTCCATAGGCTGCAAGAAGAAGAGGAAAGCAGAAGTCCTCAACATGAGCTGTGGCAAGCTGAAGTGCTGAGGACTGAGAACCAGCAGCTCAAGACCATCTCAGCCACTAAAGCCAATAGCAGGTGCAAGGAAGAACTGGACAAGGGTGTGGATCCCAGAACCACAGCAGAAAAAGCAGAGATGGGGCAGAGAGAGGCATGTCCAGGAGACCTGAACCTGTTGTCGCCTTCAGGTGGGGTTCAGCTCAATGCTTGCTTGGCTAGCAAGCCGTGCAAGGTGCATGCTCCGACCAGCCAGCTCCAGAAGTGCCTGCAGGACTGTGGTGGCAGGAGAGCTGGGCAGGAAACCCAGCAGCCCACTCCATCTGATGGAGAGAACATAGAGACTTGCAAGAAAGAGAGCAGAGCTTCCACAGACTCCAAACTGGCATCCCCAGAGAATGGGGAGAAGGGCCCACCAGATGGGCCTGAGGAGAAGGAGTATGCAAAGCTGGAGGAGGGTCATTCTGGCAGCCCAGGCCCCCCAGCAGAAGCTCTGTCCCAGAGGGAGATTGTTGGCAAGCGCAGGTACCACTGTGGGGAATGTGGCAAAGCTTTCCTGCAGCTCTGCCACCTCAAGAAGCACCGCTTTGTCCACGCTGGCCACAAGCCTTTCCTGTGCACAGAGTGTGGCAAGAGCTATAGCTCAGAGGAGAGCTTCAAGGCCCATGTCCTGGCCCATCAGGGCGTGCGGCCTTTCCAGTGCACCCAATGCGACAAGGCTTACCGCACAAAACGAGACTTGCAGGAGCACCAGGTCTTGCACACAGGCCAGCGCCCCTTCTCCTGCGAACAATGTGGCAAGGCCTTCGCGCGCCGGCCCTCCCTCCGCATTCACAGGAAGATCCACCTGGCCACTGGGCCTGGCCCAGTGGGTGCCAAAGGCTGCCAGTGTGCCATCTGCGGACGCCACCTGGCCAACCCCGGCTCCTTGCGCAACCACATGCGCCTGCACACAGGGGAGCGCCCTTACGCCTGTCCCTACTGCGGCAAGGACTTCCGACAGCAGAGCAACCTGCGTGAGCACCTCCGGCTGCACACAGGTGAGAAACCCTACAAGTGCCGCTTCTGTGGCGATGCCTTCCCTAAGCTGCCAGAACTGCGGCGCCATCTCATCTCCCACACAGGTGAGGCCCACCTATGCACAGTGTGCGGCAAGGCGCTGCGGGACCCCCACACGCTGCGTGCCCATGAGCGCTTACACACAGGCGAGCGCCCCTTCCACTGTGAGCAGTGTGGCAAGTCCTATACCCTGGCCACCAAGCTGCGGCGCCACCAGAAATCCCACCTGGCCGACAAGCCCCACAAATGCAAGCTCTGTGGCATGGGCTACACCCTTCCTCAGAGTCTTGCACGCCATGTGCTCACCCACAAGGCAGAAAAGGACCCTGAGGAACTGGCTACTGCAGTGGCTTCCCTCAGTGCGGACCTGCCTCAGGCAGCACAGAAAAGGCCTCAGAGGAAGGGCCACCAGGAGGAGGATATAGCAGAACCCAGCTTGCTCATGGTGGAGGTGCCGGGGCCAGCAAATGAGGCAGAGCTGCTGATCACAGCCAGTGGTCACTGCATTGCTACTTACCAGTCCCAAGGCAGCCCATTGGATCCTGGGGCACACAGGAGGCCTGCTGGACATTTGCCATCAACCAAGGACATCATTGAAATTACCATCTCCAAGCATGACGACAAGTGCATTATTGTGCAGGATGAGGGCTCGCCAAGTGACGTGGTCATCATCCGGGAGGGGTTGGGCTTTGGAGCAGTGGCGGAGGTGGTGGAGGTCAAGACTGGGATCTGACTACCACAGCCTGCCCTGGCTGATCGTATTCTGTATGGAATATTAAAATAGGGTAAAGAAACAACAACAAAAACTAGCTGCGTTATCTCTCTGTGACAACAAGACCCTGTGGCTCAGCCCCAGGCAGAATTAGTGGGCTTAAAAGTAACTGGCCTTGTAGACCTGGGTCTTTTTGGCAGCTGCCCCTTGTAGGTATGGGCCTACATGTGCCACTTGCTGGGACTGGTGCAGGAAGGGCATTTGCTGATGATGGGAAAGACTTTTTAGAGAGGAAAGCCCACAGCTATAACGAGCAGTGTCCCTGCTCTGCCTTTGCTAGATTGTCAGAGAATGACAGTGAATGTATGCAGAAGGCAGGGACAAGTCTAAAAGCAGCAGCTCTGGGCAATTTCTTCCTTTCAAATTTTTCTGTTCCTGCTTAACTGTTGCTGTTCAACTACTTTTACTTTTCTGGGCCTTTACTCTGAAACTCAGTAGTATTTCTGATCCTTTGCAGGTGGTGCTAAATGCCAGATGTTGCTGGAAAGCAGCTTCCCGAGTGTTTGCTAGGTGTCTGTGTTGTGGGCTTTTTGAAAAGCATTTTTCACAATCAACAGAAGCAAAGCCCTGGCTTATAGCCAGGGCTGAGTGTTCTTCTCCACTGTCACCTGTTAAGCTTACTGTAGGTTTCCTAGCCTTATAGTAACCGGATGGTATGTCTGAAAACTAATATTAAAGGATAGCTTCATTTCTCAAAGTAATAGCAGCATTGTACAGGGCAATTTTCAGTGTTTCCAGCTGAGAGAGACAATTCATTTCAGTATGCTCAGAAGATTCTGCCTTTCCCCTCCACATTCAAGTTAGGTTTCTTATTTCTAATCTGTTTACCCATGTTCCTTTTCTCACACCCTTGCTTCCTCTCTTCTACTTCTTCCTTGCCACTGCCCCCAAAAGCTAAAAGACAGCACCACCACAACTAAACCCCAGTTTTCCCACCTTTCCATCTTCATGACTGAGTGCTCGTTTGCCAACTGAAATATACTGAATGAGATTGATCCTTTTTCAGGAGGAACGTGCACAGTTCCAGATGCCGTGTTAACTCCTTCTTGTAGGAGAAAGTCAACAATACCAGCCCTAATCAAGATCTTACAGTTTTGTTTTGTTTTTTTCCTGCCCCCCCCCCCCCCCACTTACACAAACACTGCTTTCATTTGCTGCCTTTGAATTTTAACCATTCTTGCTCTCTATCTTTCTGCTGTCCAACATCTGCATTTCCCCAGAAGTTTTGTTTAGGTGTCTAACTTCTCTGGGCCCTTTACACCCACTGCTCATGAGGAGTGAGAAAGGCATAGTGTCATCTGAGATTCGTCAGTAGCACGGTCTCCTTCTGGAGTGCTATGAACATAGTAATATGACAATCTGAATAGCTGCTCTTTTCTGCATTAAACTTTTTCCATAAACTTTTATAACCAGTCAGTAGATGAGGTGCTAGGGTCAGTTCCACAACAATGATTTGAAGTCAAGGTGGCAGGTGAATTTAGCTGATATACCTTTGGTTGTCCGTATTTTCAGCTACTCTCTTTAAAGTAGGGGAACAGATGAGCTCAGTCCTTGCACTGAGCACCTGGAGATGGACCAGTGGGAGCACAGGTGTATGGCTAGGGGTGGGGGGGTTTTATCTGAAGCTGAAATGCTTCCTATTGCTCTCTTTGGTGCCTGTCCTAACTCTTGCAGTTTTTCAAATATTGACACAGCTGCAAAGTGTTCCCACCAGAGCCGGGCTCATGTGCTGTGTTCCAAGCACGTGCTCCCTGTCACAGCACACCCAGGTGAGGAAGGGGGCGATCGGGGGGGAAGGGAAGGGGAGAATCCAGGCCCTTTCTGCTTAATCTGCTGACTTGTAGCTACCTGCTTTTTATTGAGATAATAGGAGAGAATAAATAGGAGCACATATGAAGCACCTCCTGTCATGAGCCTAATGGGAAGACTTTTGTCCATTGAGGAGTTAGTGGTCCATGTAACAGTTGACCTGAGCAGGCACAGATCATTTGTCTGCAAGATAAACATAGCTGGCTAATCATAACAGAGAAGTTCCCACTTGGTGCCTGGTGATGACACCATCACCACCAGCATGTCCATGTCTCTATCTTGAAGTGAGGCAGTATGTTTTCATATAAATATCCTTTTGCTTGATAGTAGAAATGATGGATAGAGGTGTTTTTGTCTAAGAGCATCCTATAAAAACTGTAAAGGTCACAACGACATTGAACCTCATCATGGATGGGATCTGTGCAGCATGCCATGCAGTGGTCCATGCAGTGCTGCACAACTCAATGGTCACAACATCTGAAGAGATTTAAGATTATATATATGCTATGCCCTCTTTCCTTCTTATGTTGTCTCCAATAAATGGTATTTTAATTATTCCCCTATGGAGTCTGAGTGCCTTTCTTACTGGGATCCATAACAATCACTTGCAACAGTGCATTACATTTGGCATAGTTGGCAGGATCCCAGTGAGAAATGCCTTTCTGGATAAAGAACAGCGAGGAAAAGATAGAACGGGTGCCTGGCTGACCCCAGGCACAGGCATGGGGGCCAGTTACACAGTGTTTGGCTTGGGTGAACTCCCTAGTGAGCTGGGAAAATGAAAAGGAGTTATCTGGGTGTCCCACCCCAGCTGATGTATTGGCTTGTCCCCAAAAATATGCGATGGGAAAAGAAAAACTCAGCAAGATTAGCATTGTATTTAGTTCCTACTAAAGTGTTTGAAATGAGTGTGAGAGTGCTTTGACCAGATAGAAGAATTACAAGAGACCAGAAACACATGGGAGGAACTAATACAGGTATCCCAGCCATAAAAAATGCTGGCAAAGGAGCACACTGCCTAATGTGCCATCTGGAGGCAGCCTGTGGTTCGTAAGCAGCAGGTGCAAGGTGAGGGTTGGGACCCTGGAACCTGAGACCATTAATTGTGAACAAAGCAAAATCTTCACCCCCGGGAACCTCATTATATGATCTTGGTGCGAGGTTACACTCAGGGAGAATTGCAGACCATTGCTGAAATTTACTGGAGGAAAAAACAACAGGGCAGACTAGGGCAATGGCTAATGTGAGTGTGTGAAATAAGTAAGGTAAAAACCCTACTCATATTAGGGGGGCCTCCACCAGGGGATCGTGTGTGTCAGTGTGCTGCTTTATAATACTGATTACCATTACCTTTTAGGGCAACGGACGCGTGGATCAGCTGGCTGATCAGGGTCTGCCACACCAACTGGGGCCTCACTGGAGATCCAGCATGCCTGTAACCCTTATGCCTTCAGGCAGCAAGCACAAGGGTCAACCAGCTGGTCTGGGTCTGCCGTGCTGGCAGGGCTTCACCAGGATTTTGGTGTGCTGCTAACCACTGCACTGCTGGGGCAGCTAGTGCACAGGTCTGCTGGCTGGTTGCAGTATTCCGTGTTCACAGGGCCTCACTGGACATCTAGCATGCACATAAATGTAATGATTACACTTAACCCTCACATCATGGCTGGGGTTTGACCTTTAACCAACTCATAAACTACCTTAAACCTGACCAAGGTGTTTGAATGAAAAGGCAGCAGCTGGCTGCAAGGGGAGGGGGGCAATTCCCTGGGTCCATAAGTCCTCCCTGCTTGGCTGCTCTGTGACAGTTGAGCTGTGAGCATTCCCAGATCCTTGGGGACAGAGCCCCTGGGTGAGAGTATGGGGGATTCATCCTTTTGCAAATGTACCCAAAGTGTTAAAATTGCTGATCAAACAATGTAACTCACTTCAAGAGCATATTCAGAAACATCCCAGCTTTTAAACCAGCAATGTGTATTGGTCACAGAGCAGACAAAGGCCCAAGAAAATAGGCTAAAGCCAAATCCTCTATATGCTGTTCCCTGGCAGTTGGAAAAAAAGGTTACACGAGAAATAAACAATTGCAAAAGAATTTCCTCACTTGAAAAAAAAAAGTCAATGTATGTGGGGCAAAGCATCAAAACTCCCAACTGGGTTGAAAACCATGCCTTTAGGAGGAAAAAAGGTACAAATCTTTATTATTCTATGAAAGGAAAATAACATCTATTACTCATGGGGTAAATGCAGGAAGAAAAGGAAAGATAAAAAGTTGCTTACAGGAATGATGAGCAGAGACACAAGAGTTAAATGTTTGAGGGCTGAAAGTCAAAGACCCTGGAGATGTGATAGCAGATGCACACTGTCCTGTTGCAGAGGCTAATCACAGGAATGTGAGAAACAAATAAGAAGCCTAGATGCACAGCTACAAAACAAGAAAAGGCCTATCATGTGAAGAGCCAGCAGTTCTAGTTACGAACACTGTTACAAGAAACCAGAAGTGGCAGGAAACGGTCCCAAGATGTAGTAAAAATATCTGATTATACAGCAAAATCAATGTAAAGAAATACTTAAGTTTAATGAATAGATGGATGTAACTTTGAGTAATTTTAAGAGAAACAGTTTGAACAGTTACAGTTAAAGCCAAACTATAACACCCTAACGGCCTTGCTAGGTCTCCTTGTTCTGTTTGACTGGGTGATCCTCTTAAGAAGAGCATCTTGAAAGGAAAGAGCCAGACTCAGTGATAGAATTGTCAGATTCAGTAATGTTTTTCTTAAATAAAAGTGTTTAAGAAACAGACTGAATCATGGAACCAGTATAAAAGTCACATAAAAGGAAGATAGCATAGACAGTATTAGAGAATACTCATACTATCTGATAACCAGTATTCTAGTGTTTCTGAAAGTGAATTGTATATAATGCATGATCCTAAGTAGGTGCTAATGTTTTCCGTTTGAAGGAAAGAAAGAGAAGAAGATAGTAAAATCTATGCGTACATATAACAACTGCTGATTTAAGCTAAAGTTTGTCTATTTATTCTAGAGAAGACCAAGAGATGAAGAAATGAAAAAAAAGTGTCACTGAGTATATTGAAAGCTCCTATGAAGGGAAAACTTGCATCTTTCAGAACAAAGATAACTATTAATAACAATCTTTTGTTGATATGATCTTCAATAGGTAACAAAAAACTAAGGGGATCCCATTCCAATCTTACCGATACTGAACTATGTAAATTATGCCATATACATATCTATGTGGATTTGAGCATCACCTTACACATTTACAAAAGGTGCTGCACAGTGTGGGGAGGGATGAATTGCTGGCAAGCTCACATAAACCCTCCTGTGAGAGGCCTAACTGTAGGCCTAACTACAAGCACCTCCTGCCAATTACACCACCCTGCTGGGGGACAGCCCCACCTGCTCCAGGAGCCCCTGAGGCCAGTGCGGAGGTGGCCTCTGAGCTGGGAGGTGCGTATCTGCAAGGCCAACTACCTGCATTCATGGGAGGATTGAGGTTTTGCTGGATAGTCAGCATATTAACCACAGTGACCCCTGTTACAGCGGGTCAACACACTCCAAGGGGTGGAAAAATCAGAGCCTGAAGGCTACCCAAAAGCACTGGCCAGATGGAAAGGCCTCACAAAAGTGTTAAGAAAAAAACATTAACGCTGGATCTGAAGTACAGTGCCAGAAGTTACAGCAGCTAAATTAATTAATACATCAGGCTACAGGCTCCATGTGCAAAGTATTACCTGTAGAACAGATGCCCAGGAATACCTCTGTCTTCCTGTATGTGCCTCACTGGCCGTCACCACTGACGCTGAAGAACGTCAACACGTGGAAGGGGACTTGGCAACACTGGAAAGCCCTTCTTCGTTGGACAGCATGGGAATGACATACAAGCATCAAGGAAAACTGAAAAGCAGCCTGATGGTGTAGCAATACAAGCGTTACATCAGAATCAACACATCATCCAGACTGCAAGGCAAGTAGCTAGTGCTGCTACTGCCCAATGGGGGGACATTGTCGGTGGTTTTAGTTCCAGTACTACTGCTGTTCTACACCCCTTCTCCCACACAATATTAGTTTCACTTGTTGCTACACCTGTATTATTAATTGTAGTAATCTCTTTGTAGATAAGAGTCTTTCTAGCAACCAAATAGCTTACTGATGTAACCTGGAAACTACAGTATCTTCAGGGAAGGCCATCTGTGCGGATCACGGATCACGGAGTGGAGTGACGTTGGCCTAGCCGGAAGACCATAGCACACCGAGGAGTTAGGGATCCACCTAATGGTTGACCTGAGGCAGGCGCAGGCCTGTGCTGTGCTGAGCTGCACTTATCACTCGCCTGCAGGAGAGCTTAGCTGGCTAACTGCAACAGAGGAACCTGTAAGCAGCTCCTGCTTGGTACCTGGTGATGCCATTGGCATGGTCTTGCCTCTATGTAAAAGTGAAGCAGTATGTTTTCATGTGAACATCCTTTTGCTCAACAGTAGAAATGATGAATACAGCTGTTTACTTCTAAGAACATCCGATAAAAACTGTTAAGGCTGCAATGCCATTGAACCTCACCATGGATGGGATCTATGCAGTGTGCCTGCCTGTCCATCCAATGCTGCACACTACTTAGGTTTCCCAGCATCTAGACAGATGTAAGATTATCTACGCTATCCCCTTTCTCTTTCTTGTGTTATCCACAATAAACAGTATTCTAACGAATACAGAGCCTGCGTACCTTTCCTACTGTAACAATATTTCTGTGCCCTGCATTCACATCCGTATGGGCTTGCTCAATCATGCCTCAGTCCTGAGGTCACTTGTCCCACCTGCAACATGAGCTGAAAACCAAATTGTCACATAGAGAATAAACTGTCATTGCTGCTATCCTCTGCTCTCCTGTGAGCTGAGTAAGGCCCTCTGGCTGCCGGTGGGGCCTCCAGAAGTGCGGGGCTGTTTGTGCCTTCTCCCATGCAGAGGAGCAGTGGTGACCACTATGTGGGACAGGGGATGGCAGTGGCCCTGATTTCATTGCTGTTCAGAAAACTCCGTTTGTGCACTGATGCCTCCTTCTTGCCCCAGCCTCACAGCAGTCCCTGCCTGTGTAATCCTCCTTCCACAGAGCTGCTTCCCTCATGCAAAGTAAAACAGGGTGTTTCTAAGCTTGTAGTTAATCCTGCACAAACACACTCCTCCACCTAGGTCATCTCAGCCATTCCTAAAAATTTCTCTCCAAAGTCAGGTGGGGGAGGATGGAAACAGGGAACACTCTTAGACAAGGGGGGGGGGGGGGGGGGGGCTGTGCAACTGCTCTTTGTACCAGTGGCCAGAGAGTCATTCCTCAGCTACCCTAATGCTAATATTTGCACATCCACTATGGAGATAAACATTACGGTTATATCTGCTGCACGGAGGCACAGCACAAAACATGCTCCCTGCTGGCAGAAAGCACTTTTGTGCCATGTGGCAGTTCCTGGGACTACCCTCACAGTGAGAAAACAGTGCCATTTTTTGCTTGTCATAGGAATCGCTAGAGCTTTCCCTGGTCTGGTAGCCCAGTTCATAGTTTATTTGTTAGCTGATGTCATGACACCCAAGCTAGTCCTGCCTCCCTATTCCTGGAAGCCCTTGTTTTCCTGGCTGTTTTGGGTTTGCATGTTCCTTGCTTGACAGTGCTTCTCTTTCCTTTTGGATTCATTTTAGTGTGTTCCACTGGTGTGGGAAAAAAAACAAGAGGCCAAACTTCACCCTGCCTCACCCTCCTTCTGGGAGTCTTAATGCAGTGGGAAGTATGCACAGAAAATGGCCTTGCTGACCTAACTGCGAAAAATATTTAAATTCCACAAGGACTATAGCAGCAGACACTCCTCCTGCTCCTTAGCACGGGTGAGGGAGGAGAAGGCGGAGGCAAGCTAGCAGTTCCAGACTATTCCAGTGCCAAAAATAGCTGTGGTTGAGCTTGCTGATAACTGCAGGGAGAAAAGACAACTGGACTCTGAAGGGGAAGGGTGGGCTTGTAGCTAAAAAGAGGACTGGGATTGGCTAAGCTCTCCCAGTCTTACTAAGCATGAGGCTACTAAAGAGTCCAGCCTCTGAGGAGATTCAGCTGTGGGGAACCAAGCCAGCATGGTGGGGAGGCAGTGATCCTGTGAAGAGCCCTGGGATGAGCAGAGTGAGCTGCTCTGGTAGGGGTGGCCATGAGCTGGCAGAGACTTCTCCAATCCAAATTCTCCCTGTAACCTGGGACAAGCTTGTCCTCTTGCTCCTCATGCCCTCTTGCCTGCTATGAAATGGGATACTAACTCTAGTCCCATAGCAGGGGCAGGGGCAGGCCTCCAGAGATTTTTGTGTGCGTGTTATGGTGTAGTTTCTGCCAGCAAAGTATGAAAAGGAAGATGCTGTGAGGGAAAGGAAAGGAAAGAAGCCAAGAGAGGAGGGATAAAGAGGAGCCTCAGCCCCACTGTCCCTGACACACCATGACCTCTGGAGCCCTGTTTCTTCATTTTGGTTCAATATTAACCTAGCAGGGCTGTGACTCCGCTTATTCTGTTCCCCTTGCGTTTCCCCTGCAGCCAGGGCTGTACAGCATGGCGCACAACAAAATCAGCATACTGAGGGGCCTGCTCTTTTCCAGCCTTCTGCACCTCACACTGAGCCATGATGGAGGTAAGATTCAATAGCTCAGGGAGAAGAAGTGCAGTACCACTGGGTGATGGAAGGAAGGAAAATGAGGTTATTTCTTCTCAAGAGTAAAGGCTGTGGGAGGCTCGCTAAGTAAAAGGGGGGAGGGGGGGATTATGAAAGCTGTAAGTTGGAAATTAAAGGGTTCAGACAGCAGCACAAGCATAGGGCTTTCCTGAGGAGAGGATGCAGCAGCCTCCAGCTGCTGGCAGAAAAGCCTGGTGACAACAACTCAGTGGATTTTGTGGGCCACGGGGCAGGTGGTAGGGAAGGGGGACAAGGCTAGGTCCAGGATCTTGCATGGCACAACTGTGGGCCTTCTTGGGCTACAGTTAGTCAGTTGACTTAGGGGGCTGCAATTCTCCATTTCCTCCTCTGCCTGCCCTCATCTCCACTTTTTGCCATCTGCAATACGTAGCTTTCCTGTGCTCGCTGCTCCTCATCTTTTATTACAGTCTCTACTCCATCTATCTTTTCCTAATCTAAGCCCATCACTGTGTGTGGGAAGCCCTGTTTATAGGTCTGAGAGCAGGGTCTCTGAACATGAAGACAGAATCAAACTGCACCTGCTGCAGCAGTCTGAGGTCAGCAAGACAGAATGCAGCAGTTGGCACAGAGCAAGAGCAAGCTCAGGCAAACAAGCCTCTCTCTAACTGCAAATGAGCAGAGCTGCTTTGCCAAGGATAATGGAAGATTCCCATCACTTCTGGTGCCTATATGAAAGCAACCCCCACAGACAGATTATAGAAAGACTGCACTGATCATTGGGTGGGGACTTGGGACCACCACTACATGGTGGAATAGGGGGGCTGGGCTGCAGGACTGTCACACCAGCTGAGTGTGATTTTTGAAAGCTACAAGAAGAGACATGGGGGCCCTCTCACTGTGAGCATCCCTTTGAGTGGCACTGTTCTGACTTGGTAGTTTTCCTGGACAAGGGGCAGGCACTGTCACTGCTCAAGCGCCCACGACGTGCCAACAAGGGATTTCTGGAAGAGATGCTTAAAGGCAACCTGGAGCGAGAGTGCCTAGAGGAGACATGTAGCTACGAGGAGGCCTTTGAAGCCCTTGAATCCACTGTTAGCACGGTATGTACACGCCCTATGGGTGCTCTTAAGAAACATTCCCTCAACCAGCTCCTGTAGTGAGAGACCAGCATACCACACTCACAGCCAGGGCCTGGGGGGTTGTAAGCCAGAGTTCTGGGATACAAAGCTGAGGCTGATGTGTGTGTACGCCCTAGGGAGAGCGTAGGCTTCCTGAGGGAGTTTCCCTCTGAGAGAGAGAAGGAGCCACTCCAGGGAATGCCTCTCAAAGCTTGGATTCTTTTCCTCCCCTTTTAAGCACAAAGTGAAAAGGAAAGAGCCTTCCTTCAGCCATCAGTCACAAACTGCACCTTCCACTTCAGCATGGTGCCACACATCTTTAATTGCCACAGCCCCCAGTGGCCCTCCAGAACACTCACAGAACAGCTGGCTTAGCAGCCAAATACTGAGCGCAGGTGCTGCAAGCCCCTTTGAGCTCAAGCTTTGGCACTGTCCCTTTTTGCGGCGTTTGGACCCACTCACTGCAAAATTTCTGTTTGCATCCTTTTGGGAAACGCTCCGAGCCCCAAGACCAGTATTAGTGCTGAATTCCACATTCCAGAAAATACAGTGGTAAAGAGATGAACATTTAAGAGTTTAAGCCAGCAAGATACAAGCGCTACAGAGTATTTCTAATGCAATCACTCTCAGGCATGATATCTCTGACAGATGTAGATCTAAAGAGCTGAGCAATACCTGCACATGATCTGTGGCCTCCGTTTCCTCACTGCTCTGGAGTATCCTCTGCCTTTTACCAGCCTTTAGAAGTTCTAGGTCCAATTCCTTGGACTTCTGCACAGTAGCACAGGTTTTGCTTCCACTGCATGTTGAGAGAACTTCTCTAAGCATCTCTGGCCTTTTTCAGAAATGCCAGTCCTCTCTGTTAGTCTGCTTAGCCTCAAATCCATAAAAAGTGATCAAAGTCTCTCCTTAGATGGTCCATTGCTGGATTAACAGCCTAACATGGATAGCAAATGTTCCTGCACAGTAACTGATCTTTGGTTGCACTGAGTTTGCATCTCTGCATTTGTTAGGCATAAGAATTTCCCTTGGCACATCCTGCCCGTTTTAGGTCAGTACAGAGGCTATAAAAATGAAGGCTCAGGACAGATTAACAATCAAAAATGTCTTTCATAGAGTGGTACAGACACCTGCAGACATTAGGTCAATTCATCACAGGGACACTGCTGTATTATGGTACTGCCTTTTATCAGCATAGGGCATAAAGCAAAGCACATTACATTGTGGTGGGATAAAAACATGTAGTTTGGGAGATCCAGGGTTATGAACAGAAAGGAGCTAAGCAGAAGCCACTATTTTAGTATTCCTCAACAGAGTTGTTCGATGTCCACTTACCTAGGGACAGTGGCTTTCAGATGAGGTGGTTTCCAGCCTTCAGACTGTTGGATCCGATAGAGATCTGATGTCTGGGTATTGCAGTGGTTCAGAAACAGAAACACCTGAAGTTCAGTGGGTTGCCTCCAAAATGTCTGCCTATTTAGGGCAGAGCTGTGACAGACTATTTGTTTCCTTAGTCTGATGAGAAGGAATACAGCTTTGCAGCAGATTTTTGCTTTGTTGGGTAGCATTTGATATCAGCAGAGCCTAGGTTAATTTGCTTCATTTGCTGTGATGGGGCATTCTCCTATGGATTTGAATTGCAGCAGTTAAGGAAGGTCTTACATTCTGTGTCTCTACTCTTAAGTATTTATACTTTTTTTTTCAGGAGAAGTTTTGGTCAAAATACCAAGGTAAGTTGCTTCAAGTTCTGCAGGTGTTCTGCTGTACTTCAGGCTGCATGAATGCATCCCAAAGATGCCTATTCCCTACTCTATTAGAAGGGCCCACTCTCCAGGACAAAGCACTTACATTTGTCCCTGAAAAACTGGTTCAAACCTTGATACCTATTTAGATTCCTTTCATATAATGGGTTTCTTTCTTCTTGTTCTGCTAGCATGTCAGGGCATAAGGATGTCCAGGACAGTTCTGGATGCTTGTCTGGAAGGTAAGAAATTCATGTTCACCTTATGAGCTCCCAGATACAGTGAGTACCAGAAACTTGCTTCCTGCAGAGATTATAAGGAAGAAAAATCTGAAGTTGGTGAGGCCCTCAGATTAGAAAGAAATAGCTTGAGGGCAGTTTCAAAGTCCTTTCTTCCTCTTCACTTCCCCCTTGAACATTTCACAAACAGCCTAACTCCCCATTGTAATAGTATAGGGTAGACACCCTTTCCCTATGATATAGTACCAAGTCCAGCTCTGGAAAAAGCTAGCCTGTCGGAACTGCTTCCGCCTGCACCTACAGCCAAAGCAAGGTACAGAGCCTCAGGGTGAGCTCTCTCTCTCTGATGAGGCAGAGATTAAGCTGTGTGCCCTTCCCATCCCATGAAGAAAATGTCTATGCTTGCACACATATGCTGTAAAAATTAAAGGGGATGGCACCTCTGACCTTGAAAAACATAACCTCCATGTCCCTTGGCTCCAGCTTACCCTGCGTTGGGATTTTGACAGGTAACTGCTCCACTGGTCTGGGCCAGAACTATCAGGGGACAATTAGTCACACCAAATCAGGGATTGAATGTCAAATGTGGACAAGCAAATATCCACATATACCTAAGTAAGTTCTTCTCCCTCATATCCCTAAAGGGTTCTCCAGGCTGTCCAGCCTTCCTTACCTAACAAGCCTTTTCTTATAGATTTAACACCACCATTCATCCCAACCTCATTGAGAACTACTGCAGGAATCCAGACAACAACCCAGCAGGCCCATGGTGCTACACCCGAGACCCAACGGTGCCACGGGAGGAATGTCCCATTCCAGTGTGTGGTATGCCTCAGCAAGCCTTTTACTGACAGGGAACTCCTTACACTAAGGCTGACAGTAAAAATGCATCAAGGAAGGGGAGAGTTTAGGAGGGAGGGATCTTACAGGAGCATACGTGCTTAGGAGTAAGGGACCTGTGTCCTAAAGGCTAAGAGGGGCTGAAGAGAAACCTTCACCGAGTCGCCCATCTGTCTACCTCAGATGGTTCCTTCTAATACGCTGTTTTCTCTAGACCAAACTAATCTAAATCTAGATCAAATCTGGCATCAACAGTCCCATGGAGTCTGCTGTAGTTTTGCCAACCTGAAGCACTCCAAAATCCTAATTCAGTTGCCTCTAAACCAGGACACTATGAAAGTAGTGAGTCATACTGTATTTTTTTTGTCAGAATTCCCACTTTTAGGACAACACCACTTCAATTTGTGTATGAATGTCCATCTTAAACATTCACTCATAGGGAAGAGCACTGTTACACACCCTCTCCTGTTAAGGAGAGCAGGTGCCCTTCTCTCACTTGGCAGGATGGAAAACTATCCTCGCACACTTACTTGTACCTTCCCATTCCTTCTTAACAACACAGAGCTGCCTCTTGTGGGGCTTGGCCTTTGTCTCAGAAGAAATGATAGAGAGTAGAAAGCAGAACACTTTCTCACAGCAGCAGCTTGGCTTCCAAAAGCAGAGGCAACAGCATGCTTCAACTCCTTTGAAAATCAAAGGGGTCAGCAACCATTTCGACCAAGAGGTGTTCTGAAGTAATAAAATTATTAACATGGCCCCTCTCTCCCATATGGCAAATCAAGGGAGAAATACTGCTCTGCCCTGGGATGATCAGCCATCTAAGACCATCTCTGTTCACCAGCTAGTTTCAGACCTACAGAGTAACCTACTGTTACAGTTATGCATACACATATCCGACAGGACTAGAAAAGCCTTGTTTTCTCATACACTGCAATCGTGTTGACATAAAATCAATGTCACAGACAATCAGCCTCCCTGATTAAGCTGACTGCTGCTTGCTGAGTGGCTCCAGCTGCACTCCAAAATGAGTAGTCAGAGGGTTTCTCTTCACATGGAGATTCCCACAGTGCTCAAGAAGTTGGCAGCTTAGGGTCAAGCAGCTACTGCAGAACAGATCACCTGGTGCCCACTCACCCAGGAAATTCTACTTAGAGCTTGCAGCCAGTGGAAGACTTGCAAAAAGAAGTGAAGAAAGACTAGCAGGAATACTCTTCTCTCATTATTTAGGGAAGAAATATCTTGACAGAAGTTCAGTTTGGGATTTTAGTAACATGACCATGTTTTGGGAGCCTTTACAGTGCTAAGTTACACATCTGAAAAGGCAGCACTGGAGGCCCTAAATCAGCAGTGCTGTGATGCCTGAGGTCCCCAGCCTTTGAGCTGGTTAAAAAAAGATGCCCTAAAAAGGAACAAAACATCGTGCCACTCAGATGTCAGGGACAGAGAAGCACAACAGGGAGTACCAGCCTCTTCTTACCTCCTGTTTAAAGAGGCACCTCTGACACTGCAATGACACACAATAAGGCTCACTGCTTAAAGAGTAGCAGCCTGTGGGAGCACAGGAGCTCTCAAACATGACGGAATGTCCCAGGAAACTGTGGGCTTTAGTGAAGGAGTTCAGGCCCAGATTTCAACACCAATATTTCCTAGCTCAAAGCTACAGCTTAGGTCACAGCTTTCTGCCTTTGCAGGTGAGGAGAGGACCACAGTTGAGTTCACTCCACGGGCCAAGCCTCCAGCCTCAACACAGCCATGTGAACAAGAAAAAGGCATGCTTTATACTGGAACCCTCTCAGTCACTGTCTCTGGGGATAAGTGTCTACCATGGAACTCTGAGAAGGCCAGAGAGGTGCTCCAAGGAAAAAACATTATCACAGAGGTGAAGCTGCTGGAAAATTATTGCAGGAATCCTGATGCAGATGATGAAGGTGTCTGGTGTGTCACAGATGAACCACCCAACTTTGAATACTGTAGCCTGCACTACTGTGGTGAGAAGCCTGCATTGGTTTGGGTATGCACATTGCAAGGCAGGGACAAGCAAAAACAAGATCTGTTACTGTGAAGAAGGGCCTGGCTTAAAGAAGGGGGGCAGAGATGAGGAAGTGGGTGTGCTACACATGTGAAAGTTGTTTGTGCAAATATCGTATGTACTAACCTGCCATACATATGCGTGGCTGTCATTTTCCCTCATTGTGCTCTTCTATAAAAAACCCTGAATATTGCGTAGCTCATTATACAATAAGCATTAAAAAATGGCAGTAGCTTTGAAACATCATTCCTTCATCATTCCCCTGGATGTGGAAAGGGACAGCTACATTCCTGATAAAGATGGAAACCTGCAGCTAGGCCTTTCACCATTTTTGTCTTTGTCTTTCGCAGACAGCTCTTTGGAGGATGGGAACGAACGGCTGGAGGGAATATCAGGACGTACTATCCTTTCTCAAGAGTTCAAAACTTTCTTTGATGAAAAAACTTTTGGTTCAGGTGAAGCAGGTGAGCATGAACTCTGGACACAGCATCACAGTTTGTAGAAAAAGTGCAGCTTCTTTGCACAGGGCACTCACTGTTCCTCAGAAACACCAGCTTGCCAAATACTGCATTTAAATTCCTTAAAAGGTTCATTAGAAGCTAATCTCCAGTTACAGATCAGGGAGCTAGTAGGAGCTCTCTTCCTAGGTTATTCCAGCTGAGCATGCTCACTGCAGGCAGTTCTCCATTGTGAATCAGGTAGAGTAACTAAGCCAGATTGCCTGTTTTTTCAGACTGCGGCATTCGTCCTCTATTTGAGAAGAAAAAGATACAGGACAAAAGTGAGAAGGAGCTGCTGGAGTCCTACATGAGCAGCAGAGTTGTGTACGGGGATGATGCAGAGGTTGGCAGTTCCCCCTGGTAAGCAATATCCCCTTACAGTCCTTCCTAGGTAATTGCACCTCCCTTCCCTTCAAGCAGGAGGAAATAAGAGTGTGTGACCCTCCTGTGTCAGGGAGCATGCAGTCAACATCACCTCTACTCACAGCTTCTCCAGGAAGTTGACAGCGCAGCACTAAAATAGCTAGAAAGAAACTCCTCCTCTCCTCTTGAGCCAAGTGCACAATTGCCAGGGAGAGCAGAAGTGCTGATGTGTTTCATCTTCATCTCCATCTCTTCCCTCCTTCCAGCCTTGCTGGAGGAAAGAGGATGAGAAAGCTCTGCAGGTAAAGGAAACATGGTAGAATTGCCTAGTACAGTGAACATACCTTCAGTTTTGGGGCTGAAAGCCTAGGGAAGTTTTTGCTGGAGAGCCACCTAGGCAGTCCTCTGTGTCAATATGGCACAATTCTCTTCACGGTTCACTGCAAGTTCTGCTTCAACCTTTAGTCCTGGTAAGACACAGGCCACTAACTTGAGCAATCTACCCACAGTTCTGCAACAGCTTGATGTCCCCATTGTAGACCAAGATACCTGCAAGGCATCCAACCACCAAGGTCAAAATCACTGCTAAGTCTTTTGCCTTCCTTGTCTCTTAGGCAGGTGATGCTCTACAAAAAGAGTCCTCAAGAGCTGCTGTGTGGTGCCAGCCTCATCAGTGACAGCTGGATCTTGACTGCTGCTCATTGTCTCTATTATCCACCCTGGGACAAGAACTTAACTACAAATGACATCTTGGTGCGGATTGGCAAGCACTTCAGGGCAAAGTAAGAGCCTGGAAGAAGTGAGAGTGAACTAGCCTTCCTCTTAGAGTAATGAGATAAAATAAGTTTGGGATATCATTCAGTATACAAGGGAAAAAAAATATATATAAGTATATGCAGCATGCCTCTCAAAAGTGGGATCTAATGGAGTTGTCATTTGCTGCTCTGGCTGATCCCTAAGGTTGAAATGAAAGGGAAGGTAGAGACCTGGAAGGTCTAAAGGGGCACTCCTTAATTAAGAGGAGAGTATTTTCTCAGAGGGTACAAAGCATCTGAGAGTATCATCAGCCCCAGCGGCTCTCAGTTGCTATTGTACAGACAGTTCTTTCCTTCCTAACAATTTCAGATATGAAAAGAACAAAGAGAAAATTGCTCTGTTGGATAAAATCATCATCCATCCCAAGTACAACTGGAAAGAGAACATGGACCGAGACATTGCACTCATGCACCTGAAGAGACCCGTCATCTTCAGTGACTACATCCATCCTGTCTGCCTGCCTACCAGAGAGGTTGTGCAGAGGTGAGGAGGTGGTATCACAGTTCTAAAAGGACAGGCTACAAAAACCTATTTGCAGCAAGGGAGCCAGGCAGGAGAACGTTATTGCAATAAGTGTGATTACAACCATGCTTCCTTCTACAGGCTGATGCTGGCAGGCTACAAAGGGCGGGTAACTGGCTGGGGAAACCTGAAAGAGACATGGGCTACTAACCCAAGCAACCTGCCCACAGTTCTGCAACAGCTCAACATTCCCATTGTAGACCAAGACACTTGCAAGGCATCCACCACAGTCAGAGTCACTGACAACATGTTCTGTGCAGGTAAGTGGCACTGGAGGCACAAGGCTAACTGCCACACCCTCAAAATGAAGGGTTTGAGCTCTTGACGGGGCTCGCACAGCCAGGTTACTTTCTGATAAGCTTAACACTGCCCTCCTAAAGAGTAACTTTCCCACGATAAGAACCCACTTTTCAGTTCTCAGACAACAGGAAGCCTGGAAAAATTAGAACTATGAGTAAAGTTCATAACACCACACTATGTCAGGTTAATTAGCCTAATGGGACCACTCTGCTATACATCAGCAACAACAACTGTGTAAGAACTGAGCACATATGAAATGAAATGGTTTAGGTACTTACTTAGTCAAAGGCCATAGTCCAGCTACTTTAATCAGCAACCCACTCTCTACTAACTTGTCTCAGTCCTTTGGAACCTATTCATACTTATGCCCACAACTTCTGTGGCAACAGGCTTCACAGATTAGTTATGGCTTGTCTGAAAAATGTAATTCCTCATGTTCTGTTAAATTTCCTGAAAACAGAGGTACACATCTGTACCCATCTCTTCAGAAAAAATTTCTCCTCCATATCATATACTATTTCTCCTCCATATCATATACTATTTCATAGATCTCTTACAGCTCTCTATCATTTCTCTTCCAAGCTAAGAAGCACTTTATTTAATCTCTCCTAACATAGAAGACATTCCATGCCTCCAATTCTCCTTTGCTGCACCTTCCTGAATCTCTTACTACTACATACTTCTGTCCTCTCTCAAGAAGGCAATACAGAATTAAAGATATAAACACATTGTGGATCTACGTACTGGTATAATACTTTCTGCTGTATTCTTTATTCCCACAGCCTTTATCAGTTCCTGCAAGCAAATCTTTAACAACTTCTGACAGTTTGTGGTGTTCAAAGCATCTAAACACAAACAATTGCTGGAGTTAGGATAGACATCAATTTCATGGCAGAGCACGCTGACAACAGTGTTCTTAGGGGTTTTTTTTTCTAGACAATATTCTTGAAAAATAGCTGAAATGCAGATATACAGGAGCACAAGGGAGACAAGTGACGAAAAAAATGCAAAGATATTGTTTAATTCATCAGGAATTAAAGTGAAATGCCCTTCCTCATTATTGTGAGACTGCAGGAAGATGGACACAGTCAGCTGGAAGAGGGAAAAGGCATAGCCTGCAGAATGAAAGGAAAAAAATAGAGGAGAATAATCTGTCTCAGTAGTGAATAGAATGAGAGAATGGTACATGGAATCCTGCACACACACAGAAGGTTGTAAAACAAGAGGAAAGCACAGTAGCTCAAGCTACTGCTGCAAACAAGGTGGCAGCTGACACTAAGGGAATCCTGAGAAAAGAAACAAGACAGGAACGAGAGCACAACAGGTGGCAAAGTAGTGCTGGAATCAGTAATGTTGCAAAGACAGAAGCAGAGTTAGCTCTTTTACATATAACATTAAAAACAAAGTAGTTTTCTAGAGAAAAAGATGACCATGAGAAAAGACCAGTTACTCCCCCTACAGTCAAATATCTGACTTTCTTCTTCTGGCCTGTAGGGTATAGTCCTGAAGACTCAAAGAGAGGAGATGCCTGTGAAGGGGACAGTGGGGGACCTTTTGTAATGAAGGTATGTTCAAGAAGTACAAGGTCATAAAAAAATGGAGCTAGGCTTGTGTTGAGCTGAACTTCTGTAATGGTCTAAGAAACAGCAGCAGAGACTGCTGAGCAGCTGAAGCAAAACCCTATCATGTTTAAGCCAAGCAACCAGGAAGATGCATCCTGCAATCATCCCGCTACTGAGCCCTCAGCCAATACAGAGACCAGCTGCAGAATTTAAGAGTGATAGCTGCTTCCCACTTAAATTTTTAAGAATGGAGACAAAATCATTCCAGCAAGCTAGGCTGTTATCTCATAGCTGGTAAGCTGTCAGTCTGAATTCCAAAGCAGTATCCATCACTGAGCAGACTAGGGTACTTACAAGGTTCAGACCTGAAAGACTCCTTCTGTGCGCCAATCCTACTTTTCTCTGTTTTAGAGCCCAGATGACAATCGCTGGTACCAAGTGGGAGTAGTTTCATGGGGAGAAGGCTGTGACCGAGACGATAAATATGGATTTTATACCCACGTATTCCGTCTGAAAAAGTGGATACGAAAAGCCATCGAAAGACATGGGTGATAAAGGAAGCGTTTCACTTGCTTGCTCTCTCAGTTTTGCTGCAGTGCTCCACTTTTTAAAAACACAAGCATAGAAGATTCTGAAGTAAAATAGTTCTAGGAATTTATCTTGACAAAGGAAAGTGTTCTCTCTCAAAAAATAAAGTCTTCCTTCTGTTTTAATGCTGAGTTTAGCTGCACTTGAATCTATACCATCAAAGCAGTTAGGAGAAAACAGAAAGGCACGAGTTGTATTACTAATTACCTGCTGTGCTTTGAACAAATTCTCCCCCTTTCTATCAGTTGTAAGCATCAGACGCCTACATGCAGATTTTACAACAGATGCAGATTTTAAACCTCAGATTATGACCTTAGACAAAGCACAGTAAACAAGATTCTGGCCTCAGGCACTGTCTATTTTCTCCCTTTGTCTATTCACCTTCTGTTTTAGAAACTGAACTGAGAATGTCCTAGAGATGATCACCCTACAGCAATTATGGCATTATTCAAAACACCAATACATGTCTAAAGCACAGCAACTATAACCCACTTTGGTAAGAAAGCTATCGTTACCAGCTATGGTTGCAGATAACAAATACTAGCCTCCCTGCAAGGTTAGTGTCTTAAACAAGTGCCAAATGTTTGCAACTCATTCTACAGAGAAATACAGGTTTGCACAGACTAAGAAGCACTTCCATTACTGCATGGCAATAACTTTCTAGAAGACAGGTGTTGCTGAATACTGGAAGTGTATTTTCCACTGGCATAGATATACTCAAAAGGGAGCAATTTGTGCACGGGCACTGTCAAAGAGCCTCAAAGAGAGGCTTCTGGCACTATACCTGTTCACTTGTCTTATAAGGCCTGTTTAGGGTTCACCCTCAGAAAAAGCATTAAGTTTTTCATTAACCCTTTAACAACAATCTGTGGACCACTGAGGACCCAGCAGTACAGCAGTAAATAAGTACACTTGACTAGCCAAATTGCTAGGCCCTATTTTCCTAAAGCAGTCAGGGATTTGGAAACTGCCCATGCTCTGTATGACATACAGTCCTGAACACCTCATTCTTCACACTGCCATCGAGCCACAGAAGCAGGCAACAGTCAAAGTTGCTTGTGCTTCAAATAGAGTATTATGAAGCAGAATGACTGAGTTGGAAAAAAAATGATGGAAGGGGATAACTACCTGAAATTAGTTGGATATAAACAAAGTTACTGATCAATTACTGCATTTGTCTGCCTCCCTGAAAATGGGTAATTTGGGAACAAACTTGAAGAAAGCCCCCTCTGATTGCACAAAGAAAGTATGAAAGCAATCTCAAAGATATCCAAAAAAAGAAACCTCAAGTGGTCAAGTTGCACAAATGTGTAAAGCCAGCCAAATGTATAACCACAGGCATCAAATAAATTCAGCCCTTCCAGTGTTTAAGTGCTTAGCCTTCACCCTGTCAATATTATCTAAAAGTCCATGAGAAGCTGCATACCTAATATAGGGGAATCAAGAGCATACCATTTCTTGAGTAAGTCTCTCAATACTGACTCATTACAAGCAATACAGAGGAATCATCTTTGAAATTCAGTTTAATGTTATTTAAGTATTTTCTGGGCTAAAGATTAGGCTTTATTAATTTATGTGCACAAGTTTTAGTTCAGCACTCCCAGGATACTGAGTCCAACAAAGCACTACAGAGATACACAGCAAAAACTCATCCATAAAAAATAACTTTATCTTTCGCTCTTCAATTACTCCTGTGCTTCATTTCCAATTCAGTTTCAAACTTAAAACCATTATATGCAAGTTTGTAGGCATTGCTATTTTATCATCCTGAGCTAACTAACAGATAGAATGTCTCTTCAGAATGTCTGTTGGATGTGGTACAGTAAAGGAATATATGGTTTCACTTACATGTCAGTAAGTTTCAAAAAGAAGTTGGTAATTGAGAGGTAGCAGCATTATCTCCAATGCCAGCCAACACAAACATCCCTGCTGCACATGCACAATACCTCAGCACTTACCAGTCTGGCCAAAACCTTCACTTGTCATGCAGCTCAGTTCCACAAAAAAGGGTATGATCATTTCAAGTTAGGGTAAGAGACTACCACTACTAAACCAAAGTGGCAGAGCAATAAATTGCAACATGTCAATCAACACAGGATGCAGAACACTTGCCAGTCACCTGCTACCACAGTGTACAAACTCACCACAGGCACCAAGCAGTATTACACATCAACCGCAACTCCAGCCTAGGGATCCTGTAAAAGGAGAAAAATTTCAGCTATTTGCAGAAGCTCTGGCACAGATCCGTTGTACGAAGGTACCAATTTCAAAGCCATGTTTTTACTGTAATCAGGCAAGATTGATTTAGCAACAACCCTAACGCAGAACCTGCTTGTCCACAGAACAAACAGCAAAAGCAGAAGTTACAAGAAAAAGATTAAAACCTAGAGCAGAAGTGTGCTATTTTAAGCCTGCCTGTCCAAGTCTCCAATAATCCTGGTCTAGCAGTGGAACTCAGCTCACATGGAAGTGAAGCAGCAAAGTGAAAATATCACCTCCCCAGAAAGAAAAGGGCCAGAAGGCTACACAGTGTGGGTCTTAAGCTTCCACATTATGGCTGTCACAGGCTAGTACTACCAAGTGTTTTCTAGTTACATGGAATAGGAAAGTTTGCTAATATTGAATGTTTTTAAGTTCAACTGAATGTGGTATGGTCTACTCGTACTTGAAAACTGCATGAGGAAGACTGCTTAATCAAATGAGTTAAGGATAAGTGAGTCCACTGACAGTACATTACTACTAATCTATTCCATATCAACATTGCTATTCCCTCAAAGAGAATGCGTTAGTATATATTAGATGGGGACTATGCTTCATCTGAGTGGACGCATTACAAGGACTAGGTAAATTTAAAAGAGCATTTCAGCAAACTAAGTATTCTTAACTCTCAACTTCCAAAACAAAAAAAAAAGTTCAGAAAAAAAGCAACCGTATGGAAAATGCACTGCTTCCCATAGAAGTAAAAGCGCAAAGTCTCAGAACTGCATCCCACAGATGGATAACATAATAGGGAAGATGAGAGAATACACTAAACCCAGGGTCCATGTCAAGAATAGCTTAATTCGGTTTCTAGATACCCATTTACTAACATTCAGAAGTACAGAGTGGCTTCTATTCTTACCAACAGTCACTGCTGTTCCTACAGAGACTGGTATAGTTAATGCAAACTTTATTTACAAAAGACACTTAAATTAGTTACTTCATGCCATGTGTCCATACAGAATCAACAGTTCAAGGATTACATGGAGAAGAATTCACAAAATTAAAAGTGAAATCACTAAAGATCTTCTAAAGTTAAGAACTAGGAAAAGATCTTAAAGACAATTTTACAAATAAAAAACAAGTTATGAGAAACTAGTCTGAGCAAGAGGATGGTTGTTTACAGGTCTGTACACTAAAACTAATACACAGACAGCCTTCTATTGTCAAGAGATGCTCACTGAGAAGCAGAGTATGTACAAATACTTGTGCCACAATGACTCAATCCCCCAAAATCCACTGTATTATACATAAACCAGTTTGTATACACTAGGCCTAAACGAGGCCGTTTAACTATGAAGACTTCTAGTTTAGTAAACTAAAGCTGAAGACAGCCCAAGCAACAGTGACGCTGTCTCCCTCACAGCTTTATTTGCGACTGCTTTTTATTCTCTCCAGTCTTTTTTTCAAGTCATCAATATTAGCTGCTGTAGAGGAGGGCGAAGCTGTGGTAGTTCCAATGCCAGAGGAATGAGTCTGATTGGAGTCCAGGTCCAGATGTTGGTACTGTTCCCGTGATTCACGGAGCTGGGAGAGCTTACTGTGAAGCATATCTGTAGAGGATGCAACTGTAGGGACTGCTGGTTTAGAGAGCAGAGACGTCAGAGGTGGTCTGTCTTCCTGCTATGGTGGAGGAGAGTGAAGTGTTAAGACAAGTAATGGCAAAAGCCACAGAGAAGTACGCACTATAATCAATGGCTTCAGGAAACACTAAAAACAGAAGAAAGGGAAGGTGCAATATGACATTGGTGATCTAGAGCGATAAAGTCAGTTACCATCATAAAATCAGACCCATGGAAAGCTAACCACAATAATCAATTCCTAGAATTCATAATTAATTTAATGTCAGCAGGGACACAAAGGAACTGCAAGTCCACCCACCTGTATTAAGCAGAAGTCACACTATATGCATAACTTTTTTTTTTTTTTTTTTTTTTAAAACATTCAGAACCTTTCAGCCTCAGATCAAGTCTAGTCACAGAATTTTGTATTTGTATTAGTCACATTTGTTCAGTTCTCAACTCCAAATAGAAAGCACGGTTTCTTGCTTGGATTAAAGAAACACCCTATTTTACTAGAAACAAACTACCCAACTGGATATACCAGCACTGCTTGTATCAACTTCTACTTAATAAGGTTGCAAATACATGAATGCAGGCCTTGCTCTGGAGAATAAGCAGCTACAATAAAGACCAAAAATTCACAGCAGATCAGTGTTTCACTGAGATGGTCTGGTACAGTCTTGCACAGCCTGAATTCTAACAGAAGAGGAAAGTCCACTCCTAGGTGCAACATCTACATTCAGTAGCTTTCTGGAGTGAATGAGAAGAGGAAACTTGGATTGATTAGCAAGATCCACCCTGCCAAAGTTCAAGTCGCTGTTCTTTTACCAATATGAGACTTCTGCCTGGTTAAATTACCTTGCTACCAACATCTAGGAAACATGTTGTTTCTCCTCCCTAGAGTTGCAAGGCGATGTACAAGTTTATATTAAAAGGTCAGAACAGTGATGTGCTTGAGTCTTATGACTATTCCTGGAGCAAGTGGTACTTCTCATGTGACTCAAGGTGCAAACTTTTCAGCAAATGGCGCTTAGTACCCATATATACATGAAATGTGTCATTCAAAACCCTCATTCAACTCTTTTGGATGTTTCAGAATGGGAGGATCTAGAATTTCGACATCATTCACTTCAAACAGAAATCAATATACATTAGCCTTTAAAGAACAGTAGAGTTAAGTTGTTCAGATCTTTGAAGCTCAATTAGCTGGCAAGGGAAGATACCAAACTGCAGGGCTATAAGAACAAGTTGCATCTACATGAGTGCAGCAAAGTGAACCAAAACATAAGCCTGCCTAGCCAAATAACAAGTTTAAAACTATTTGTACCAGGAATGGTGGCATGTAGCAAATAGTTAGAACATCCAGTATAATGAAAGACTATCAATTCTGATCGCAACCTGTCTTTGGCACACGAGGGCTAGCCATTTGAATTCAGATTAAAGGAAAAAAAAAAAAAAAACCTCCCCTCAGGAATTTACAAATGCTGTCAAATACAATACCTTTGCATTGTCAAGGCCACAACGCTGCCTGAGGATTTTTAACCTTTCCAAATAGACTGAAGGCCCCACTTCCTCCCCGTTTGTGTTTCCTATAGATGAAGATAGAGTATTGCTAGAAGCAGGGACGCATGTTCCTTCCATCTGAGGAGAAATTCCTGGGGGAAGGAAAAGAGGGGGTAAAAAAATTTAAATCAAAAAGTCTAAGCCTATTGGTCAATCACTTGAAATAATATACAGCGGATGAAGAATCAACCAGCCTATAAACTACCAAGTTATTTGTGCTTGCTACTGTAGGCACATTGGCCTTTTCACGTCCACAGTCTTTTCCTTTAAGAGTGACAACTGAAAAGAAAAAGAAATGAAATTAGGACAGACATGTTGGCAGCAGCAGAGCGTCTCCAAAACAAGCACTGAGGCTGAGAGCTGCAAAAAATGGGAAGATACGGATGCCAGTCAGAGGTAACTATGAAGCCCTATAGAGAGAACTTGGAAAATTACATTTGCAGGAGGGAAAGTGTTTTGAGTTTTGTCTTTACCGAGTTCGGTAGTACTCTTGAGTAGACCTCACCACTGCTTCTAACCCTCTTACTTCTTGTTCAGGTAACTGAAAGCTATTGCTTCTTTAATTCAATCTATGAAGTGATTTCTAAAAGGCATGTAGCAAAGTGATTAAAGATTCTCTACCAAAAGACTAGAAAATAACTTTACATTATAAGAAACTTCCCATCCCGAAAGAAATGGCAAAATGCAAGACTCAGTGGGAAAAGGGATTTGTTTTCACTAGTTTACTGCAAGGGTCTTTAAAAGAGAAGTTAGTTAAGCTTTTATACTTTGATCTAAATAAAGTACAGTCTGCAAGGTGGAGCTATATTCTCTACTATATCAAACTATTTTAGTGTGTGTGGGGGGGAAGACACAAGATTGGGGCACATAAATTCAGTTTGGAAGTCAATACTGCTGAACTAAAGTTTCTTGGCTGTACAGAATTTTTAGGACATAAGACAGAAATTTCTGTCCTATGTAGTCAGAATAATTTAGGAAGTTGTTAGAGAAACCTCCTTACATCATCTTCCCAAAGTAATTTACAACATAGGAATAGAAGAAGGAGCAGTAGAAGAAGACTAAAAACCCCTGGGACATAGTTACATACTTGACAAAACAAATGCTAAAGGTAGTTTTTGCCAGATTACACATCAGCTTTTACTGTTAGCTAATCATCTGTCACATCCCCTCCTTAATATCATATTAAAATACTGATTTGGTCTCATCCATAACAAAAAACTAACTAGTGAATTTAAAGCTTGTTTTACTGCAATTTAATCAAAAAAAATTGTTGGAAAGAGGTCAAAGATTGCTACAGAAAGTTCAAACTATTTCAATAAATTTTCAGATTCCATAGCAAACAATACTTTGCTGTACCATTTTAGTAACCAAAAGGTAAAAGGAGAATCTGACAGCTGTTGTTGTTATAACCCAGCTGTACACTTCACAGAAACAATTCTTGGTACAATTCTTTAGCTTAGGCTAAAGCTCACCCCAAGCTACAAGATACAAATTAGAACCACTTGTTTACCAAGTCTTTCAGATGTATTCTACATTCCATTTGACAAGAGTTGTAACATTATCCCTCTAAACAAAGAATGTACAGTCACTGCAAAGGGTACCAAACGTTGCCTCATGAAGCAATACAAGTGCCAAGAGCATATGTGAATTACTCTGGAAGCCCATAAAGGTTTCTCTTAATTCACTTGTGTTGCTATAATACGTACCTGTAGAAGAAGGAATGCGGCCTTTCCCCTCCCGTTCTGTTTCTATCAGCCGGAGGCCTCTTTCCACATAGCTTTGGAAGAACTGAGATGAGTTTTTCAGGAAGGGCTCAATGTCTGCATCCGAATATTTCTTTTTGTATTCATACAGCTCTGCCAAACCCTGGGAGGGAAGAGTTCCTTTGCATTATCACATCTGCTGCATACACCACTCTAATGTGTCATGTTCTCTTCCTTGCAGGAAGAAAGCACCTACCTCCTTAGTGTTTTCCTTGGAGCCAATCTTCTTAAATATCTCTGCCAAAATATCATTAACTTTGGCCTTCGAAGATTTTTCTTCCTAAATAAATAAAAGGCTACTTCTCAAAAAAGAGTAATATAACCGTCACCAAAAGCGAGAAGTTAGACAAACCTTTTAATAAACACACAGTGCCCTTCGACATGTTAGCTGGGCACAGAGCTTCAAGAACAAAGAAAACCTTAAGGTGGCTAGAGTTTTATATAGCCACTAGTTATACAGAATAAGAATCAGGATACCAACAAGCTGCAGGTCTTCTCAGGGGAGAGTGTTTAAAGCCCATTTTAGTTACAGTTAACTTTTAGTAGATCCAACACAGTAGCTGTCAGGATAAAACCTATGCTGCATAGTTGAATGTCTCATGGAGCATCTCATCCTAGGATATGCACAGAATGCTCAGGTAAGAACAGAAACACGCTGCAAGTTCCCACAACAGCCATAAACAACCTCAAAACTGAAGCTAGAAGAGTCCATTTCCAACACTTAAGTCACATGCTGGAGAAGCATGTACTACTACTTCATGTTCAACAATCGTTACAGCTTATTTCTTGAATAAATTGCCTTAACATACATCCCTTCTTTCTACCAACATATTTACACCACTTACTATGCGAGAAGCCCCTTTCTCTGTTTCCTTATCAGCCTTGCTTCCAGTTTGGTCCATAGAGTGTTTCATTACTCTACATAGGTGAGCCTCCAGCTCAGACTCATTTTTGTTATCTATCATTGTTAGGTGATCTAAGATCTAAAAGAAAGAGGCAAAAGCTTTAGAAACTGCATGAACATCCAATTAAAAATATAGAACTAGAGACTGCTCTGACCTTGGGCCCCTTCAGCTTGCACAGGGTGTGAAGCAGAGTCTTCAATGTCCTTATAGGGAACTCACTCTTACATTGTTTCAGCTTCTCTTTGGGAAAGACCTTCATGAAAATGTGGATATCCAGCAGAATTCGATCCAGGTTGATGCTATTAATGGTTTCGGGTAGAAGCCGCACCATTCTCCACAGACACTGAAAAGAGAGTTTGACTTAAAGCAAGATAACTCAGTGAAGCAGCATTTAATATATGAGGGCAGATTATGCATAGTGATCATTGAGCTGTTTCACTCTGCTACAACAGACACAGAGTGACATAATATTTGAAATAGTACATACTAACTGTTTATAACTAGCTATAGCGTATCCCAGATCTCTCTTAAGAGCTGATGCATAAAAGAGAATAAAGTACTGCTGAGTTCACTACCAACGACAGGAGACTGAGCACTTTGCGTGAAGAAATTTTGACAGATAACGCATGTACACTGTGTACATCCCCACACAGCGTGGAACATTCAGGTTTAACCTCATTAAGAATACCCAACTTGTTTCTAAATCATGTCAGTTACAAATGGGGGTATATGATAAGCAGGAAAAAAAAAAAGTTACAGCGCCTAGCCTGCTGCTTCAGACAAACCAAGATATTTCAGAGTTCAAAACCTCTACTACAGGCTCACCTTCATGACAAGTTCGGAGAACTTGGGTGAGCTGGCTGTTGCTAGCAGACTGTCTTGAAGCAGAACAAGCAGAGCACTAGAAGGAATAAATTTATAACAGTTACACAGAAAAGTGCTATGCAGAATAAAGGTGCCAACTCTCCATAGAATACCACACCACAGACTGGGGTTAGTCAAGCAGTTTAATGTCATGCTGTGCAATAGTTCTTTATCTCTAGTACTTCACATCACAAGAGCTTATAAAGCAAACTGCTGAACTGTATGCATTACAGTGCACACAGAACAACATGAGGCTGGCTCGCTTAGCCTGTCTCCAACTGTATAGATTGTGTGGTCAAGTTCTGGTCACTATCAGTGATCAATCACAATTCTTCATTAACCAGCTCAACTATTATACAGAAAAAATGACGAAAGAACAAAATCAACCAGCAAAGGAAAGGTTTTAAATGTAAGAACAGGCAAAGAGAAGCAGCTAGCACATCATTTTCTTTACATACCTCAAGATGTTGGTCTGGTCAGACTTTTCCAGAACTTTCACTACCAAGAGGTTAACTGATCGGATGACCTGCTCACCCTCCTCGAGGTCTTCAACCCGAGAATCCAGCATTAACGTAATGAGACCATGCATTAGGTCCTTCAGCACACCAGTGGATGCCTCTCGAGCCAGACTCTCTATCTGAAATAGCTACCAATTGAAGCCAACATTGAAATGTTGTTATGCAGAGAAAACTTTTTATGTAGAGAGTTCTCTAGACGATATTGTCAAGTTTTTTGGCATCTCACCCCCCCCCCAACAAAAACAAAAAAACAAAGAAGAACAAACAAAAACCACTCAAACAAAACAAACACCCCCCCATACACACACACACCCCCCCCCCCACACACACACACACACAACCCCCCCCACACTCAACCTTAAAAACAACACTTGGAAGAAAGTTATTTCTACTGAGAGATATCTGAAAATATTTAGATCACCAGTTAAGCATTCAAAGAGATTAGGAATATTAAAACAGAACTTAAAAATGTTAGAGTGGCAGTAATTTGGAGAAGCAGTAAACAGACCTTCTGTCTTCCCTAAATTCCCACTCCCTCCCAAAATACGCATTGGTGAGCAGATAACCTAGTAACAAACCCTCATAAATAAAATTCAGTAATAAACTAATCTAGGCACAGGTCAGCGCTAGAAAGGCACTCTGTTCTCCTGCAATTTCCACACAAAACTTACTTTCTCTTCACCTTAATTCAAAAGCCTTACCGAGATCATGCTCCCAATAATACAGCTGTAAAGTCTGACTATCTCATCTTTCTCCAGCTTCTCATCTGCCATGTGTGTATTGTAGATTAGCCGAAGTTGCATAAATGTAGCTATTAGAAACTGGTCAATGTGGCCAGACATAGCTTCTGCTTTGTCTTCTTGTCTAAGAACCTCATCAATCTGGCAGGGGGTAAGAAAAAGAAAAAGAGAGAAAAAGAGAGAAAAAGAGAGAGAGAGAGAGAGAGAGAGAGAGAGAGAGAGAGAACCCAAGTACAATAAAGTCAACAAGCTGCGAACAGTGCAAAATAACTATAATTTAAAACTGTTTGTAGGAAAACTCTTGCCATTACTAATCCACTTCCCGAGGCATTTGTTTTCTAAGCCTACACCCAGAAATCAGTGACCACAGACTCCTGTAGCTGATCTCGATACAACCAATTGACCACCTTTCTGTGAGGTGCAATCCTATACTGTACACATCTGAGAACAGGAAATGCTGCATTATGGATTCTGGAATTAGCCACTTAGAAAAGTTTTGTCTAGAATATTTCACAAAGTAGTTAGAAGAAGCTAACTTAGAAGAAAAAAAAGAAACAGAGGGAAAAAAGCAGCCAAGAGGCAAGACAAAGTTCCTTTGCTGGGGATCTGTAAAACAGTTTATATTTAAAAGCTAAGCCTCACTGGAAACAGTTAGCTTTTTCAGGTTAGTAGCAGATGTGTACAGGACAAAAGTAAAGAGACATATTTCCTTACTTAGTGCTTCTGTGTTAAGAGTCTATGCCGCATCATTTATGTGGAATTTCTATTGCTAAAGCGAGTCAGATGGCCCCTGTGCACTTAGCTTTGTCATCAGGGAGATTCTGAGCAGAGTCCACATCACCTGACATGGATGCTCCACCAGAGTGCAACTCATCACCCTCGCAGACAAACAACTCAAGTACTGTGTGAATAGTTGCTACCTTAATTCTCTTACCTGTGCCAGAGCCTGGATGCTTGTATTTATATCACCACTGGCTACTTGGGAGATGACAAAGTTGATAGTAGAAGCTGTATTACTGTGCATGTCATCAAAGTGTGGGGATACAGCACGGATCCTAAACAGTTGAGGAAAACAGGATTCATGACTCTTTGTAAAGACCATTCTAAATTACACTTCTCTGCTATTTTCCAGTGACAGCTTATAGTCAAGAGAAAAGGATTTCATCCTCACAGTGGATGCTCAAGGAAGGAATTGTTCCTGTACATCTATTCCACTACCTGTAAAGACACTGATGATGCATTTACAAACTCAAGATCCTCTTACTACAAAAATGCATAAGCAGAACTATTTTTTTTCCTTCCCCCTTAGAAATAACTCCTATCCAGATTTCAGAACACCACCACATCTTGCCTCTCTAATACCACTCTTCAAACTAGCTGAAGCTTTACCTTATTGAGTAAAGAAGTCTGAACACAGAGACTAGCACTGTCAATTCAGCTTCTCAAAATGGTTATAAATTAGCCCTAATGGATTCACTTTGGTGGAGCTGTATGTAGACTCACTTGGGTTCAGGAATCAGGACTGGCTCAAAGATGTCATCTAGTTTGTGCTGTACAAGCGCTGGCATCTCACATCTGACAGTACCATTGTCATTTTCAATTTCATCAAGATCCAGCTGAAATTCCCGTGGAACTGTATGCGCTGTCTCAGAATGACCACCCATGTTGCGATTTTGGCTATAGAAACCAGGAAAGAGGTGTTTATTATAGATGCAAGAGACAAGAGTACTAGCACTAGCACCCACTGGTAGCCCTAAAGCTCATATAACAGGATAGTATAGGTTTTGCAGATCTGATTTTATCCAGGCCCCTTAACAACAACCCCCTTTGGCATTCCCCTATCCATTAGTACAGCAAGCTTTTGTAGGCCAGAAAAGCAGCTGCTAGCTACTTGCTTTCCCAGTTTCTCCCATAACCCACCATGAGAACCACTGCAATTGAGAGCAATATGCACCGGTTTGTTAGGAAAGAGACTCAGCATAATTTGAAGTAGCATTAACAGAATGTTGTATTACAGCCCATGGGTGGCTCTTTTTTGTTATTTGCTTGGTTGGTTTTTAACATGATGAATAAGATGCAGTTGTACATAGTAACCTAGCAAGCTAATCTGAATCTAGGACTCCCAAAATCCCACATTATTTGCAGGTCAAAGTGCTGCATATTAGATTTTTAAAGGAAACGCATCATTTTCAACAGGAACTTTTCCTCCAAGATAATGAGCACATAGGAATGTTATTTTGTTTCTAGTATTGTTGCCCCAGGCTGATTCACACATGCTTATCAGTTCTATGCTGTAAGTTTGCCCTAACAAGCTAGGAACAGGGTCCAATCAATACTAAGTTTAATGTAACTTATATGAATAAGTTCTCCCAGTATTACAAGCAGCTGCTTAACATGGAAGTGTCATGTCTGCCCTGCAGTTTGATTTGTAGTTGCCTTGGTAGAGGTCCTCTATTCTTAGTTTCTTTCTTTTGTCTACAGATAACCTAGAACTGGCCACAGTAAGCTTGTCACCCTCAAGAAGGGATGACTAGAGTAGAAATTGAAAGACACAAGAGCCTTTCTACCAAGGAGTTAGTGGGCAGTACTTACATCCTATAAGTGCGATACATAATTCTGTCCATGGAGAAGCAGTGAAAAAAGGCACAAGACCATTTAGAAAGATTTCAAGACAGACAAGACAAAAGAAAAAAAAAGTTTCAAACATTTTGTTTTGCATTATTTGGCCTGTTTACACAACATGCAAAGATGATGATACAAGAACTAAAATAACATTGCCAGACATGATATTAGCACACATACTATGTAGGCTAGAAAGCCTAACTTTTCATTACATACTTGAGTTTGGAGGACACGTCCTCAGCTGGTCCCTTCCGTAGCATGCTAGCATTAGCGCTGATGTTTTGAGCGCGCTGAGGTTTCTCCTCTGCCTGCCTCACCGGAGCAGCAGCTGGTCTCTTGGCTGACCGCTTTACTCTCTCCTCCAGCATGCTCATGTCTTTCTCCGAGAGCTACAACACACACATGCACAAAACACTTTCACTCAATTTGCAAGTTGTATAGGTTTTAGAAGTCTTGATAACCTACAGAAGATATATTTTTACTACTGCAGATGGAAGTGACTGTAATACCAAGGGTGGGAACTGTCAATCCCACCATCTAGTAGCATTCTACCTGAGCCACTCTGGACTGTCAGAAGCTTCTTCAGGAACTAATTAACCCATATTGCCAAGCTCTAATACTGAACACAGCTGCTTCCAGGCCACTTACTTCAAAGAAAAAAGTTCAGTTTGAATTCAAACCCTAGCACTATCATGTGCTTCTAATTGTTGCTTGTGTTGCCTTAAAAAAATAGCTTAAAGACTCTTTCTTTACCATAGGCCAGGCTATGTTTTGCCATTAAAGAGAGAATCCAGGGTCCTTGTACAGTGGGGCTGTTCAGTGTAGCTGTAATTCAACCTGAACACAAGGTAAGCCAATTGAACTCTCTGCTCAGGAGGAGATGGGGGAGAAGAGAGGGAAAAGGAAAAAAACAACAAAAAAACCCGCAAAACAAAAAACCCCACACCACCACACCCCGACACATTTACCAGCTAACCTACAAGACTGAGGATTACCAATAACTGCATTTGAAAAAAAGTAGGCTTGATGTTTGTGTGGGAAGTACTCAAGCATCTCTATGATTTGGAAAACTTCCTGAAAACCTCTGCATTTTGGGACTAAGTGGACTATCTCAAAGCTTAGAAAGCCACAGCTACAAGGGGCTGAATGTTCAAGTACTACAGTTTTTAACTCTTATAATCTGAAGGTATATGGACTACAACTCAGAGAAGGAGTCAGACTTCACTCTGAAGAATAGTTAAAATAAGATAGGAATCCAAAATGCTAAACAAAATGCAGTACTAATTCTCATGGAGATTGTTACCAGAGGAATAACAGATGGTAAAATAATTAAAAAATCTGAATTATTTCAGGAAGCTGGAAGGACAAAAAAAGGCAACCTTGTTTCCCTGTGCATAGTACTCCATAAAAGATTCCCTCCAACCACTTGTATGTACTGTGGCATAGATCACAGGACAAAATACCTAGTATTGACACATGTCATATTCATATCAATTTTAAGTGCTACCAGAAACATTTCTTCTTCTGTTCTCCAAATCTGTGATCTCTCTGATAGAAGGTCTAACCACCCTTAACTCAGGTTACCTAATGGTTTTTCCAGTGCCAAAAAATTCAGTATACTTAATCTCTTAGGCACAGTAGTTGTAGACAATGCAGTGAACTTGCTTTTCCCTGCTGGAAGCTGGGGAAGTAAAGCTTACTTTGGAAACTGAATTTTGTCATCTTTAACTTCTATTGCATTTGATACGACATTGCTAAAGGTGATTTCCAGAGACTGAAAAAGCACCAATGCAAAGCAACACAGTACTGACAGAGACCTTAAACACTAGAGTGGAATAAACTAAAGCAAACAAAAAGCTTAGCACACTTCTACTACTAAACAAAAATATTTGATGGAGGTCCAGCAACTAGTCTTTTTTGGCCAGCTAATTTATCCAAATCTCAGTGTCATAAAGCAAGTTACTATTTATAAACAATTTAATTCCAATAACAGATCAGTGTTTTGCTCAAGAATGAAAAACTAAAATTGAAGAAATGAACATTCAAGTTATAAATCCCATAATTGGCAATCAACCAGTAAATTTTTAAAGGATCTATGTTGTAGCAGGTTATTTCCAACATTACAGAAACTTCTTGACTCCAACAGCAAAAGGTGCCATGACCAACCACTAGCAAAACAGTGAGAATCCCCTATACAAGTATAATGATTTTTTTTCATTAATCCTTATTTCCAGTTACACTCACATTTCCAATCAGCTTGAATACTTGGTCACCATGAACATTATAGACAGTGACAATGGTGTTCAGTGCAGCATTGCGCACAGTGTTGTCTCTGTCACCAATATGAGTTGCCATTTCCTTCAAGGCTTTCCCTGGAGTTGGCTGGCATACATTCATACCATATGATTCAACCAGACATCCAAGCTCTTCCAAGCACTCTAAAGGAAGAAAATAACACATGCACATTAAAATTTAAAACTGCTGTGAAGAAAGTCCTCCGATTTTTGTGCTTCTTGCAAAACTTGAATATACATGGTAGAAGTGTGAGTCATGATGATAAATTTCGTGACAGAAAGATAGTTCTCTCTCTCCCTCTCATTAGAAATACTCAAGGTGATTTATGCAATGACTAGTAAACTAAAGGTTCAAACTACTTCAACCAACAGCATTTGAAAGCTGCCAGCCATCCTTGCACCCTTCTCCCAAATATCTCCCATTACCATATATGAGCAATGTTACAGCTATTTCACATCTAGGTAGTCTAGACAGTTACGAGCTTGCAGTGCTGTATTATGCATAGAATTTAACTTCCTAGTTATATCAGGATGAGATATTCTCAAGGTGACTAGGGAGCTGTTTGAACTACAAACATTATACCACAAATAATTTCTGAAATAAAGGTGAAGCAGACGTACAACATAGAGACATTTCTTCGCAAAGTCTTGATCAAATTATTATTGGATTCTCTTAGTCATTTGGACAATACCATTATCAAAATTCTCCCAAGTACTGTTTCGCTAAGACAATGAACCTACTTAAAAGGCAGGCTTATAATCTAAATGTTGATATGCAGTTTATTAGATTTCTCCCATCGCTTCTCTTTGAAAGGTGCAACAAATACACACACACACACACGCAGCTAGATTATTTTTCCTTAGAATCTGATCTCTAAAGTATTATGCACTTGCATAAAGTGCTACATACAGGCAATTCTCAAGTTTTAACAAATGTTATGTTGGCTTTTCCAGGTCAAAAACAAAGCAACTTCAGAGCTCTTTTGACAAGTATATATTTTTACTTTGAAGCTGCCCAATTCATAATGCTATTTCCCACCTGCCCGTTGTTTTGAGTTTTTGGATTTTGTCCCCTCCATGATGAATGCGAACATCTTGCTGGCTGGATATATGAGACACATCCTGTTCAGAATGGCACGCACATCCTTGCGGATAACATCTTTCGGTTCTCCTACCTAGGAAGAAGTGGAAAGCACCCCCCACCCCCGCCCCGCACAAAAGATAAATAAAAAGGAAGAAATACAGAAAATTTTAAACAGTTTCCTGACATTGAGGATTAGTCTGAATAACATCAGGGAAACCAGGGTCATTCTCAGGGCAAAAATCCCTCTTAGTAAATTTCTTTTAAAGGTAAATATGCAACACATTCTGAATGAACCAATTTTTACAGTGTTAGATAGCATCCTGCTACATTCCTCACAAAAAAATAAAGTTCACTTCTGTACATTGTACAGTACCTTTAGGATAAGATACGGGATGAAAGAGAATGCTTCATTTTCAGTAAGGTGATATTCTTCTTGACTCAGCAAATTAAAAAGCAATTTAAGGTATTCAAGGGCTTTCATCAGAACACTTGTGTTGGTATCAAAAAACCGCAAGGTAAGCCACTTCAGGATCAGATCCAGACAGCTGATGACTCCATCTTTTTCACTCTCCAAGTGCTTGAGGTGAAAGGGAAAGAAGGGGGAAAAAAAAAAAAACAAAAAAAAGTTGTGCAAAGTGAAACACACTGCTCAAGAGCAGTTCTGCAATAACAGAGAATAAGGAAAAGCTATGCCTGATAAGGCGGTCTATGTCTATAGGCTGATTTCTAGAGTCAAAAGTACTCTTAATTTATACAGCTTTCTGAAAATCAAAGAGTCGTCTTCAGTGAGCAAACCGATTTCCTCTTCTCCCAAAGGACAACCAATATTAATAATTTTATCATTCCCCTGAAAAATATTTCTGCATCTCCCAAGTTTTAACCTCACAGCACAATGACCCCTGACTTCTCAGAGAATATCTACAGTATCTGATTTTAACTGAAGCAGGTTCTTTCATGGCAAAGAATAATTCTGTATCTTGTCAGCTGCTACCACAATCCAAACTCACCTCAATCATAACTGCCAGTGCTTTATTGTGGTGCTGGAAGTCTGCATGAAACATCTCATCCTGTAGCCATTTGGCCACACAACTGGACATCTGAGTTTTTAGCTGCTCAATATATTCATCACGAGGAGTAGTGAAATTCCACTTCAACACCTATAGAAGGCAGCATTTGGGACTCAAAGCAAGCAATACGCTTTCTTCCTGAAAGACTCTGCAAGTTACATCCCTTTTAATCTCGCTTTAGAATCTGTTTTCAAAATCATCTCATCATCAACAAGTAAAGGACTGCATTAGAAAAATGGAAGCAGTGGTGCTTGCTTATCTCTGTTTACACAGAAAACACTGTGTTGAGTGGTTATCTTTAGGCTATCACCCCAATTACTACTAATTACTTTAAGTAGTTGTTTTTAAGCTACAGATAGGCCTATTCACTAGCAAGTAATCAATAAAGTGCATGTTTTAAGTGACAGTATTTTGCACAGAAAGCAAGCTTGATAGGAGGGACTGCTTAAAGTATAGTAAAGTATTTACACTGGATCTGAAATCTGAAGGTCTGAAATTAAGTCAACTATTTTCATTTAACAAGTTGATACATTAGAGCAGAGGTCCTTCTCTTGGAGGTTGTGAAAAGGCCTTTGGTTTTTACAAGAGTGTATGAACCCACAAAATTTGGAAAGCAGCAGAGAAACACCAGAGTGGAAGAGTTAAGGGCTTGTGAAAGCCAATTGGAACAGCTGGTAATCAATCTATCCAAGGGATGGTTAGAGACTAGCACTTTCAAGCCATAGCTTTTTAAATTCTAAATTCAAGAGTAAAAGAATGCACTAACATTACACTAACTTCAATAAGTGGACACATTCAGAGTTCTCTCACCTTCAGACCTTTCTCCTCTTTCATTCTCTGTTCTTTCCCATTTGGGACTATGATAAAAATAGGACCTGATTTATCATCATCTTCCTTCAGATTAGGCTTGGTTGGTACTTTCTTCCCCTGTACACCCTGAAAAAAGCAAGGTATTAGTAGACAACACAAGACATACATACACCTCAGTCCAAGCAATCACAAGCATCAGACACCACCCAACCTCATGCTGCTGAGGTGCACAAGAGCCAGGCAGAAGCTGGAAGAATAATGTTGATTAGAACTTTAAAAGTATGTGCTCTGCTGCTGTGGAAGCAAAACCTACTACAGCGTGTGCAATAGTATCCTGTGAAATATAACGTTTCACTCAACCAGTGCACACCAGTCACCCACACACATCCCTAAGACCCGATGTGATACCTGTTTGATAGATTTGCTCTTTGTCAGACTGGTATTGCCTTTGCTGAGGCTTGTATTAGCTTTGGATAGGCTGGTATTGCCCTTGGACATACTGCTATTAGCATCAGACTGCTGTAAATAGGCCACAGAAAAGGCTTTGTGGTTAGACAAGTAACATTTACTCCTAAGAGCTACCATTCCAGGTTTGTTATGCGTTCAGCAGAGGCATTAACTCTAGCATCAGACTTTTGATAGAAGGCTACAGTGACTTTGGCAAAGCTACAAATCCTTCAAGGTTTGTCCTGTTCATCCCTGACATGGATTTAGGCCTATACCAATTGTTCCAATTACAGCATTACTTTAGACAATGGTGGCAACAGGACTGGAGGACAGCGTTTGTTTGTTTTAATTATATACATAGGACAAACTTTAAAGTTAATAGCAACAAAATTTACTGTAACAACAGAACTTAACCACAATTAAGATGCATTCAGCTGAAGCTACTACTATACATTCGAGGATCTTCCTTCCCTTCTCACATTTTGTGCTACAGAACCTTTTACCCTTCATACTGTAAGTGTGATAAGAATTTATTTGGTACGTAGGCTCAAAATTACTGTTCGAAGTGTAGCATTGGAACTGCAATGGTAAGAATGAATTCTCAGCCACACCAAATCAAGGAGGCCAAGGAGACTTAGAGCATGGAATAAGCAGCTTATAAATCTGCATTTGTGACAACACAGACTTTTTAGAACTAAATAGGCAATAATAAAAATAGTGATTAAGTAGATGATATGGGAACACTTCCATTTAAGAGCTCAGACCAGCACAAAGATTCTCGCTAAAAGCAGTCCCTAGCAAGGGCTATAGTCTTCTACCTGTAATAGATTAATAAACTACAACTATTCATTCACTAAGACTGATTTCATATGAGTCTTATCCTATGGAATCAACATACCTTAGCTTTAGAAGAGGCTCCTCCTGCTTTGGCTTTTTTGGGATCAGGCTTGGATTCCATGGTATTGGACCCTGAATCTTCAGCAAGGCCTAGAGAAACAACAAACCATTTCGAAGCTACAAACAAGCCCATTTTAGGTCAGCGCAGTTTTTTCCAATCAAAACACAGAAGAAAAAAATTATTCATTGAGACGATAATACTCTTCTTATCACACAGAGGTATAAGGATTTTAGATGCATAAAGGAAGTTCCTTAAATTGTGTGATATCTTAATTCTGAAAGCTTTTATCTGCTAATTAAGAATATTAATTGATATTGTCCCAATTTGATAACTTGTTGATATCAAAACAATTTTAAAATATACATACACACCCTATGTCTGAAGCTGTAGTTGCACTGTCAGTTTGAGCAGGCAAGCTATGCTAGTGCTAGTGGAGAAAAAGTAAAACTGCTTCTTGTGACCTCTTGTCCCCTGATCCTGTTACCCTCTCCCTTGTATCAGCAAAAGCATTCTGGTAGCCCCATAGTGAACTACCTCAGGGAAATGATCCAGATAAAAATTAACCTGGCAATTTTTTAAAAAAATTTGTTATGCTTAAGTCAGATTAATATTACTAAAAACCTCAAGCCAGGTCTTTTAGCCTCAGTACCATACAGACATCCTCAAAGAAAGGCTGACCAACAGTCACGTGGAAGACCAGAACTGCAGACATAATTCACCAGATGATATAATTGTTTGCAGCCCTAACTATGCTCAACTTCTCTCCTTTTGCTCATCATTTTTCTTCCACTGGAATGTCAAAAAATTCCCCCAAAACCTCAAAGCCTAAGTGCCATGACAGAGATGCATAAAATTAGAGACTTGCCTGCACACACGCACTTAAAGCGATTCAAGTAAATGCAAACTTAATCAAATGATCCTCTGTAAGGATACTTTTTCAGAATTAAAGAACATTAAATCAATACATGTTCATTTGATATAGAAATTGAGAAATCTTAAGATTCTATTAATTCACTTTTGTTCATACATTCAAATTAATTTTCTAACATGCATCCACATAAAAACCAAAAACAACAAAAAAATTAAGGCAAAGATTTTCCATGTTAACAGGGTAAATGCTTCACAGGTACCAGTCTTTGGATCTATGAGGCTGTGTTTTTACTATCAGACCAGCCCCACAGAGATAGCCTAAGGAGTGTCTTTATGAAAGTTATTCTCAAAACAGGTTGATTCTCAATAGGTTGTTGTGGAAGCAACCTACTCCACAACAACATGCAGAACTTATCATCATCCATATACAGCTGGAAGCTCTTCCCTACAGATAATCAACTTACCATCTTGATCAAGCTTAATACTACTATTTGAATCTAATCTACTAATTCCCATATTCTGCTCCTGCAAATAAAACTCCTTCCTAGAGTGTCAATTTTACAGAGCCCATGCTCTGTAGCATAACTGGACACTAAAGTAGTATTTCATCTATGCAACTTCTTTAGGGAAAGGAAAACCACCCTTTTCCTCAGTCACTTCCCAGAGCTTACAGGGGTTACCTGATGCAGGTTGGAGTTTGGCTGGAGCTGCTCCCCCTACCACTCTAGAAGATGCTTTAGCAGGAGGAGCTGGTTTGGCTGGCATGTTGGCTTTGGCTTTCTCAAGCATGGCCAGTACCTGGTCTTTGGATGTTGGCTAGAAAGAAAGCAAGCAAGCTGATAAATATGGGAAGATCACCACACTAATACATGCCACATACAAGGAAAGCAACAATACTTTGAAACAAGCTATTCTCTATTTAGCATTTTTCATGATACTTATCTAAAAGTATCTTTATTTTCAAATATTTTATCCTGAAATAAAACACCTTTCCATTAGTTTCTCTGACAAGACCTATGAGTATTATCAGGAAAACCTGCAATTTGTTTTAGGTGAACAGTCATATGAAGTTAGTGGAGAGACATAACAGTGATTCAGTGCTCAAGGATCCATAACATACACCCAATTGCTAGAAGCAGTCATAAAGATGTGGTCAAAGACATAGAGCTGGTCTACAAGTGTTAGAGAAGCTATCTACAGGTAGATTTCTTTTTTTAAAGGAAGAAGCTGAGTGAATAAATATCAAGTTCCTGAAGTGATAAACCTGTAGTGGCAGTAGTCTTTGAGATAGAAAAAACTCAAACTCACAGCCTCCTGACACTAATTAGCAGCCCTCCTTCCCACCTCGCCAACAACGTAGACAAACTTACATGACTCAAGACAACATGTCACAAGACTGTGACTATGATTTGTTAATATCTACTTATTCAAACTCACATTATCTAATCTTAGTGACAGCAATACCTTTAGCTTGCCAGTGGCTTTTGCCATCTTCTCAAAGCCAAGATGCATCATAAAGGATGGCAGGGCATCCTGTGCCTTCTTACGCACATCTCCATTTCGATCTTCAAGGCAGGAATAGAGGTGAGGCACACACAAAAGCAAGTCAGAAGGAACAGAACGGAGGGTAGGCAACTTCTCAGCCAGCCAACCAAGAAGCTGAAATAAAGTTCAGATAAAATTAATTCATTAAGAAGTGCTCACTGACATCTGGAATATCTAGCCTAAGTCACAGGAGCCTGAGTAGTATTCCTTTAAATTCTCCTACACAAAGGCAAGAACCTCCTCTCCTCTACCCACCTCGCCCAAGGGGTGGGTGGGGGAATCATCCTGACCTTTGTTAAGACTAAAGTCCTTAAATAACATCAACTTTTTTTTTTTTTTTTAAAGTACAGGATGTCATTATGTAGCTACTTTAAATCTTGGAGCCTGGTCTGGTACAACTTCACAGGCCCTTTCTTCTTCTTGAAAAGGACATCAGAACTAGGTACTGCAGCTGATAAGCTGTACCTTATCAATGTCAAACATATTAATGCCTCCAATTCAGTTCTGTTCTTCATCATCATGTAGTTAATTTGAGGAAAAACATACTAGCTCTTAAAAGGCTGATCAAAATAGGCTTAAATTTTCTTTGGGCAGCACTGAAATTTGAATTAGTTACCATGCTGGAAGACAACTTGGTTAGCCTTGTGAGGCTTAACGATTTTATGTCAGTTTTATGTCAAGTAACTGAGTTATTTGTTGTTTACTCACGTAATGATAGCTTTATACACTTTGTTTGCTTAGATAACCATATTTGCTGTGGGTTATGTTTATTTTGATTAAATGAACATAAGGAGAAGCTTACATAACAGAAGCCTTTACCTCTTGCCTTAGGAAAGGATTTTCTTTTTTGAGCTCCTCAGAGAGATCCTCACCTTCCAACCACTCTTTCATGCCAGTTTGTTCAGCCCAGGCATTCACAGTTCCTAGTGCAGCAGCACGAACATTATTCTGTATCAAGAACAAGATTTAGGAAGAATAATCCTAAAGATGAGTCAGAAGATCACAGCAGAAGAGGTACTGGATTCATCCTTTCAATTAAAGGAAAAAACTATTCACACACTTCAAAGATTCTATTTTTGTTCACTGTTTGAAAAGATCTAGGTTTCAGAAGAACCTAACTTTAATGACACAACTGGATGCAGAAATCATCAAATCAGATGCTATGCTTACCTACCATCAACCTTTAAGAACCTAAAAGGCATCTCTAAAAGCACTTTGTACCTGCTGCCATTCACCAATAAGGATTTGGGAGTCTAACTCACAAGAAAGCTAAATATTATGGTTAATGATTTACATAATGGCTAAAATAGATTTAGTACATTCATAAAGCAAGGCAAGTGGGTTATGGATTCTGCTGTCAGCTTCAGGGCACTCTTATGTCAACTCAGGAATAAAGAAGCCCCCTACTCTTACCCAATTTCAGTCTCCACCTTTTTTTCAAGCCAGACTCTAGAACAGCCCCCTTCTTTGAAGCAGCTGATGTGCAGTTAGAAGTCAAATGGAACACTTCACAAGCACAGTTCTTCAAAATGTTGACAGTACAGACATGACTGTATACACATATGGTCAGACTCTTATGTAGGCTGAATTTTTGAAGGAAGTTGGTGATGTAACAGACCTCATTTAGCTTTAGTATGTTGCTTCTGCATTTAAAATTGATTGATTCAGGCATGCATCTAAACAAGCAATCAGCATTCTTATCAATATGTTGTCTCATCTTTAAACCCAATCGTGAAAAAAAACCAAACAAATCATGTGCCAGAGGGCAAATAGATGCTTATCAGGCTATCTAAAAGGCCTTGGTTCCCATCACCCAGATTTCATTTGTCTTGATTCATGCTATGTGCTGTTGGGCCTCCCTTAACTATTCAACGGATCCTGGGTCAGTATTTGGAAGGAGGGCTCAAAGAGGAGCCTTTCTCTTCATTTTTAGAAATTCTAACAACTGGGTAAACCTTGCAGTACTACAAGAAAAGTTACTACTGTAACAATGTTTGAATGAGTATACAGTCCTTTGTAAGCACTACAGTGATTACAAGTAACACTGGAATTACGCATTTTTGTAATAGGACAGGATAATCACAGTTGGTCTCATCCTTAAACCATGTATTTACAACTGAAGGGAACTTGCTGTTTTTTTCAGATAATTAAGCTGTGAATAAAACAGGAAACTGATTCATGTACAGTCTCAGTTCTTTAAGACTCCCAATGAAAAAACAATTTGAACTAAAATGGTTTTTATCTAGCCCTATGGTCTGTCCTACTCTTTCCATAGTTTTGGGATAGGTAGATCCAGATTCATTGTCTTCTTAAATGTGATAACTGCTGCTCCACAGCTAGTGCATATTCTCAATACCATAACAAAGCTGAAATCGTAGACAACAATTTAAAATCTGCATTCTTGCAGTTCCATCAGCCAACTTCGAGCTTCAAGTACACAGGTAACAAAAGCTCCCCAGCTCAAGTAAGGGGTCTCTGTTCCATTCTAAGCTTTGGTAATTTCCCCCACACCATGTACTCCCATGAAATCAAACACCTGTAACTCTCGACCTTGTAACTTTGTTTTGTTTGAAAAGAGGATCTTCAGAGAAGGATCCTAGAAGAGGGAAAGGAACTAAATGATACAAGTTCCAAAGAGAACCAGTATAATACTTGTCCTCTACTATCAAAGATCAAGAATGTGGCTTCCAACAGAAAGGACTGTTAGATTTCGGGTGCTTTTCAACTGTATCTTCAAGTTCGTTGGTGTCAGCACCCAAGGCTGCAGTTCTTGGCAATCTTGGCTTATCTCCAATATCAAATGCCTTTATAAAAAGTAGTATTCAGTTATTTGTGGCAGACAGGACCTGTCTTTCCTGCTGCAAACAAACATGTCAAGCCCTGTGACATAAAAAGAAGCAAGTCTCATTGAAGTCCTTATGTAGGATAACTTGAGGTTTTGCCCCTTCAACAAAAAGTCAGAAAACAGACAATGCATACACTGCAAATACCAGAAATATAAACACATTAAGTGCTAGCACAGCATGCATATATTGATGATGTGCACTTAAAATCAACACATCTTGTTGCTAAAGTATAATGCATTTTGATTTTTCATTAATGGGCTTATGAAAATCACAGCTTGTAAGCTAGAAGCTGGCTTTTCTTGCTTTTGGATATACACAGTCCTTATCAGGAGGCAGCCCCATGATACTGAAGCACAGGAGTAGTTTGTTTCCTGGATACTGATGAGAAGCTCCATCAAATCTGGGAGGGAAAAAAACCTGACACATTTGTGAACACACAGTGGCTCAGAAGCTGCCTTGCTGGACCAATACTAGTTCATGTTGCATGAGCTTTGGCCTCCAACAGAACCCCTTTTAATCTCTTAGTAACTCCACTGCAAAACTGAATTGAGGGGAGGGACAGACAGGACAATTCTTTCTCAACCTGTATGGCAATGCAGACTTATGAAATTATAGTGTCAAGCATCTTTCTCTCCCCCCTATGGACACCAGCAACAAAAAACATCACGGTAGACATCTAGTTTTTGACACACACCTTAGTCAGCTTTCCAAATGGCAGCTTCTGATGTCAGCAGGACTTTCAGCCCGAGTGTGTTCACCTGTTGCCTGTTCTTCCTACTCATGTTCAGATACAGATATCTGAAATATGCCATCTCTGATAATTGCCTGTAACTTCTGGCACAAGACACAAGCATCTGCCCAAGCCTCTTTCCCCCTGCTTCAGACAGCTCTCCTTCTGATGGTCCTAGCTTTGATTTTGACAAAGTATCTTGGCAAGATCAACACCAATATTATACAAACTTTGGTGGCAGTTCTTCTCTCAGCACCACATTTCTACCTACAGTTTGAAAGTTTCCTACATGTTGACGCAGGCGTAAGGACAATCTGCAAATGTACGCTGGTATCCACATTTACACACCAAAAGAATAAAAGTTTTACAAGAAAATTTACCAAGTAAATCAAGTTAGTTTGTGAAGTGGTGCACTTTTGGCATTAGATTTATGCAGAGTGTCACCATTTTTCAGCTAAAAGCTAAATTAGGACATTGACTGGGTTTATTTACAAGCAAGAGAGCATACGTCAAGCAGAATATACACTCAGGCACACATTAATATTTGGATAACAAGCTGTTATTCAGGTAAGAACTTTTCTGGAGAAGTTTTGTAAGCTTCCAAAGAAGTTTTATCTACCATCCACCTCTCGAAAGCAAGCCCAAACAGTGATACTTATTCTCAGGCGTAGCTCAGACAGCAAACTGCAAAAAGGAAAGGCTTTTATTAGTGTCCTACCTTACTATCCCCAAGGACTGTGATGATGGGAATACCCAGATTTTTCACATGCTGTTTGATATTTGGGCCCATTGCTGTTGCTAGTTGCTGGAGAATGCTCAGTGTTTGTTGCACCTGCACATAAATAAAAAGATTTTGAATAAACTACTCTTAAAAATCACGTGCTCAAAGCTCCAAGTCACATGGGGAAAAGCAACACTGTTGTATGTTTAGGTTTTTACTTTAGAATGCCTGCTCAATGATATCTATTCCAGACCTTGAATTCATCACACAGACAAAATGCATTTCTCCATGTTAAAAGTGGATTCAAATTAAGGTCAATTAAAAATATTTTCAAAAAAGGACTCATACCACTTTTGCCACAAGCAGAGCAACTATTCAAGTTTGGGGAGGTGGTTGTTTGGTTTTTTTTAGATTTGATTACATTACATTTAGAGTACAGAAGCTGACTACCCTTTTGTGAAGGCATTTTTACAACCCAACAGCAAACTTTCATGAAAAGCATGCAAGCATGCAGTCTGGAAACACAGTTCACTGGCTTCAAACTGTTGATTTCAAGACATAGATACTTCAGCTAACAATGGATGTGAGTCATAAGCAAGATTTGGAACTCAGAAATATCTCACCTTCAGTTCTAAACTGAAAGTGACTGAAATAGGATTTTGAGTAACATACCAAGATTTTATTGGAGTCATTCAGACGACTCTTCAAAGCACCTGGAAGTTCTCCTATGTTTGGCTGTATGAACTTAGCATCATTAATGATGCTTGTCACTTCATCAAGACCTTCCTTCCGGATCTTCCAGTTTTTGTCCCCAATTTTAGACACCAGTTCAGCGGTGATCTTATCACTGAAAGAAGAAAGGCAAATAATCCATTTTCCTACTTTTGTGTCTTTTAGTATCTGAGGCATGCTTTAACAACACCGATTTCGGCAAAGAGGAAGTGCTTATAAATACAGTTTGGGGTTATATGTTGCACCAGAAGCATGTCTTCAGTTTGTAGAATCCAAACCTACCCAATATCTGTTCTTGGCAAGAGGTCCACAACATCATTCCCTACATCCTCCTGTTCTTCTTCCTCACCATCATCCCCACTGCCCCCACTGTGCCTAATAATGCCACGAGTTGGGGCTGGTGCTGTCTGCCCTTGCATCTGCAAGCAATACAAAATCAGAAACATAGTTAAGGCATTCATTTGACACTAAAAAAAATAATGACACTTGCACAATATAAATATGCTATCACAGGGCAATGGACTTTTAAAACATTACTCCAAAAGAACTGAAACTTGTTGAAGATTATCATGAAAAAAGTGACTATTGATATAGATATATATGAATTTGTACCTACTTCAGTGAGTAGCCTTCCAAAGTCTACTTCACTTACAAAAATACAGTTTAGACTAAAATTTTACTACAGATTCCAGCTACTGAAGTTTCCACATAGTGTAAGTGATACTTGGTTTCAAGACTACTGTACTTCTTACCTTTTCAAATTCGGCATCTATCTGAGACAGAAGGGCTGGCTTCTCATCCTCAAAAAACATTCGCAAAGGAGGCCCCACATAAAGATACATGACTCCCAGCAAGGTAATAGCAGAGGTCCTTACAGCCTGCCAGAAAGGAAACAAAAGCACTTATTAGTCTTCAGATTAAGGACTGATAAAAATTCAGGACTAAAATCCTCAATTTACTCACTGGATTAGTGGCAGCAAGAGCTGTCTTCACGTTACTGATGAAAGCTTTGACATTCAGTCTACAGAGGAGAGGAGGGAGAAAAAAAGAAAAAAGAGACATCTCCATGAAATGCAATGCAGGAAGCATTAACATGAGAAAAATATCGCAATAAGAATAAACAGATTCATACAAACAACCTCAAAGCAGTAGGTACTAGCACTTGTAAAATAATACCACAGATACAGTGTAGATGGTAGCTATTTAAATAACTACAGAAAGATCAGTTTTGGGGAACAACCTACAATGAAAATCCAGGAAACATATGATAGTTTACATCAAAGACTGCTAGTACTTGGCTGAAAAGTTTCTTATTCTACCTCACTCACATGATTGCTAGGACTCAAATCTTGAGGGATGAACCTAATATCATTTTAGGCACTTATCACAGAGCTATATAATAAAAGATACACTTCTTTGTTAATCTGCATCAGGATCTCCCAGAAGAAGGCACAAGTTTCTTCAAAGACCAAGTTAAAAGACAAGAATATGAAAGTTATTACTGAATCTCCTGTATCACCTCAGAATTCAGTACAAGAGAAAACAGGTGGGCAGTCATGGAAGCTTCCTTTGTGTCCCTGCACAACAAGAAAAGATGAGCACAGCCCCAAAACACTGCTGTTCTAGTAACACATCCACACAAGATGACAGTGACCTTGGTGGAAATACACACTTTTTGGAAATTTACATTAACATGTAAAACGTCACTGAAGAAGAGCTTATTTACTAGACTTCAGCAATATGACCACCCATTTAACAACAGCAAAACAACTCCAACAGGCATAGTAACTGCCCAAGTAGTCAAAGGAATTAGTATTTAAAGACTTTACTACTCAGAAATGTTATTCTCATGAGTAAACTATACATTAGTGTATCACATATGCTTAATCACGGTTAAGATACTGTTGCTTTGGGGGAAAAAAAAAAAAAAAAAAAAAAAAATCGAAGAACGCTATCTTGGTTCCAACAAGGAGCACCTTTTTTTCCTCCCCTCATAGCTCCAGATGCAACAATGGCCATTTTGTTAGCTAAGACATCATCCCATTATCAGCCTCAAAATCTCTCCCTAAAAGAATAAGCATGCTGGTATGTACTCTTCTGGGTGTGTGTATGTTTCGCTTTGTTTTTAACCATAAAAATATAATGATTCACCAGGGTGCAAGCGTATCCAAGTAGAATAATAGATGTGCAATACTGCAGTTATTTATATGCAACAGGAGTGGGATGGACAAAGTATAACGCTGTTCAGAGAAGGCATAGCGATGAATAAAGCATCTAGTAGTAATGTAATAATAGATACAAAATCCTATTACTAATGTCAATACTTTTGTTTACATGTTAACACCTAGAAGAACACCTAAAAGGGCTAACATCAGAGTTTTAGGAACGAAAGTTCAGAAACACTTGCAGTTGTACTCTTCAAGACCAATTTGACACAGAAGAACAGATTGTGTCCTACATTAGAAACATTTTCATTCAAGTTTCTCTTGGCAATTTACTCAAAAGGCTTACCCAGAAAAGCCAAACTCTTTAATTGCATTTGAGAGCCAGTTCAAAGTTTCTGACTGGTTTTTAGGATTCTTTTGAGAGAAAGCCATAGCCACAACCTGGAACAGAAGAGAGTAAGTGTGAATTTTCACCAGCAGACCAGATGACAAAGGACTGTAATAGAGGAAGGAAAACACCTGCTCAGACACAGCAGTACAATTAAACAAATACAGCTGGAATAATATGCAAGGAAAAATTTGTTATCCCATGGTAACAGAATACAATTGCAACTGAAGTAGTAAAAGGCAGCCAGAGATACCAGTGTGACAGATGTTTACCTGCTTTGGAAATATTTCAGCAAGTCACTGACCTATTGCTCCTCTTCTCCTCTTTTGGAGTAACTAGTATGTAACTTCTGCCTCAAGAGATATCTTGAGAGCAAGCAAATTGCTGTTTTAGCCAACATAGAAAACTAAAGGTTGAGGATTTATTGCTCAGACTTGGAGAACACCCTATATAATATTTCTGTCTTTGTGTACTGGAAGAACATTGCTCCCATTTATTCACCTGTTCAGCAGTCCATGGCAACTGACATGCCTCTGCTATTGCTGTCATGGCTTCTTTTGCATTACTCCCACATTTCACATCACCAACCTTGTCTACAAGACCATCCAGCACAATTTGTGCTGATGTTTTGGAGAAGTTTCCTTTTTGTGCAATCAATGCAACTATGTGAAGTTTCATCTGCATCACCTGGAAGAAACAAGTAACATATTTGTTATGTAACATCACAAACAACAGCAAGGAAGTTACTCACGTTTTAATATATTTTTTTTCTTCAAATGGTGTCTTAACTCTAAGCAGAAATAAAAACTAATTTCAGAATTTATGTTGCAATTGACTACAGATACAGCTGTGGTCACTGTGCTAGGACTGCTAGCAGTGATATATATGCAACTGTGGTTTTTCAGTTGGAGAAACAGTTTAAGTAACACAAATGGACTGTTAGTTACTGAAGGATAATGCATTACCTGAAAATTGGTTTCCTTCCAACCAGGTTTCTTGGCGAGCATTCTTACTAGAGCCTGGCAAGGCATTTCACTTCTCTCCATCAGCTCTACAGTCTTAAGGATAAACATTAAGTTAGCCAGTAGTTCACGAACTGTACAGAAAATAAAAACAAACATCCCACCAACCAAATAAAAATTACCTCAAGTGTCCTGTAAATATATTCTTAATACTGAACAAAATGGCACAATGATTTAGACCCATGACCACACAGTGAAATTCTGAGCACAGTAAGAATTTATCTGAAGAGCCTTACTGCAAGATTCTGCCCCCCACCCCCCCTTTTTTTTTTTTTTTTTTCTTTTTTTAAATAAGTAGCCCATTTTACAGGTACTGGGCCAACATTTAAGGAAAGCCATTCACATTGCTAGTTTTATCTATTCATCAAGAAGTGTACTTTCAAAACAACCATTGCTCATTCCAGCCCTAGAAGTTTAAAACTTACCTAAAAAAAGTTGAAGTAGCCATTTTTTAAAACAAGAGACAGTCTACTGGACACTTTCACACTGGAATGCTGACTATATGACATTCAGGCTTGATCTCTGTTACCAAATTATCTTTTTTGCTTTGTTAGATTTTTGCATTCCAAAAAATGTGCATTCCAGTGAAACCATAACATCTTTATATTTATGTAAGGCTATTCTGGCTTCTGCATCAGCATTTCAATGCAGTCAGTCATGGTATAAGAAACATGATTTCAATTAGTTGCCTTTTTTTACTAAATATTAAAACTCAATAGCAACTGTAAGGCAGTGTTTGGAACTATTTGTACATCTGGAGTTGATGCATTTTTGAATGTGAACTCTCAAAGGTCTTATAACACACACTATGGGAAGAAAGCCAGGCTTGACGTTACAGTTGCTTATGATTCATGATGCTTAAGTTGTTTGTGACACATGATGCACTACTAACACTGAAGCACTCATTACCAGCTGTGAAGATAGACGCCTTGCATTCAGTCAGAACTGAAATTTTAGTATTGTATCAATTGCTGCCTAACATGGAACCAGCATGGCCTTGCTTACAAATATTTTTGCCCAGTTCATTCAAAACAAAACAAAACAAACAAAAAAACCCACACACTTTTTTGTTTTGACCTAGTCAGCTTTGGCACTAAGTTTTAGAATTACTGACAATGTTTTAGAGAGACCTCCATGCCTCCTCAATTCACATGCAAGTACATTAGACAAAAAAATATAATTACCTGTACTAAACTAAAAGACTAATTCCACTGTCTTCATGGAATAAGAGCTGGCTTAAAACCACATAAGCCACATTTATTTTGCAAGTATTGTTTAACCCTATTGAAGGGGTTTGCTGACATACCTCTATATTGGTATGTCTTTTAAAAGATTACCTTCTGAAACTCCTCCATGCAGGCAAGCCTTTCTTTCCAGTTACCACTGTCCAACTGCTGGATGCAAGAAGCTGGGAGGACAGCAGCAGCTTTCTCTTCACACACTTCTATCTGCAGACAGAGCAGAACAAGGTTAACACCCTGAAGGTTCCCTTGGTCAGATGCAGCAGCCTTAAGGACAGATGATAAGCTGAAACGACCCTTTCCTGTGGCGTGTTTACAAAATACAAGTGAACCCATCGGATGAAGATTTTTGTGCTGTAGGTTGAAAGTTTTTGTATGAGTTAGTTTATAAATTTGAGAAGTTGCTACTATTAAATCATACAAAAGGACACTGTGCCAGAAATTATCTCGACAAGTATGACCAGTTACATTATACAGACAGTCTAAAATAATACTGGGCAGCCGTTATCTACGATCAGAATTAAGCAAGAGTAGATGAAAATTTGCATGACAATTTTATATGATATATAAAATAATTTATAAATATCAAATTTTTATGAAATTTATATGAAAAGTATTCACAGCAATGAATCAGAGGTTGGTAAGGGAGCTATGCTATGTCTTCTCTTTATCTTCTGTATTTACTTAAAAGAAATGAAGAACTGAAGCTGTTTTAGTAAATGAAACCTTATGAAAGCTTCCCTTGTTTCACTAGTGTCTGTATCACCCTCAGGGACTGTATATTCATTCTCCACTGTATAGAGATATGAATACTTTCCATTAAGTATCTAGTTAATATTAAGAGATACTTTAAATACAATTGGCAATCCAAAATATTTACAGATAGACCTAGCAAGGGAATAGTCAAAACTTGAATAGCTTTTTGTGACAGACCCACAGATAGCTTCACTTACTTGGTTCCATACCAAGAGGATAGAGGAAAAAGGTAGAAACCTACAAGTGTCTAATCCATACGCATAAGCCAGATGCATGGCTCAACTAACATGCGGAATTCAAATGTTTTTCTGAAGTGTAACTTAATCTGAACAGCATGGGAGAGGCTCATACTAGTTCAATGATTAATGTATTCTACTTTAGATTTCAAAGTAAACTCCACAATACTGTATTTTCAGGCTTTTAATACCAGACACCCACAGCAAGTCATGCATTCTGAACTACATTTAAACTAACTTTCTCCACCTCTTGCTAGTTCAGAGACAAGATGACAATTCCCAATACATTTGCATGATTTATTGTTTACTGTCTTATATGGTCTGGTACAGACAACACCTGAAGAACAGGTGTATTTACCAGACTATCTCCAAAATCAAGTTTATCAGCTATTCTTTATTTAAATGCATTGGTTTACCTTGTATCATAAATATACCAATTTTAGTGGGGGGGGGGGGGGGGAAGGGAAATCTGTAATAGTTCGATAACTGAATAACTAAAGCTACTTACATGCAGCACTCCTTATTTCATAAAATACCAGAATACTTACTGAGAGCTCTGATTCAAATATCTCTTTGGTCTCAGGACCCTTCTTGCCTTTAGCCCCAGCACCTCCCATACCAGCAGCTGCAGCTGGTTTGCCTTTCTTGGGTGGGCCCCCAGACTGGAAAGGAAACAGACAAGTCAGCCAGGATCAAACCGGCCTATAAGTTCACCAGATATCAAAAGAATTGTTATTTTTCCACATTTCTACATGACAATATCAAAAGATACATTTGGTAGACTTCTCTCTTGTACCATAGTTACCTCAGGCAAAGTAGTAATCTTCTGCAATGACTTATTTAACTCATACTTTGCTTTCAGACTACTAGATTTTAGAAACCAGGTACAGTAACAGGACATGCAGGACAATGAGATGAAAAGGGGAAGAATGTATGTATTTAGGAAGGTTCAGGAAATAAGTTCATTCATGCAATTTCCTTTAGATATTGATTGCATATTAAACTTGTGACTGGCAGCCTGGAAAGAGAGGTCCCAGAGTATAAGTAGATTGTTAAAAAAATAATAATAATATCCATTCTACTATTCACTACTAGGTTTTGCAGCTGTTTTTCCCTAGTCAGGGGAGGGAAAAAAAAAAGGGTATTACAAAGACCATCTATAGTACTGCCTAGGTCAATTTCTTGAATCCAAACAATCATTTTAAAATAATACAAGCTAGTGGCTTAAACAATTTATGGTAGCAAACTAAAACAGCACTGCAGAAAATACTCAACACATACATAGTGGTCTTGCTATTTAAAACAGAGGAAAAGTTCATTGAAATACTACTGTATCATTTCAAAGGACATTACTGTTAGCATATCTGAACTTCCTCTGAAGACCTCCAACAGTCCATCAGTATTTCAGTATCAAAACTTGGTATTAAGCATAGCAACAAAACAGTTTAGATGACAAAAACTGAGATTTCATCAAGTACTTTCCGATAAAGCCCCAGGTTCTTTTTGTTGCTGGGCTCAACTACTACTACAGAAGAACAGATCAATCATAGTGATTCCTAGACAGACAAGCTTTGATCTTCCAGAAATAACTATTCTATGCAACCACTTGTCAGACAACCTCTTGACAATCACTCTTACCTTCACAGCAGGTGCTTTTTTCAGTGGCCCTGGTTTGGCTGCTGCATCTTTTGTTTCTTTATCTCCAGCAGCCCCTGAGAGAACAGGGGCCTTTCCAGTAGCAGGCTTGCCTTCTTTTTTATCAGCTGTTCCTCCTGTCTTTTTACCATAAACCAGCTCCACCTTTTCAGCACATTCTTTAATCTGACAAACAGGAGTTGGGGGGCAGGGGGAGAGGGAAAGCAGCTAGTTTTAGCTTCCACAACTGGATGTATACATAGTTTATCACCACTTCAACTGTGGTTCCATTTTTACTATTCTAGAGAAAATGTATAAAGTTTTAAGCTGTTTAGCTGACAAAATTTTATCATCCTGCATTACTTCCAGCCAATGGCAATAGCTGTCACTGTATTGCTATAGTCATTTTCCTAGTTCAAAATGAAGTGCATTTACACACAGAGAAATCATTAAGGCAACCTCACCCCAAACCCCTAAGATATTTATGGATGCTCTAAAGACCAATTCTTAGCACATTAACATAATCCAGTAAACAAACTCATCAGCATATACACAAACATGAAAACTCAGTGTTGGAAATTAAATCTTAAATATCAAATCCTATCTCAAAATATAGAATTTGGCCATTTGGTTGTGACCTAAATCCCTACACATTTTGATTCAGACAGAGAAAGAATTTTTTTTTTTTTTTTGGGGGGTGGGGTGGGGGGGTGTCTTCATTTCAAAATCACAGAAAACGCAGCCTTGAAGACAGACACTTTACATTAGACTGCAGCATTACAGCATTTATAACAAACTCACCCGATCAAGTTTTAGTTTGTCTACATCTGCCAGAAAAGGGTTCACGGCTTTCTCTCCAGCCACTTTCAAGGCTGTGCCTAATGCTTCAAATCCAGCATCTCTTACTTCAGGGGCAGAATCATTGATATGCTGCAGAGAAAGAACTTCCATCACACAACCTGCAGCTCACATCTAGTTGAGATTTTAAATCAATTTTCAGTATAAAGATCTTTTACTCTCTCTCTTTTTTTCTCCTTTCTCAAATGTACAGCTACAACAAAATAATCCTTAATATTCCACTGCAGGAAGAAAAAGGTTATTTCGCCACACCTGTTTTCCTTCACACTTAGGTCTGACCAATTCTACTATTTTCCAGATACAGTCAGTTTCCCGTATTTGGATCTTTCATACAAGGAAAAGACAAATACTCATGCTTTAAGAAAGAGATACTGCAATATCATGGAAGTTTAAAGTTCTGCAATCCTTTTCAAAACTCCATTTTTGAAGCCAGAGAAATTTCCCATAAGAAGCAAAGGGCTATTTTGTAACAAAAGAAGTAAACATTACTACGGCTTACAATGATAAATGCTGTCATGTACTTGCAGTTCATAAAACCAGTGATGATCCTTTTATTCATGGTAAATTATCTGCTAGCAAACTTTTATTGCAATGTTGCAGTGTCTGCAAGAAGTGATACAACCTCCAAAAGTTTAATCCTTACAAATCACTGCCTTAGCCTATTACAAACTTAGTGAGTCTTCAGTTTTCAGGGATAGCTGAGGGAGGAGACTCAACTATTTCCATGACTGACAGTCATCTTCAAGTCTAACATCACTCAAAACAGACGCTGATGCATGAGACACAGGTAACACAGCACAACTCATTATTCCTTTCACTATCAGAAGGCTCTTTCTCCCAAACCAATCCAATGCTTTGTAACAGTACTGCGTAAGTCAGTGCTAGAAAAGTACCAGCCCCTCCTGCTTTACCTTGAGAAGTGCAGCACAGAAGGGTTTTAACAGGCTTTTTGGCAGAGTAGAAGGTGTGCAGTGACGAAAGCTTCTTGCAATGAAAAGGGATGTTTGCTGTTTAATCGTTGGGTTTTTGTTGTCCATCACTGCTAACACATCTTCACTTATATTCTGCAGTGTGGTCTACAATGTTGGATAAAGGATTTATTAGTCTTGGTAAAGGAAAAGAACAGCAGATCAAAATTAGAGAGCAATTCTGAGACGACGGGAAAACTGTCACTTTCTTACTTACCGTAAGAAAGATTGCATCTATGGCCTCCTGCAATGCCTGCACTACCTGAGGCTTCTTCTCTTTAAATTTCTCCAAGATTGTTGGGACAACCTGTAGAAGACAAAGAAATGGGGAGGCAGTTGTCAAACCATTCTTCACTAATATAATTGGAAAGCTTGACAGTTTACTCCCTGATATTGTGTAAACAAATAAGTAATCCAAATAACATCTCTTCTGCTCCCTCCAGGAATACACAACAGCAGTATGAACCAGCCTGTTCCAGCTGATCTCCAATATTACATTAGTTTCAGTCAACCTATTAACAAATACACTTTTTAAGCAATTTCACAGTAAAGCTAATCAAAAGCCAAATATACAAGTTCACATAATTCCAGATGAATACTCTGGATCTACCAGTTTGGAACACAAAGCAATAGAATAGAAGTTAAATAATTCCACAGTACAGAGTGCTGTGCACTTGTGCTATAAGGATCCAAGGAGGTATATAACCTGCCCCCTCTCTCCCAGCTTCCTGACAGATCATTAAGACACTCTTGTTTGGCTCAGAGCTGACAAGATCATGGTTGTAAAGCAACCTGAATCCTTCTTAGGACAATACTTTATAGATGTACCAATCTGAAAAAGCAGACCTGACATTACCCCATGCCATGCTTGAATTTCACAGCAATTTATATTCAATATAGCTGCTCAGTCAGCCACTGCTGTAACAGATCAGCTGACATTCTCATGCACCAGTAATATTAGTAGTTCCACCTAACCATCATTGCTGTAACCTACATGCTTAGTACTATAACAATAAGAATTTTTGTCAGACAGACATTGAAACGTTGAGCCAAAGACAGGCTGAGTTTTTTGCTGTGGAAAGCAAGCTATTTTGAAGATTTTGCAAACATAATGCAGTCCATAATTTAGGAGCTGTCAGATTCCTTGAAGAAGTGATAAGCTCTTACATAATGCAAAATACATTATCCAGAGATAACATTTTCTACTCACAAGTTGACTATGAGATCTCAACTCACTGTGACAAAGTGACTTGGGCTCAGCCTATAACCTTTGCTGGGCCAGAGCTTGCAAGTTACCGTTCACAGAGCCTTTAGCTCTCCAAAAACTTCAATACAGAATGTGATACCACAGATCTGCATACATGCTACTGTAGTCAAATCTGAATTCCTTCAGCTTCATAAATATTTAAAAAGAGTATTAGAAGAGCTGTCCTGTACTGCTAAATACAGTCCTGCAGTTGTTAGTTTCAGTAAAGGAAGGAACAGTCCTGTATTTAACTCTGGTATACTTTAAACTATACACAATAATACTAGCAATAGCTTTATTTTATGAATACTTCAAATGCCTCTTCTCAGGAAGAGTCTTACACCTACCTCACTAGTAAATAAAAACTTGACTTGCAAACAACCCAAATCAACTGGCAAAACAAGTACTGAGATTATGCAATTCAAGGTTACCAGAGTTTAAAAAAACCAAACAAACAAAAAAAAAAAAAAAGCCACCCCACAACTTTCTCATCTCCATTGCTCTGCAACCATGGAGCTATACCTTTACTTCAGAAGCTCGGCTATTTCAACACTAATTCAGTAGCTATGAGGGTTAACTTTTAAAACACAAACCCAGTGTAAACACATGTAATAATGCTTCTTATAACTACAGCCAGTTTTCAAATGAAAGAGACTTTGTCCAAACTGTTGTTCAATCAGAATTCAGTAGACTTGAATGTTTCTGAAGCAGTGAGAATTGGTACCTTTCCAACTTGTTATAAAATACAATGCAATGGCAGTCATGCACATTAGTACTCTGCCTCTAAGCTCTACCTCCAGCTCCCTCTTGCTCATCACAAGAAAAATTACGGTTAAGCAGCTTAAAGAACACAACAACAGGGGATCTGAGAAACAAAGAAGGTAACTGCAATTAACTAAAAGCTCCCTTTCTTTCCAAAGATCAGTTAAACTTGCCCATATTCTCTAATATGTCATTGGTGACAGAAGAGCACGGAAGGAGAATGGAGAAGAACATAACTAGAACACTTTGGTACTAAAAATATCAATAGTTCGGCTACTGAAAACAGACAAAAAAGAAGAAAAAACCACAGAACTGCTAAGCAGAATTCAGGCTCAAAAGCTATTTTTCCACTGTGGGCTACAAATGCATTTCTGTGGGTGTATCTCCAGGATGAGGTAATGTAAATAAAGTGCATTTCATGGTAGAGTTATCTTAGTACACACACACACACACACACACACAAAAAAAATCATTGCAATAGTAAGCTTTGTGTTGCTAAATGTGAACAAACAGCACAAACAAGGTGCTTTTAACTTAATGCTGCAAGATATCTTGGCAAATACTTCACTGCTTACTCCACTAAGGGGTAGGTAAGCTTTCATAATAGTGTAAAGACTACCTTTGATACCAAGGCCTGATAGTCAAACAATAAAGCCAGGGTCTTTACTGGTGTCCAGCATCAAGGAGAAACAGGAAAAAGTACATACTCTTACTTACATGTCCTGCATATTGTCCAAATTTCTTTCGGAGGCCAGTAGCTAGTCCAGCAAGGCATTTGGCAGCCAAAGCAACTAACATAACATTTGTATCTTTTCCAACAACCTGCAGAAAATAAAGCAATGATAGAGGCTGAACAGCCAAGTTTCAAAGACTTGGAAGAATTTCTTAGTATAGTTAATAGGCCACAGACTGCGTTATTTCCAGAGTATTATCTGGACTAGAACTTTAAATATAATACAAATAAATTGCAAAATAATACTAAATGACATATGTTCCGGGTTTTGTTTATTACCTTTTTGAGAACTTTCACCAAGTCCGCATAGTCTCCTGCTTCCAATTTGGGATTTTTCACCAGCATTTCAACAGCTTCCAGAGCTTCTTTCCTCTCTTGCCACTTTTTTGCTTCCTGCAGAGCAGATCATTTACATTAACTTATAAATGCAAACAATTCTAGAGAAACGTACTTGCTACAAACCATGTACTTCAAAGCTCAATTCTGTCTCAAGAAAGCCTCCCTGTGGTTCAACATCAACAACTGCAATGCAATGTGAAATACAATCCTTTCCCAAGACACATCTCTGCTTCTTAAAATTACAGCTTTACTTGCTGGTAAATCAAACTGTGACCTTTTTACGATTACCTACGCTTTGCTTACACTAGTCTGTTATTATCCATATAGCAGTATAGCTTATGTTGCAGAATGCAAGTCAGCCTTAAAATTCATTAGCTCCACACACCATAGAATTAACTGGTAGCATAAGTTTATGCTTACTATTTTATCATAGAAGTCTTTGGGAAGCTTGGAAAGAATTTCTACAGCTTCAAGCAACTCATATGCATCTACTTGCGGCACTGCCTCATCCCCATCATCACCTCCTGCAACCAGAAGACAGGCAAACGTAAGCAGAGTGACTTGCATAAGTGATTTAATGCATTCCTTCACAAATCATACACCAGCAATATTTTTTCCAATGGAGTTCAGAGATGAAACAAGTTACCTCCATCTGCATCTCCTCCAACTGCCTGCTGCTGCTCAAACTTTGCTTTCAACTCTTGCTGGGAACGCAAGAATCTGGTCTGCTTAGGAGCAGCCGATGGTAGTTTGACCCATTCTTCCTCCAGTTCTTTTAGCTGCCAAAGGGAAATGAAATCACCACATCAGATACATTTTTCACATAATCCAGACAAACAAACCTTCATGGAAAGCAAAGGGATTTTTCCATCTGAAAGACCAATAGTACTATCTTTCAAGTTCACTTGAAATATTACTCTCTATTTGTCCTGCCACCAAAGAAACGACCACATTCATGGCTCAGATACTCACAAGTATGTTCACATAACACTGAACAGTAAAGTGCATTCACATAACAGAATGTCATCAAGAAAAAATAAATATTAACTACAAAACATTCGCATAAAAACAAACTGCAGAACAGTCAGAATGTTGTGCGTCCTCTGTAGAAGGTTAAAATAAGAACGGCTGAGCATGAAGGAAGTTCTTTATGTCACAGCCATGCTATCGTCAGAGAGTAGCACTAAGATGAAATAAACATGTTCAGCCAAGTTTGATCAGACAGCCAAAGGTCAGTTGTAAAAAACAAAAACACAAACAGAACACCACACATCCACGCTCCCCACCATGCAGCTTTGGGTGGGTTGGTTTGTTTGTTTTTAAATAACATGAGTAAAATTACTCTTTTATACCTGAACACAGTCAACTCAAGTGGGTGGGAGAGAAGGTCAAGTTGCATAAATAATTTACGAAGTTTTAAAATAATGGAAGTTTTTTCTCCAATAACATGCTATCTATCGTAATGTAAGGCCACTTCCTGAACTGAAACAATCATATCCTGAGCACTAGAACAAATCTGAAGGGCTGTAAAGAAATGATAACGTAAGGAAAAAAAATAGAAAAGGAAAATGATGGATCTGAGTACTTTCACTGCAGGGGTCTTTTATAAGGGTAACTGTCCTGGGGTTATATCTTCAAGCAATGCTGTTCTACATCTCCAAATTCACCTCCTCAGTTCCAGTATGATGGTTCCCGCCCCCCACCCCCAAACTTCATACATAATCAGAGCAACAAAACATTGTCATGATTTCTCTACAAATAACAAAGAGGGATCAACATTTTAAGTAAACGTTACAGAAGCTAAAAATAATGCCACTGTTAATGAAAAAGTCTAACTTTAACAAGGCCACCCACACAGGATTGGCAAGGGTGATTGGGGGTACACATAGGAGTCCTCTCTTGAATGCCTCGATACAAACTTCCTTCTGCCTACCTGAACAGAATTTATGTTCTGTAATGGAGGTCTCAGAGCATCCCTTATCCACCGGTAGATCTCCACAGCAAGGAGTTTGGCTTCATCTCGAACAGCCTTTTCCCGAGATTCAAAAAGTTTTGGCAATACTTTAATGACTGGCTTCAGTGAGATTATTTTTGAACCAAATTCACTGAAAGTTAGAAACATGGAATAGCGTCAGTGCTTAAATAGCAAACAGACTGAACCACCAAAAGCTAATTTTATTTAAACATAATTATGAAATACACATAAGGGATTCTCTCATATACTCAAATTATTATCACCTCCATTATTTTGTCAGGCTACTCAGAGCTGTTGCATGATTTTAAAGAATATCTGACCTACAACTGTTACCCTCCACATCCAGCACGAAACAACAAAAATCAGTCCTCTGAAATTATTTCAGAGCACCTAATGCAATCTGATCCAGTCTGCAGCCTGAAACTGTTCCCTTGCAGGAAGGGGTGGGAAATGCCCTTAGACTGAAATTTATATGACCTATTTTTTTTTTCCTTTTTTTTTTTTTTAAATTCAGAATAGAATCTCCTTTGTCTATCCCTGGAGGCAAACTGCAGTAAAAGCATTAGTCATTTTGCCACTTGTTGGACCACATAATTATAGTGAACCAGGGTCATCTTCACAGATAATACACATGTTGAACTACCTGCTGCTGAAAGGACACACAGAAGAAGCTCCCCAGGCCTATTACCCTTCCCCACCAGCAGATTCTGCATGCTGTTGAACTTAATACATTAAATTTCATTTTTCAAACACTGTTGAAGGAGAACACAAAAGCATTCTTTTCACTCATAGTAAAATTCCATTAGCTGCTACAGTATTTACTGCAGCGTATCTACATCATCTCAGAAGCCATGAAATATTGAGTCAGAACTCTCTCTCTCTTCCTTGAAACCTTTAACTGACATTTCTGACTCTCACTTTTTTCATGCTTCCCTCCAATGAAACGCTTCCCTCTTCATGAAAGCGCTAGCAAAAATGACTGTTCAAGAACTAAAACATCTAGCTTCCTAAAAAGTTTTACTGCCAAGGCCACTTTATGAGAAGCATTAAGTATTCAAAACCTGCAGAAGAGGCTACATTCTTGGAGTTAACACAACTTAAATGCGGAATATGAATGCATGTGTGGCCTAAGATACCTTTCAAAAAAGGGCACATTAGGAAAAAACGCTTAAGCAACATCAGACTTCATCAAATTGTCTTATTCTTACATAATTCATATAACACCACAACAAAAAATGGAAACTTTAATAGAAGACAAAGAACATCAGAAGCTAAATTAGTTACACACTCAAGCTACCAACCTAGCCACAACACACAAATCTTGCTATTGATGCAGATAAGAAAGTTAGTCAATGTACAAGATAAATCTCGGTAGCAACACAACTCAAAAGCTGAAATTCCAGGTTAAGTCCATAGGGCCTCATGAAAAAAAATTTGATCTTGTCATCTCACTGTACACAAAAATAGGCAGAGAGAACTTAACTTTTTTAGATGCAGTTAGCTGAAAGATATTGAGGAAAACTATGTAGGTTTTTAATTACGTTTACTATCGAAAGGGCATTTGATTTGATAAGGCAATTTAAAATAGCTAAAATACTATTCTTAAATGCGGGACAGCAGTTTCACTTAATAGTAGCACAGGCCCTGCACTAAGCCTAATTTTTTTATTTTGACTTCTGTTACTAGAGTCTGAAACAACTAGCTAACAAGAACCATCAATACACATGCTTCTCCCAACTCACTAAAAGTTATCTAGTGTAAAATATTCTCCATCTATCATTATGCATAAAGTTTTCACAGGAACTAATTTTTTCAGGAAAAAGATATTCTGGCCTTTAGTACCAAAATTATCTATTTCTAGCATTTTTCATTCAACCTGCAAAGGCAGCAAACATACCCGAAGTGGGATGAAAAAGAAGCTCCAATTCTAATCTTGCAACCCACTTCCAATTTTAATTAGATTTGATTTTTAGAGAGCATTATCAGCTCTTTTTTGCCAAGGAAGTTTTATATAGACAATGGAAAGTGACATTGTCAGTTCTGACTTAAAATAAACTTACTGTGCAATGAGTTTTCTTTTATTTTTGTACATGATGTAGCCAACCGAAGAAGCTCACATCCATAAGGAAAACTGTGAGTAACACCAGGTTTTTAAAATTAGGACTACAGGTTTTAGTTTTACAAGTCAATTTCAGCTGCTGAAAGGAGAAGTTCTACAGTCTAAAATAGACATGTTAACCCTGCCCTTCACCTTCAGAGGTCCATTTTTGTTAAAAATGGAAGTTTGGCAAAAAGTTGTCAACAACAAGTGATCCAGATGAGCCTTATAACAAAGGCACCCCTCACATCAACAAATCCATGATGTCTCTCACGGTTGCTGTTGCTATAAAATATCAGTTCAGTAAAGACGCATGCTATTCAACGATAATGAGAGCCCACTGAAAAGGCTTACGCAACAGATCAGATTGTGTAGCGCTGGGGTTAGGGAAGGGGAAGTGGAATCTAAAAGCTTACCTTAGTGCTTTCCTCAATGTTTCTATACATGCAACTATGATTTTGGGGTTTTTGTTGTCCAGACCCTTTAGCAATTCTTCTTGCACTGCCTCCCCTTTCTCAATTTCTATATACATTAAACATATATCTAGACCCAGCTCTTTTGCTCTGGCTTTTGGCTGATTGAACACTTTATTTACAACTCCAGAAGCTACTTCTCCTGTTGTCCTGAAAAAATGAGAGAGTTACTTTTAGCACAGTTAACTGAATTACATATCCTACTCCATTATCCACAGAGAAAAGCATATACAAGACCTGAAACATGGAGGAAAACTTAGTATAGCTTCACCTAATAGGGACCAAATTCTATCCAGGATACTCTCTAAAGTAATATCATCTTCTAAGAGGTGACTGAGTGCTATTTAGTGTGTTTCTAATATTGGACCACACCATACAGTGACAATGCATTTTCTCAAAGGGTACTAATTAATGTACATTTTTTGGTCCACAAGTAAGTGCCACTTCCTGAGACTGCATACATTACAGTTAAGTAACATAGGCACATAATCTTGGCACAGTTTTATATCTATTTCAAAACTTCCAGTCAACTAAATCATTTACCTCATCCTTAAATCACAGAGTTTGTTTTAAAGTCTGACAGCCATGTCAAACAAATAAACAAACCTTAGTTTAAGTGACCTGATAAAATGAATAAATTCGATATTAAACTAGGTGACCCTAAGCACCAGTCTGGTCCACTAGACACTTATTTCACCTTCAGAAGTACAGGCTATTTCACAGGCTAGAAGACAGTGAAATGTTAACAAACATTCTAGGAAGAGAAGAAATTGGCAGCCATGTAGATTCAGACTGGTTAAGTTGGATGCAACACCACACAAGAATTGTTACATTTCATTTACAGGGAGAAATTTATATCTGATCTGTACATTCATTCACCCAGGTAGAAAAAAGGTCCCTGTACATACAGACTTTTTCAGTCAAACAAGAAGAGGGATTCCAGTTCAGAGCAATTATCCCATCAACTTACTGCTTCACTTTTTCTTTTCATTTCAGAAATCTTTACTGCTGACTTGAATAGTTTCTTTGAACCTTCTTAATGTATGGCATTACATAAACAATTTCTGACAAGTTAAGATGTACAAGGAGACCATCTACAGGGAAAACCCAACACTCAGCAAATTCTCTAGATGAGAAAGCAAATTCTTCTCTCAGTACTAAACACCAGAACTGTCAGGGACCACTGTATTTACCTGCAGCCTTCCTGAGAGAGAGGCATTAAACTGTTATAACAGCATACTAACAGCAAGGAAAGGTGACTTACTTCCCTGCTACATGAGCATTTTCGACATAAGCAAGCGCTGCTTCCAGTCCTTTCAATTGAGCCACTGCATTGGAGTCTGTCACAAATTTCTTTATCAATCCAAGATACTTCGACCATTCGGGACTCTTCTCATCATCTATCTTCTGGAAGAGCTTAAGGGCTTCTTCATAGCCATTTAGTCTGGCTTTCCACAACTGGAAGCAGAAGTCAAAGATGTTTAAATGGCGTCATGGTACAGTTTTAACACACCGATCTCACAAAGTACTTCAACCTTGGTGGAAAGTGTACTCCAGTAAGCTGGCATCTACAAGATTTCTCTTCAGTGACTCCCTGAACAATGGGAAAATAGGACAAAATATTCATTTTTCTTCTGTCAGGAATGATCTGGATAGGTAGATGCCAGACTTCCCCACTGCTCTTCATAAGTTCCAGCAATCACTGACAAGTAGGTGTGGGCTCAACAATAGTTTCAGCTACAGATGAGTAACTTCTCCACATGAATGAATGCACTGATCTTTTAGCACACAACTCTAGGTCATACAGATTATCACGCAACTAAATTCTACTTAGTAACTGTTATTCAACTCTACACTGCTGAAACAGTTTCAGACCTGTTGTACCCATGCTGTGCAACTGCCAAGATTACCTAACTTCAGTTCAATTAGCAGATGCAGGAAAGCCACAGCAGGTAGGTGCAGCAAGCCAAAGATAAGATTTCCTACCTTGTGTTCACATTTCTGGTCAATGGGCAGTTTCATCCACTCACTGTCGTCCCCCATTGTACTTCAGGTTCTCTCTATGATCACAGTAATTCCTAGGGAGATAGAGACAAGTTAAAAGCCAGGAGATAAGAAAAAAAGAAAAGAAAAAAAAAGGCATATACTACCTGTAATACGCTTCTTCCTAAAGAAGAAAAGGCAGCCTGTAGCAAGTCTTACAGTCAATCCGCAACTCGCTCTCTCAACTTGTAATTATATTTAGATATGTACTACTAAGACTAGACCACTACTTTGTTAGCCTTGGAAGGCTACCAGAAACCATTACAGACTAGAGAGTGCTGCAAGTTGTAATATTTCAGACACCAGAAGTCTCAGTCTGTGGAATTTTGAGTAAGCCAAGATAAGGCCTGGAGAAAATAGCCTCATTTAAGCCTGGTGGAGAACTTACTATGATTAAACAGCTAAAAAGAAACAACTACCTACCAACACTAGAAAACTGACCCTTACCGACAAGTATTTTCAGCAACAGGTGCCATGAATCAGTGTCAAAAAATAATCAAGCATACTGTAAGGACAGCCATTTTAAACAACTTTAAGAACTGTGCAACTGAAATGAACACTACTGTGAGAGGAACAAAACCCATTTATGCCAGCCAGCCCATTTATGCCCTAATTCTGACACAGCCAGCATTAGTAACTGTCACCATGAGATCAATTTCTTACTGCACATAAAGCTACAAATCCTTACCCACCGAAGTTTGTAGAAGTTTGCTTGTTTTTAATACAGTAGGAATATTGACCTATGAGAGATGAGTACTCAGGCTCAATGCTCATCTTGAACATATTGTACAACTAATCCAGCTGTTCAGAGAATAACCAGAGAATAAGCCTGATGAAGAGGGGATCAGCACAGTGAAAATAGCAGCAGCAGAGGTCTCCCAACATCATTTATACAAACAAATTAAATCAACCCATAGAAGGAGCAACACAGTCTAGCATACCAGTTTAAACACAGAGACAAAGAAGAGCAAGACAAGACTGAGAAGTTTGCTTTTTCAGTAGAAAACCGGTAAAAAAAAAATGTTAGAGGGACAAAAAAAAATGAGGCTTAATAATTGCAAATCATTGAGAATGCAGGCATCATTTTCTGCTTATTACTTTTCCATCGTTCATTTCTTGAGCAAGGCTACCTAGAGCCAGTTCAACAGAACTGTTAATTCTAGAATACAATTCTTTTATTTAAATGGATAGTATAACCTATTAAAAATATCTCTGGGTTAAATAATTGGTCATGCCACTTCCTGATACCCGGAATCAACAAGAAAAGGTATTCTGCTTTAAAAGATGCAATGAAAATAAATCTTAAAGTTTTCAAGTGCCATATCAAAAATAAAGAAATAGGCCAACACAGCCAGCTGAATTACTGTATCTTTTTCCAAAGTCCCACCAACATTTTGCAGCTGGATCCTGCTTTCAGCTGTCTAATAACTCCTCTTCTGCTTTCTTCTTCTCCTCCCAAACCTCTCACTACTTCTGTCCCTTCATTCAGCCTACTGGAAGGGACACTTCAAAAATCAAATACTGTATTTTAACAGCCTCCCATTTCAAATTCAATGCACTTTACCCGTTAAAAAAAAACCATTACTTCCACTGTAAACATGGAGGTGGGGGTAAAACTGTATCTAACCCTACAATTACAAAAGTAGCTTTTCCAGAAGCAAAAAATGTATTCATATTAAAGATTTATTTTCAAATAGCTCTCCTCATCAAGAATGCCAAGAACGCCCTTATATAAAAGTGTAGTTACAGCAACAGACTTGCCCTTTTATTGCTAAAGTTAGTTCAGCAGCCAAGCAACATAAGGAAAGATGCGGCTTTGCCAGTATAAGCTGTGTTTGCACTAGGAATACTTTCATCTTAACATACCAATATAGAAACAATGAGAGCACTTCACCAGTGCAGATAAAGATCAACATAAAGTCTTCTCTTCACAAACTCTGACACACTTTTTAAAACAGAGTGCATTTAACAGGAAATTAGGTAGTTTTATGAATCTTGCTCAGAAACTTGGGGGCAACATTCAAGCCATCACTTGCCTATATCATTTTGTTGATGAAAGCATAAGGATCCAACACAAGGATGAGAGTTATCTACTCTCGTGAAATAAGGCATTAAAGTACCTGCCAGCAGCATTCAGAAACACTAGAATAAGAAGTTTTGACACTAGGGTTGAGACAAACCCTCTACGTCCTCTTCCTTCAGAAAGATGTCAGCAACGCAAATCCCCTGCTTCAACAATAAAAAGAAAGATTTTTTTCCCCTTTCCAGAAATCCACTGCACCAAGGAAAAACTTACTGTAGGACAGTGACAACCATACCACAGCCCTGAAATTAGTTCAAACACTAAAGTCAGAAACAGCATTATTAAAAGATGTGCCCAGTACAGGGTAGACACTTAATTCCAAGTATTTCTACCAGTACACGCAGATAACAGATCATTGCTACAAAGTTTGACTCCTGGCTGGTATACCTTAGTGATGCATTATAGAATCTAGGAGAAAAGAACCTAAGAAAGTTGTTGACATTGGGATTTCCCCTCCCAACATCATGATGTTGGCAAGAGTATGCCTACTTTCCTCACTCATTCTTTTCAGTCTGTCAGCTTCCCTACTATTTTTAACCATAACATCTATGATTTTACTTCAATTATAAAATAGGTGAAGTTGCCTTCTGTACAAAATTTGGCATCTAAAAATAGTGATAAAACTGTATGCCCTCCCCAATAACCTACAAATCCCTTCAGAACTGAGTTTATCAGAAAGTAGTGTGTGGACCATAGATGGAAAGCTTCCTCTTCAATTTCACTTCTTTCCAGTTTCATCACTCCTCATGCCTGTCCTAATCCCAAGACCTTTTATTCTGATAAAGGCAAGATGCAGACAGCCCAAGATTGTTGTTTCCCCCTTCAGTTAAGTCATTTAAAGGGTTCTGTATGCATCTCAGCTTTCTGAACCTTCCAGAAATATCCCACATTTGATGCAAGTCTTGTTTGTTTACTTCTTCACAAGGACATGTAAATCTCAGGCCATTACTTTTCAACATCCAATAGCAGGTAACCTCTGCATATAATAATGCAGCTAGATTGCCTTATTACTTGTGAATTTGCAGCAGTGAAGCGTTTGACCTACATAGTTTTCCTATTGTTATCGCAACTAGCTTTACAAACTCAGAAAAAACAGATTTAAAAATCTTTCAGTAACAACATTTGTTTTGGCAGCATCCAGAAAACAAGACCTCTGAACTGACTAAACAACCAAAATAAGTTTTGTGAGAGAAGCTTGTTATTAGCGTGGTCAATAAAACTTTTACAACTGCAAGTCAGCTGAGCAAACTGTACTGACGATGAACAGCAACTCCTCCCTGACAGTCCGTGGCAGGACAAGCTCTTATAATACGGAGCAGTGAGACAACAAGGACCATCAAGGAAAGAATAGGATGTCTTTGAAAGGGAGACTGAATGTAAAAGCAGCAAAAGCAGAAAATATTTACAAGGCAACACAAATGCGAGAAATTCAACAAATATAAAAGTGAAAATTCCCACTGAATATAATTAAGCTTCGGAAAAATTAATCAACACAATAAGATATAATGGGAAAGTGACTTATTACCTGAAAATTTGGATTAACCATGCACTGCTCTAAACAGTTGCTACTCAGCCTCTCAGTGAATACTTATTTTCTCTGCTACAGTTTTTGAGGGCGGAATAGCATCAGCTTTATAGTTTCATACAACTGGGTACTGCCACAGAAAATCCTTTTCTGACAAAATCCTCAAATGTAAACGTTTTGAAACATGTTACTTATTTGCTACATTTTATAGCAAAGTTTCAGCTTCCAGACCATTTTCACATAAAAAGCACAATAGCAAAGTAAGAAGTCATACAAAACTGGATGGTTATTGATAATGATTATTTGCTTCTCCCTCCTCGCTTTCATATAGCAAGCATCACTGCCACCCAAGACAGGCATCAACCTAAAGAAAGCTTCTCTTCAAGTATACTCAAAACAGTAAGTTCTGAGAATGCAAGACAGGCCATTTTGGAAATTCTGAAAACACTGGAAATGGTACTGAACAGTAGGGGCACATACCTGGCCAGTGTAAAGCTGCCTTAAACATTTCAGCTAAGACTACACCTGTCATAGTTCTCTGACAGTTCTCTGTCAGAGCAGACCAGTTGTCCTAGTAGAAAGAGTATCTATTTGTTTAATGGCAGTCTTGAGTTATATTCATTCTTTGAATATGAGAACATGAAGTTTTACTTTTCTAGAAGTTTAGCACAGCATGCTTTCAGTATTCGCCAGCTAACCCTTCTAGTTTCAATTAGATACAACATAAAATAGCTCAGAAAAGCTGTTGAAAAATTCAAGTACTCATAACATAGCTAAATTTTTATTGTTAGCAACACCCTGAACATATTAATATTTTGAAGAGCATGCAAACCTAAGAACTGTAGCCTAATCAATCAGTCCAGTGAATTAATGCTCAAAACCATTAGGCTGTTTTACCAAATTCCACAGCGCCAAACAGAAAACTGAAGTCCAGCCAGCAATCCTGAACTAGACACCTACAAAAGCAGCAAAGAGTAAGAAGAACTTTCAGTTAGTAATAAGCATGTTCATATGAAATGCTGGCAGGCCACAAATGTGTTTCCCAGCTTCAGTCCATAGATCTTTTGACGACGAACAAGAGAACAAGAGGTTAAAAATAATAATTAAAAAGGGTAAACAGAAGGTTGTTTGCTGCTTTGAAAGGCAATAAAGACTTTTCAGAATTTTAAAGCCCATATTTTTCTATAAAAAGATGCAAGATACCCATGCTCTTGATGAAAGGAAAGCAGGACCTCAAAATAATGAAAAGGCGACAGGAGAAATGCATGCTAAAAAAAAAATTGTTCTGCAGGCAGTAGACTGCAGAATAGCTCCTCTCAGCTTAAGCAGCAATGAAATAGCATATGAGAAAAAACAGCATTTAGTTTGTTCTTGCCTGCTGTAACTCATTTGTTCCAACCTAACTCAGTGACATCTTAACAACGCAGAAATGGCAAGTTATTGCTAAGAGAGACAGATATACTTAATTCTTCTGGATATGTTTCAATAACATGGTCTCTGAAAATAACTTAGGCATACCTGGAGAAGAGCAGCCTCAAAGTGAAAGGCAACACAAAATAAATTGACCTTCCGCTACAGTGAAGAGCGCAAAAATGACTTCTTACTGCATGGATAAACCGGGAGTGAAGCCATTCCTACACAGCAGAGAGGGGCAAGAGGGGAAAGGGCAACACATGGGCAAGCACTAAGGTAATGCTAAGGGTGGACAAGAAGAGTGAAAGACGTCGGTGGGGCAGTAAGCACCCCCTGAAGTGTATGCAAAGCTCGGGCACCGAAAAGCTCAAACGCTGTTCTTTGAAAGGACGGCCTGAACTGCCCCTGGAGGAAAGCTCACACGGAGACATCCCACCCCCACGAACGACCGCTAGCTCCCTCCCTCTCGAATGGAAACACCCTCCAACAGCAGCCAACTTCCCTCCCCCCAGGGACCAGAGGCTCCCCTGCCCCCCGCAGTACCTTCCAGAAGGACGCCCCTCCAGCCCTGCCGCCGCCGCCGGGCCCCGCTCCCCCGAGGCCCCGGCGCGGAGGCATTCTCCGCCAAGCGGCGGCCCCGAGCGCACGCCGTGCCGGCCGGCGCGGGGGCAGCCCCGGCCGCTCCGCCGAGCAGGCCGCCCGTCCGCATTGTTTACGCTCGCGGCCTCCGCCGCCCCTCCCGAGGGCTCGGCCGCGCCGGCGCTGCCGCCGGGCACCGGCCCTCGCGCCTCGGCCCGGCCGGACACTCACCCTGACAGCTACGGCCCGGCTCGGCGGCGCGCGCGGAGCTGCATCGCGGGCTGCGCCGGAAGGGAAGCGCCTCCCCGCGGACGGGCGGGGCTGGGGGCGCCGCCGCCGCACCTGGGCGGGGAGCCGGCCCGCGCCGGGGCCAGACAAAGGCAGGGCAGCGCCGGGCCCCGCACCCCGGCCGCCGCACCCTCGCCGCAGAGCCGCTCCCCCGCAGCCGGCGCCGCGGCGCCCCCGCTCTCCGGCCTCCGGGCACCTCCCGCGTCTGCTCTGCCGCTGGGGAAGCGATTGTGGCAGGCGTCCACCGGCTCGGCCCGGGAGGCCTGCTGTTCGCGAGAATCAAACCGTGCAACACCAGCACCCAGCCATTTTATTTTATACAAAAATAGAAGTAGCTGCTGTAACATTCAAGCATGCAGTAGATATTACCTCAGGTCAGCATATAGCAATCTCTAATTGAAGAAGTGTAACAAACACTGTTACACTGTTCCACAAAAAAAGTGGAACCAAACATCTGACTGACAGGAGGAACAAGGCCTGCCATGAAGAACTAGAAATACAGTACCTTACAAAGGAGATATAAATGAATAACCTGGCAACATAGCATGGTTTCATTCCACATTCTGCCATGAGATATGCAATGACAGTGCTCCAATCGAGCTGATTCATCAGTCTCTCCAGTCCATCGCCTGACATTTTGAGATGCCTCTTCTACAGCGACAATAGCAACTGAAGAAGCAGCCAGTATGGTGAAAACCAGGGGTAAATAGTTCCCTTCTGAGAAAAGTATCAAAATATATGATGCAAGGCAGTGCTCCTTCAAACATCTGTCTAGCTCACCGAAGAAAAGCTTCTTCCAGGTACCAGAGCACCAGCTATGCTCCCCAGTGAATAATCTTCAAAATTCTTTTTCCACCATCTCAACCCCCACTCCCACACCAGCGAGGCATGAAATGTGCACACCAGCTTCTGCTTTTCAGTGTCTGACATTGGCAACAATGAAGCTGTCATAGAGACATTCCCAACCCCAAACAACGTGAAACTGCTCAGTTCAAGAAACTCTTCAAACAAGATGCCATAGCAGCATTGTTTGGGACAAAGCAATGTCTAAATTAAACACAGGAATACAAGACCTTCCCATGTTACACTTTAAAATGCAGCTCCTACAAGATGTGCCACTGGAAAAGTCTACAACAGAATAACAGCAACAGCAAAGTGATAGCAATAACCACCATAGACTATGTTGTCTTGAAACCAGCCATTCTGTTAAGGATGTAAAAAGACTTAATTCCACCCTACTCTGGAACAGAATTCATAAGCCATTTACATTGCAGTTCTAATTTGTTTGTAAACTATTTTTAAAAGAAACATTGCAAATTTAAGATGGAAACAGGCATCTACCTGGAACAGTGGAACAGAGGGGAAACCAGAAGGGCAGGGAACCAGATATTACAGCCACCATGATTTTGGAAGCCTTAATTACGAAGTTTACAAGTGTTTACATCTTTCAGGGCTCTCTCAGGTTATACATCCTACACAAAGTCTTCCAAATTAGGTACTTATGATTGGGAGACAACTATCTTTACTCCCACAGAACAGTCAGATCAGTTTTCTAATTGCATCTACTGTTCAAGATGCTCATAAATGCTCTATAAAAGGGGGGTGAACAGAGATGTTACAGTTTGCAGATGACAGACTAAGTTATTCAGGATAGTAAGAAAAAAAAAAAAAAAGATTGACTGCAGAAAACTGCAACATACAATACCAAGTGAATTTCTGCTGTCAATTTATTACTCAGTGCACACATATATAATGATGCACAAGGCAAAAGTGAATTTTAACATTACACTGCAAATCAGATGTTCTGAGCAGATTACTAGTTAATGGGAACAAGACCTTACTGTTCTAATAGACATTTGTATGAGAATATCAACTCAACTGTAGCACAGACCAGATTTTTAGAAACATGGGCCCAGGTTGCATAACTGGCCCATATCAGTGAAAGGACAAGAGAAATAAGTCCCATCAGATATAAGTCATACACGTGAGACACTAAGGAATAGTGTTCTATTACTATACATTTGCTTTTTTATTTAGAATAGCAAATAAGTTTTGCATCAGTACAGGGAGGATTTAAAGCAGTCTAACTCCAACTTCTCATTCTTCTAAAATCGAAGTTTCTCCTGTTTTCACAGAGGTATTGCATAAATATGTAGTTTTTCCATAGCAGGCCCTCTGGTAGTGTTCCCAACCACATATTCTTAAGACTTATCTTCCATAAATGTGTTTACCACAATTTGCTTAGAACCATTTCACTGCCCTTGATTGCTGTTTTTTGTTGATTCTACTTTGGCATATCAATTCCTGATTGCTGCTTAAAAGCTTTAATCCTATTGCAACTCTTAAGGGGGGGGGGGGAGAAAGGGGCAAGTTTTAAGTGAGGGGAGCCATCAAAATAGTATGGCTTAAAGAAGGGCCATACCTGGGGCAAGAAGCAGTTAAGCCAAGTTTTTTGGTGTTTTTTGTGGGTTTTTTGGTTTTTTTTTTTTTTTTTTTTTTGCACAATCCACTGATCTGACATTGAACACCAAAGAATCAATACTATAAGGACAACTTGCACCTAACCATTCATCTTTCCACCTTCATACTATCGCAAAGTTTTAATAGTAGCTTTCTATAAAAAGCTTTTTATAACATTTCAGTATTTGAGATTGCCTACCATCATTTGTAAATACACATCTTAACCTCCAATCCAACAGAAGTGTTCACTGAAAACCTATAGCAATGCTCTCTCCATTACACCAGTAATAAATAAAGTCTACAGCTAATAATCTAACATCCTGACCACTATTCATTCCTTTCTCACCTGCAGAAAGCTGCTTTAACAGTATTGTAATTCAGTGGAAGTGTAGGAGCAAGCCACAAGGTAACTACATAGGAGTCCTCAGTCAAAGCTATGAGTTCTGAGAAGACTCAATACTACATACAAAATAAGAATCAGCAGAAAAGGAAAAAATACAGTATAATTAGTTAGTTGATACACACCCTGAACAAAAGCATTTGGATGTACAACTGACAAAGATCCAAATTCAGGAGAAGAATCCCCTGCACATCAGCCTGAAAGCTACTGCCTTAAGAAGGATCACAAGACTCTGACTCAGACTCAAATGAAACAGGAGGAAAAAAAAATCCTTTCAGGACCCGCTTTGCATACACTACAGAAGATTCAGCAGGAAGCTCGTTCTGAAGAGGGACCCTGGAGATCCAGGACAGACACCTGAGCCCAACACCGGAGCTACAGAAATTCAGATGAGTTCACCATCTTCATGCAGCACTGGGATCACCCCAGGGAACACTGCCCCTGCCCCCCCACCCCGGGCGTTTCAGAGGAGAAACCAACCCCGCACGCATCCCCCCGGCGCAACACGCACTCGGGAGGACAGGAGAAGCGAGGCCAGCATTTCCCCGGCCGCCCGCCGGGAACGGGCCGAGCCCGGCGCCCCGGGGCCCGCGACGCCGGCCGCCTCCCGGCAGGGCCCCGCAAGCCCCGCAGCCGCTCCCAGGTGGCCACCGCGGCCCCACGGAGCAGCCCAGACCGCGGCACCCCGCAGGCCCCGCGCGGTCCAGGTGGGCGGCGCCCCGCGGCCTCCGCAGCGCGGCCCGCCGCAGGCCCGCGGCCTCGCGCCGCGAACAGCCGCCCACCCGCCGCCGCAGAGCCGGTGACGCCCGCGAGCGCAGCCCGCTCCAGCGGAGGGATGTCAGCGCCGCTCGCGGGCGCCGCCCCCGCCCCCATCCCCATGGGGGCGGCTCAGACCCAGCGGAGCAGGGAGAGCTGCACCGCCCGCCACCAGGGAGCTGCGGCGGGTGGAGGGGCACCGGGCCCAGCGCAGGGAGGGGCTCACCTGTGCCCCAGCGGGTCGGGCGCGGCGATCGTCCGGCCACTTCTCAGCGGGGTTTGAAATCGCTAACACCGCCCGCACCTCGCAGTGTCCTCGGTGCCCATTGGCCGGCGCCGGCCCCGCCCGCTCCCTCAATCCGCGCGCTTTATTGGCCCGTTTGAATCCGGCAGCGCCGACGCATGCTGCGCGCTCGCCGGGCGGCGGCCGCGGCCTAGACCGGGGCCGGGGCCGGGGCCGGAGAGCGAGCGAGCGAGCGAGCGAGCGAGCGAGCGCCCGCCCCGCCACAGGGGTGGCCGCGCCACCCCCCGGCCTGAGGTCCGGGGCGCCTGGTAACTGCTGGGGTGGGGGGTGGGTAATGGGGCCCGACGCCACGCGGCGCCGGGAGGGGAGAGGCGGCCAAGTGGAGCGCGCTGGGTGCCGTTGGGAGCGGAGGAGTGGCGCGTTGGGGTTAATTCGGAGGCAGCAGCCGGGTTAGGAGAAATGCAGAAAATGAGCGAGGAAGGGGAACTGGCCCTTGCCTGCCGCTGCTGCTTTTGGAAATGCCCCATTACAGTGGAAGGGCAAAACCCTTCCCTGTGCCTGGCCCACGGCTGTTGAGGTTGCAAGCAGTAACTTGTCTTACCTAAAAACTGGGTGCTGGGCAAGTACTTAGTTGTTCTTTTTCTTCAGTAAAGCAAGCTAAGAAAAAATCCTTTAGGAAAGGCTGCTACAGTGAATAATTAGAATAGTAGGCAAGGGCTAGTACCATCAACACAACTCTTAAGAGGGGAGTGCAATGAATGTATGCTTACGAGGCCTGGATTAGAAGAAGGAGGGAGGTGTCAGGACATGCCAATTATATTTTTGCCTGAGCTCTGTGAAATCACTTCTGCACTGTGCTTCAACTTAAGAATGGGCAGGACCAGAGCTAAGATACTTAGTCTTTTTGGTATTTCATCAGAACGGGACACAAGGGGGCATAAGATTCACAAACAGTGCTGTAGTGTCAGTTATTATTGAACATGTCGTTCATTTTTTCATCCCTGCACCACTTAAACTCTTGGTCATCACAAAAAAAAAAAAAAAAGGCAGAATCATGAACAAAAACCCTTATGGATAGAAAAACAGTTCTTCAGAGCTGTATTTTCCACTGGTCAAAGGCACAAAACAAGCAATGATCTCTGCAGCATATGTTGTGATCCAAATGCTCTTCAAAAAAAAAAGGGTAATGCTCTTCTGCTGTTGCTATGTTAAAGTGGTAATAAAAAGAAAAAAAGCAAGGGAGAAGGGAAGAGTGTATGTGCATAGAGGCATTTGCAAATGAGTGTGTGTGTAGATAGCTGGCCTCTGATCCTAAGCCTTACCACCAGAAGCAGTGTGTGTTACAATCAAAATGCTAATCCATTCCTACCTTCTTGCTCCTCTCAACCAAAGGAAAGTTGAGGTTCTGTGCAAACAGGTCCAGAAGCTCCTCTTTCAAAGGAGAATCCAAAAAACATGCATATTCACAACCAAAAGGCAGGCAGAGTAGTTAAGAAAAGCTAAATTTATATTAAATTATCATCAACCCCTAAAATACTGAACATAGTGGTTAAATAACTCCAGAAAGTCCATGTCTCCAGTGAGTAACGTTAAAACCATTACACAGGAATACAGGGAAATCACTGACGTTAGCTCAGGACAGACAGGAGAGAGGTTTCCTTTTTTACATAGTAAATCAGTGCTCAAGAGATCATCCTCCAGTGGCCTTTCTACATTCTTAACAGCCTAAGCACAATGAGGGCCTTCTCTTCCCCAAAAGGGGGAAACATGACGCACCCCCTAGGCAGCATCTCACTGGGGCTGTCTGCACACTTTAGGAAAAAGAAACTGATGTCTGCCCACCTCACTTGTGGACATGAGGCTATGGGACATTTTTTTGCTCTTTTTCACCTTAATCGTTTCAGGAAGGGAGCAGAGAGCAGTTATGAATGGTGTTTGGCTGGAGTGTGCAGGGTCCCTTCTAAGAAGCAGCAGAGATTACATCAAGGTGGAGATCACAAGCACCGTTAATTGTTGAAAAGACTGACTGGGTTTTCCTTTCCATTCTCACTTGACTTGTGTCTCGGACTGAACCTCAAGTGACAGGTCTGGGTAGATGTCTCCCTTCACCCCTGTCCCGCCTCAGGATTCTGGTGCACGCTCACATAGCTATTGGGGGCGGGTGGAGAGGGAAGGACACAAAAACAATCTGCTCTCCTAGAAGTCAGAACCTTCTTCCCCATACACTCACTCCCAGCCCTCCTGCCCCGGCCCTGCACCTGGCTTCCTCTCAAATTGGTTCTTCCGCCTATGCTCGAGCCCTTCAATGTTGTCCCTGTATCAGGCAGCCTAGACAGGCAAAATCCACCTCAGTTATACACACTCCTTTCCCAGTTCCCCACTGAGTCCATACCTCAATCCAAATGTGCCCTTGCCCAACAAAAACAATGCTTCCGAGGCTGGAGTCAACCAAATAAATAATTAAATAAAAAATCTAATTAAAAAAATCCCTCTGAGAGTAGGGAAGAGTCCCACATTAACACAGGGAAATTTCTAAGCCTTAGCTCCAGTTCATTTTCCACAGGAATATACACCAGTCAGCCCAATGCTGCAAGTTATGGACAGTTTCATGCCACCTAGCCATGCTGAAGCTGCAACCTTCCTCTTGTTGCAGAGCCACCTCTGGTGTAAAGAGTATTGCCAACCTGCTGGCACCTGTCATGTTTTTCCAAGGGCAGCAGAACTGTTAGTATCTGAACAAGGTTAGAACAGAATAGGATGGATTTTCCTTTTTTTTTTTTTTTTTTTGCCACTAGCTGGAAAAGTATTGTATCTGAAATGCAATCTCCCCACAATTCTATGCCACACCCCCCCCCCGTGCTCTCTTCGCCCCGTGGGGGGGAATGCACTTGGAGATAAAGAGGTAACTATTTGCTGCAAGGGATTTTTCACTGGAAAGTTCTGTTTCTGAATATCTGGCATAAGACTTCTTATTTTACTATAAGCGTATCCACAAAAAACAGTGGCATACTCCTCAGGAGTATGCAAGCTCCAGATGTTGCTGGGGTGTCTCTAACTGCAAGGGTAGGATTATTCCCTAGAGGGTAAAGGCCTTGGAGGCCGGAGAAAATCTGAGGTTCAAACAGCTGATGAATGACTCTGCAAGGACAGCTATTTACTAGTAATAATGGAGCTTAAAGTGCAATTCTATCTGATAAGCAACTATTTAAAAATGGCCCTTACAGCTCCATGATTATTGTCTCCTCTTCTAGGTCAAATGGGCTCAGCCTAGTGATAAAGCAGTTCCTTGCTGTCAGCACTGAAGATTTCCCTGGGGGAGAATCAACCTAGGAATTCTCTTATTTCCCTCATCACTGTAATCAAAGGTCCTAAAGGCCAAGACAATTGGGACCGTGTAGAATTGGAACTTGTGGGAATTAAGCCAGTTTTCTCTCTTCTATTTTTATATATATATATATTTATATATATATATATTTTTATATATATATATATAAAAATTTATATATGTATATAAATTTATACATATAAATATACACACACACACACACAGACACACACACAAACACATGTATATACATACACACACACATACATATTTGTGTGTGTGTGTATATATATCAGTTATGAAAAAAGAGTAAAATACATTGCCTCCCATTAGCTCAGTAGAGCTAAGAACAATACTAATTTATTTTTTTCCTTGAACAGAGCACTGTGACACCAGTACCTAGAGGGAACAATTCTGAAAGGACCATTTGCTGACTTGTTTTTCCAGAGTAGAAACATGTATTAACAGGAAAGGGGTGAACAGGAGCACCATCCACTGCCAGCAACAGACACAGTGCTCCAATCCCAGAATTCATTAAGGTTTTTACTAGCAGGTGGGAAAGGAAACAGTGATGCTCTCATGAAGCGAATCATGGCAAGCATGGTTACTCTTTTTACACCCTTAAAAGGTGACTTGATACTGTGTCACTGTCCCCTTCAGCCCCAAAGCATACCCCATCTATTCTGAGACATTTCTCAAGTCAGAGACCCCACAACACAAAGCCTCAGAGTGCTGCTAGTGCTGGAACCACTAGGGGAACTTCTGCGACCAGGAGCTAATGATGAACCAACTCTACCCTCTTCATGGGCATCAACTGTGATCTGAACTGTGTGGGATTTGCAGGTTGCCAGAGAAGACAGGATCTGAACCAGACTCAGGCCAGAGGAGTCACTGCAAAAATTAATGTGGCAGCTTCCAGGAAAAGGGAACATATAAATAAACCACAGACAGTGAAATGAGCCAAAAGGGTCTCTGGGTTCCAACCCACCCATCCTCCCTCTCCAACCACAACAGGACAGTTGCCCAAGCTCCTTGCTGAAAGGCAGTCACAGTCTCCAGGCCCCTTGCAAGAGAGGCTAGTCTCTGCACCCTTCCTTGCTTGGCAGGCAGAGTCCCATCTTTTTTGTGCAGAGTGGAGGCTAGGGAGGGTACAAGCATCTCCAAAGCAGCGCGTGCTTTAGACCTCGCTCTCTGTGGAGGGCTTGCGTTGGTGCTTCCAGCCTGTGTCTGGGAGCGAGCCACGCCGTTCAGGAGTGGCTGCTGCTGTGTTGACACTGCTGCACTCAGACTGTTCTTCCTGTAGCAGCTGCTCAGTTTCAGTGTCATCCAGCGAACCAGAACTAGCTTGAATTGAGACCGTGTCTGTCTTCATGCAGACATGGTCTCGGAGGATCCCTCCTCGGGAGCTCCGAATCTGTTTAAGGTCATCCCATTCTGAGTCATCACTGGACAAGAGGCAAATCCCCTCCACAATCTTGATCTTCTCCTTGGTGTAGCTGTGATCAGGACCAGCCTAGGGAGCAGACAGGTGAATGAAAACACAATACATCTGTGGAGAAATAGGGCAAAGAGCAAAGCAGAGCTGGAATGAAGATAGTGAAGCAAACAAAAGGCTGAACCTCAATGTTAAGAGCCACTGGCTCCAACTGTCACAATGGCAGAACCCGTTCTAAATTTCCCTTCAGTTCTTCACCCCCTGCATGAATCCTCCCTGCAAGAGCTCTCATTCCAAACTCCAGGAGCCTTCAAATCATGGAAGTGGAATGAAGATGAGGCAGCTCTTCTAACTCAATTAAATATAATCCATGGCAGCAGAGGACAAGAACAACACTGAGCCTAAAAATAAAGGGGGAAAAAAAAACCCTTGGAAAGCAAAAACAGCTAGAAGACTTCAGGGTAAAATCCACTCAGGGAGTTGATTATAAATTTGCAGTGTTCTTGTATCTAAGTCACTCCAGATGCAGCTCTCAAGGAAGCCCACCTGGAATACCACTGTTGACTCTGAGAGCTTCACAGTGATACAAGGAAAGCAGATTATAGGGAGACAACAGAAGTGATCAGAGACTAATGGGACCACGCTGAGATTAAAGTAGTGAAATCGGTATAGCTTGGCTTGGTGACATATAAGCAGCATTAGAATATCTGATGTAAACCCTGAGGAAACAGTGGAGTGAGGGGCAATACATCTGGGTACATTTAGGAGCAACAAGATAAGAGAAAAGTGGAAAGGATTTAGATTCCCAGAGAAATCATCCTTAGTACACAAGGCTAAAACAGCAGGAAAGTTTTGGAAATCTACTGGATGGCACATTTGAAAAACAAGGCCAGGAGAAACTCTCCTCTGCAAAAGTTCTGCCAGGATCCCTGCTAGAGAGACTAAGTGATCTAACAAAATATCATAAATACTCCTACAGAAATTATCTTTTTTCAAACCTCCCTTACAAAGTAGCCAAACAAAGACCAAGGGATCTGCCCTAGAAAATGACCTCTACTTTCTTGGAAACAGCAGAGCTGGTTCAAGGACATAAAAAGCAGGGAAAAGCCAGAAAGAACAATTAGTAGGGGATAGTGCTAGAGTCACACAGCAGAGCTTGAGTGAGGGACGCAGGATCAAACACATTACACAGAGTAGTGATACCTGACGTGAGGACGTGGACGGAAATCAGAAGAGGGAAGATGAGAAGCTATCTGAGTGATAAGAAAGCTTCTGAGGAGAAAACAGAGGAGAAACTAAGTGCTGCAAGATATCCTATTAAATCCTCTCCACCCTGTCACGCACAGGGTAGACCTCTGCAATGCCTTTAAAGGGCTCATTTATTAGTGGCTCCAATTCTCTCCCTATCCCACCCCTTCCACACAGTGCACAGACAGAAGCCATGTTCTTAGCAACAAACCCTTTCCGGCTGCCTGATTTCCCTTGTGACTGTCCAAAGCAATCTTGGGGCAACAGTCACTAAACAGGACTGTTTCCAGGGAAGATGATTCCCTTTGACTCCTTTACTTTGATGGCCTGTGCCTAGTGCAAGAGAAATACAGGACTCTGGGAATGAGGAGGAAGCAGAAAGCTAAATCCAAGTATACGTCACTAGGGAGAAGTGCTGCCGGTTGATCCGTAGGAATCTGACTGGGCAATTTCTAATAAATAAATGCTAGCAAGTTGCAGCATTTTCACATACTAAGGCCTTTAGCTCAGCAGCAGCTTGAGCTGGGTCCCCACATCCTTAGTAGCAGCTCTTACCTCTTTTTTATAGCACAATTGGTTGTACATGGCTGGTTTGGGAATTGTTTCAATCTTCACCTCCTGGGTAGATGTTCGATATGATGGATTACTGTACGTTAGGTTCCCCAAGCCAGGGTCTGTGAACTTGGATTTATTATGCCTAAAGGAAGAGAGCAGTCAGAAAAGGCACAGTGTCCTACTGCCAGGATCTGAAGTTCCTGAGCACTCAGCAAGTGGAAGGCTCGAGCAATCTTCGCTATCCCTCAAAGTTCGAGAACATTGGTTTCATCAAGCTCTTCAGCTGCCAGTACACTCACTAAGCTACCAGTGCAGCATGGCACTGCCATGCAACCACAAAAGTGATACTGGCAATAACTGGAGAGACTACCTGGCAGGAAGCACATGGCCTCACACATGTACTGAGATACAAATACCTCACATCCCTGTCCATAATTCCCAAACTCTCTGCAGAACATTTAGCCCATAAGGAATGAAATAAGAAAGGTGCATGCCCAACACTTTAAAAGAACAGGACTCAAACCTTGCAAATAAAATCAAACACTGCTTCTGACAAAACAAAGGGATTGTTCATCCTTTTCAAAATAAGAAAAGGCTAGATATTCTTCAGGAGCTTTCTTCTCGCACAAGGTACATTTTACCATGGTCCAGGAGAGGGGGACAATCACTTACCTATATATAATTAAAGCAGCAATAAGCAGCAAAATAAACAAGATGCTGAGAAGGCCTCCAATAATGTAGCTAACATGCAATCCTTCTCCTGAAAGTGAACAGCAAAGGCAAGTTAACCAATCTCCTTAAATTCCATGGGATAATACTGACCTTAGTATAACACCTCCTATGGAATTATGCAAAGTAAAAGGTCAACACACCAAGGTTTAGCAGGGGGGTTGTTTGGCATCATATGAACAAATCCCTTCCTCCCACCCAGGCTCCAGCAAACCAGAAGCAGTGAGAAGACCTTGGTAATGGGGTCAGATAAGGATGAGTTAGACCTCCTTGCTGACAGATTACTCCTGCAGCAGGAAACAGTTACCCTTGTCAGCTGTCTTCAATGTAACACAAAAGGGATGGTGGAGAAAGTTCTTAATGGAAAGAATCCAATGGATGAAGTAGGTGAGAAAGGAAAACAGCCATACTCTTCAGACAAAAGTGTCATTTGGAAGAGTCCCCATGTAGGCTAATGAGGCTATTCACCCTCAAGATACATTTTGCTCTGCTCAGAAGGCATTTGAGGAATTCAAGTTTGAATTTCAAACACTATGGGTTGAAATACCCTGGGCACATCTGGAAGAATGACACTAGTGGAGGAGAGTAAAGGAAAGAAACTCACCCACGGTTGCAAGCACTGCCTCACTGTCATGGCTACACAAGCCTCGCCGGGCATCTTTATCAGAGCAGCTGAATGACAAAAGGACACATTTAGTACCCTGCTACTGAAATTAGTCAGGTTCTCCCTGGGTATCAGAATACAAGATTGGACAGGCTAGCACTGATTTTCCTTCCATTTCCAGCTCTATGAAGGGAACCCTCCTTTCTCTGCTCCAATATCCATCTGTGTCCAGAAGAGAGGACCTTATTAATATGTATGTTTCAATAGAACAGAACGTAAATTTCAGCATCAGTCCTGAAGCAAAAATCAAGTCAACACAGAAAGATATTTCTGTCCAATACATCATTCCTAACAGAGGAGGGGAAGTTTTGCCTTGAAAATAACTCAGCCACGTACTATAGAATATATTTTTTGCTGGACAGTAGGAACAATGGGCTGTAGGGAATTAGCAAGGAAAAAAAAGAGTCTCTTAACTACCTGCACTGTAGCTTAAACATTAGAGCTGCAAAGGCCCTGTCCTGTCCCCAAAAAGCTATGCCCTTATGGCCAGGGCAGAACCATTTCCTCAGATGTCTGGGTCACATGTGAAATGTTTGAGAGAATTAAAACAACAGACTCCTGTCTCTTCCTCTCAGAAATAAGTTATTTAAATTAGGAGTTTAGAAATCAGCCAAATGAACAACAGAGATTCAAGAGGATTTTAACACTTCTCACAGCACAGTGAGCCTAGAGACACATTTTAATGGAACACAGGGAAAGACCTCTGCACCTCTTCCCAACTCAGAGTTCTGCACCCTCTCTTTGTCAGAATGGTCTTGCCCATTATTTACACAAAGTCTGGGGCTGGAATGGTCTCTTTTGGCCAGGGAGAAGCACATTTGGACAATGACAGGCAGAGGGGACTTGCATGTTGCGTCTTGTGCAATCTGTGGCTATCACATCCCGATTCCGAGAGAAAAAAAGCACTTACTTTCCTTCCACTCTTTCCAGAGATGTAAGAGGTTTGGTCGTTGAGGTAGTTACTCTGCCAGAGAGTGTCTGACTTCTCCCACTTACACTGGTAGTTTCAGGACCAGGGGGCACCACACCAGGAACTAAAACAACACAGAGAAAAATAAGAGTCACAGATTTGTAGGACAGATGAACAAGTTTGGTAAGAGAGCTTCTGAAATGGGGAAGCTTAGGAACCTACATCAGTAGCTTTCTCATCCCAAACCCAGCCTCTCAGAAAAGACAGGGGAAGATTCTGTTGCTCGCAACTGCTTTACTTCCAGTACAAGACTTTGCAGAAGTTTTAGCACACTGGAGAGCTTCAGATGCTTTGGCTCCCATAGACGAATGAATAATCAATGCATAAGTAGTGGCTGTGACTCACATACAGAAGCTACCACCCAAGTGAGACTCTCTCTGAACTCACCAGTGGAGCAGGGCCGCCCATCTGGTTCCTCTGGACATGCGCAGACAAAGTCAGAAGCTCTGGCAAAGCAGAGATGAGTGCAGCCTCCATTGTTCACTCCACAAGCATTAGTACCTGGAAGGAAAAAGCAAGTTTTAAATCTGGAGCAGACAATTAGGGAGAAGCTCAGAACAGGAACCTTTTTTCCTGCTGAGCCAGAGATACTTCCTAGAAGTAGAGCAAATTACTATGCCTTAGAGTACATCCCAACATCTGACTCCTAAAAAAGTGATGACAGGAGCCAGACACTGGTAGGATTAAGGCAGTTGTGAAAGGAAGGCACCAGAAATCAGTAGGGAGGAACCTAGTCAACACAACTGCACAGATAGAAATAAGCTCACATTTTTCTGTCTTAGTGCAATGTCAGGTGAATAACTCAGAAAATGACATTTGCTGATCAAAGCTGTAACACAGCACAGTCAACACGTACTTGGCTGAAACATCAGAGGCAGGCAAAGCATGTGCCCAAAAAAACTGAGGGGAAATGCACTAACAGTTTGAGGGATGCCAACCTCATTTAATGTTTACAGCAGTGCAGTGGTGCAAGAGTTCTTTGTCTACAATTAGCATTTGCTAGAATCAAGATTCTCCTGGTTACCTGTCTGTCTCTGAGGGGAAACCACAATGATATCCATCAGTCCCTCAACATTGGCCAGGACCGTTTCCTTATTCCGCCCAGAGTACTTGTCCACCCTCTGGATAGATTTGGTTTGCCAGTCAGTCCAGTATATCCACCTATCCTGCTGCTCAGGGAGTTAGCAAGGAGGAGAAATCACAGCTATTAGCACATTTAGCCACATAGATACAGGACCCTCACCAAAAACATGTCGCAGTGACAGAAGGCTCCAAACAAAGGCCCTTCCAGTCCCTTTTCTTCTTATCATAAAGATGATTGTCTACATCTCAGAGCAGTTCAAACTTCTGTTAGCGCCACTGGAGAGTAATGTACCAGCCCCTCAGTCATCTCTGTTTCACCCAGACTACAACATTCCCCCATCCCCACGCTCCACTGTCCAAACTCAGCACAACTGGGAGAACAGTGGCAGGGGAAAAATCCTTTTACCTGTGTCAGAGCAAAGGGATGCGAAACCTGGCTGACCAACACTTGGCGTAGCTTCCCATTGAGATCACAACTCTCTATGCGATCAAGATGTGCGTCTACCCAGTAAATCCTGGAGGAACAGTGAAAGAGAGAGTTGAGCTTCCACCTATACACTCCCTCTTCACCTTCTAGTCATTCACAAGCCAAGATAGATCAGACCAATCAAAACACTTCAAGAAATCAAGCTCAAGCAGGAAAAAAAAAATCATTACATCTCTTAATCCCATGCTGGATTCTCTCACTGACCTCCTGGTGTCATAATCCAGTGTCAATCCATTGGGCCATCCTAGGTCAGTGTTGATCAGGATTTTACGTTCAGAGCCATCCAAGTTTGCCCGTTCAATTTTAGCAATATGACCCCAATCTGTCCAGAAGAGGTACCTAAAGAAAGAAAAGGCAAGTGCAAGAGGAAAAGGACATTTCATTCAGTCCACTGAAAATTTTAATTATGAATCAAACTGCTGTATTCTTCAGCTTCAAAAAAAGCTCATACGGTCTGTAGCTTACTTCTCCTAAATATGTGCCCCAGCCTTCCAATCCCCTGTCTGCCCAATCACCTCACTCACTCCGCATTAGCCCTGCACATCCCTTCTTCCTCTTAGATGCCCCTCCTCTGGTCTGCCTCTGCACAGCCCCTCTCTCTGCCCCTCCCAGTGCCCCACACTTACCCTTTCTTGGGAAAGACAGCAATGGCTCGGGGCTCATCCAAGCTGTTATTGATCAGCACTTTCCTAGAGCTTCCATCCAGTCTAGCTACTTCAATGGTATTGCGTCCTGTATCTGTCCAGTAGAGGTTCCTGGCAACCCAGTCCACTGCCAGGCCATCCGTCGTCTTGAGCCCCTGACCAATAACAGTCTCCATGTTGCTGCCATTCAGGTCAGACCGCCTGGAGGGAAATCAGTAACAAATGGCAGTGAGGAATGGCTAGCTCCTGGAAAGCCTTTACCCCTCCCACAGATGACACGCATCAGCCACAGGGCTGCTTCGTACTGCTATCTCCTTAATGCCTCCTTTCTCAGTCTCCAGCAGGTTAAACACACCTTCAGCACTTAGTTCAGTGATAAACATACCGCATGACACACACAGGGTTTGAGCAGTGGAGTACTGCCAGCATCTCATGGTCTCCCCAACTTATTGGGGCATTCCGCAGCTCACTGTGGCATACCCAGCATGAGTGGACGGGTAACCTGGGCACTGGCCAAGCAGATGACTGGCACCTACCTGATGACATCAAGGAAAACATCTGTGTAGTAAATCTTGCCATCCACGCTATCGTAGTCCAGAGAAATTACGTTGTTCAGCTCAGGGACAGGTATGTGTACATCCGTGTGGTCACTGGTGTCTAGCGAGATACGACGGATGGAGGCACGACTAGAGAAGAGTAGGTAGGTCTCTGGAGAAGAGTCACATGTCTGCTCATCTCTCTTCAGCTGGATGCCAGTGGGACAGGCACAGGAGAAGCCAGTGGGGTGAGGCAAGCAAAGGTGGGAGCAGCCGCCATTATGAACTCCACATTTATTAAAGCCTTCAGAAGTAGGGAAAGGGCAGTTTAAGGATCTCTGTGGTCCCAGAGACCAAAGCTTTACTTTAAAGACTACACACATGCACAACTTGCTAGCAGCTGAGTTCACCCTAAACTGCAGCCTTGCTGAAAATCTACAGCCCTTCATACAGAGACTGCCTCCCTCCCCCTCCAAGATGCATTGTTGGCACGGGCAGAGTTGGGCAAGGAGGACAGGAAGGCACAGTGGAAGTGGAAGCATTAGAAGCGAAATCCTGACCTGTATTCCTTGCTAATCACAGTCTTCCCATGGAAAAAGGAACAGCCAAATGCTGAGAGATTCACAGGACTGCAGTTTAGCTCTGTTATTGCTGCAAATGGTAATGCCGACAGTAAGATCCCACCCTGTGGGGAAGCAGCACGACAACACACCAGAGGCCAGGATGACAAAGAAGCTTCTGTTTTAAGTTAGCTGCACACAGTGGTAAATAAACAAAGGCATCAGAGAAGCCTGCTGTAAGTGCTTGACATATTAAGGTCATATCCTAACTTCTGACTTTTTCCTTTAATTGAAAAGCCAATATACTTTTATTAAGAAGGGATAAGCCTAGAAGACAGGTGCAGGGAAGAAGGGGGAAAGGCCACAGGGATATGATGGCTGGAGTTCAAGTTGGCTTAAAGGCACTCTATCAAGGGTGATGCTCCACTGTTAGGAGCCACAGGGGAAGCAGCACAGAGCTTTCTGTAGAAGACGATATTGGGGAAGAACTCCACTGAAAGGAAAACACAGCACACAGCAATAACTCACACTGAAGAATGGGGAGGCAAGATGAGGTTGTGTAGGTTCCCCAAAGAGCAGCGTAAGGACTCTAACTCTGGCACAGAATAGTTGAAAAGGCTGATATATTAAGAGCCACTAAAGAAGCAGACAGGAAGATGAAGCCTGAAATAGTTGGGCTAAAAATGACTAGAACTTGAAATAAGGTTTCAGCGACTAGCATAAGAGTAATGAGCGCCTTTTGGAATTAAAAAAGGGAAAGCGTCCAATGCCATAAACAGGACTAGAAGCAGCAGACTCCAAAGAAGCCTAACAGGGCACGACTCATTCATGTGTGCGAGAGAGAGAAGCCAAAAGGTATACAGTAATAAAAAATAAATTCCAGAGCTATATAGCTTTGTAAACAGGGAGAAGTACAAAAATAGTTACACAAGAGGAAGGAAGAAAAGAAAAGCCGAGTTTGAAGGCAGTGCTCTATTTCCATCACTCATGCTTTCCCAAAGGACCCTTTACAATAACAGCTCTTAAGGGCTCCCCTAGTCACCACAGTCAGATACCACTGCCTCAGGAGCAGCCCAGCAACTCACCCAGGGGCCGTGCCCTATCAACAGCTTGAATGTCCATGAGGCCGGGCAGGTTTGCCCTCACCAAGATGACATTGGCACCAGTATCCTTGTCAGCCCTGTGAATGCTGCGAGTTTGCCAGTCAGTCCAGTAGATGTAAGAATCCAGCAGAGTAAGGCCATAGGGGTGTTGCACTGGGGACAGCAGGGTGTGGCGGTTTGCACCGTTGAGATCTGCAGCCTCAATACGCTGGAGAGAGAAGCAAGCACATCAGCCCCACAGGCAAAACACCAATGCTGTTAACAGCAATGCCTGTATCAAGCAAAAACCAGAGCCCAAGCAAATGATGTTACTCAAGCCTCCCTTCACATAGGCCAAGAAAAGCTTATGCTCCCCTCATTCTTCAGAGGGCTTGCTCAAAATCTTCAGAACAGCCTCCAGGCTATCAAAGCCCCAGCAATAAGCCGTGCTGAAGAACAGAATCGGACCTCAGTGTGTGCATCAGCCCAGAGCAGCTGGGACCCAGTCTTGTCCACTGCCAGTCCATTGGGCCAGCCCAGGTTGTTGCTGATCAGCACTACACGTCCTGAGCCATCCATTCCAGAGCGCTCCAGCTTGGCATTTTCACCCCAATCTGTCCAGTACATGTACCTGCAGAAAAGCCATCAAGTATTAAGGAAACAGCAGAGATCAGAAGTCCTCCTCCAACCCCTAGATAACCTCCCGACAACACTAACCCCATCTCGTGGTATAATGCTATTGCCCGTGGGCTGTCCAGGTTCTGCCAGACCAAGACTTTCCTCATGGAGCCATCCAAGTTGCCCACTTCAATCCTGTTTGTTCCTGTATCTGTCCAATATATCTTCCTGCCAATAGCATCCACGGCCAACCCATCTGTAGTCAAGAGACCTGAGAAAGCACAAAGGTAAAACAGTCACACCTCATCCTTCCAACTTGGTCAAGAATACCTGATATTTGCTTTATGTGCCCATCAGGCAGTAAGCCTTCTGACTCTCCCTGCCCTGCAAAATTTAAGGAATCTTCCACCAGGAAATTCAAGAGGATCTCTTTTGGCAACTGCGTGGAGGCAGGAGGCTCCCAGGCCAAAATACCTCTTACCTGTAGTGATGATGTCCTCATATTGGGAGCCATCAAGGGCAGCCCGGCTGATCTTCCGCAGTGTGCTGTCTGACCAGTAAACCTTTCCTGGATGGAAAAAAGGAGAGAAGCTAAAGAATCAGCAAAATCTTTAAAATCAAATCCAGGTCTTTAGGGGACAAGCATCAAGATTAGTCTGATTACCAACTAGGCTGTTCAGTACAAAGATCTCACAGTACAGGAATAACAGCAGCACAAGACTATTCAGTTAGAGTGATAAAACAGTACAAAATCTCTTGTTCCAATCCTTCCCAAAAATTGTGAGAGCACTGTCTCTGGATAGCTCTCTGCTATTCTAACAAGGCTACAAACATGTAACACATTACCAGCTAGTAGTATGGAATCCCACATCTAATTTTGACACGTGTTCCAGAGGACAGTAATCAGACCATCTACCCTACCATACACAGTGGGTTTACATTCAGCACAGCATCATATTTCATATGAGCCAACAGCTGCCTGACTCAGCTTTATTGCTATAACAGACTTCAGCGAGAGGCAAGCTTTCTTAAATCCAAGCTACATAGGAACCTGACTCAATATAGTAGGCAGCTTCTTCCACATAGTTGGGGTTGTCTGCTTTTGTATACGGACAGGACTGATGGGAAAGGAATATCTGCAGCACCTACTAAAGAAAAAAAAAATCTACCCAAGTTCACAACCTACAGTAAAACCTGTGCCCGGATCTTTACTCAGACATCTAGATACTAAAGTCACTTTTTGCCTTCACAAGAAGCAGTTAGATACATCAGGAAGTTCAGACCTTCCTGAGGATCCACCCCAACTGCAATGGTGTTCTTCATAGTGACATTGACTGAGACGACAACATCTGCAAAGTAGGGAATATCCAGAGAGACCATCCGGATGTCAGTCCTTCTGGCAAAGATTAGAAAGCTGGTCATTCCTGCAGAGAGTTGAAAATGGATAGGTATCAGCAAAGGACAAGTCCAGTCAACTACAGGCATCCTTTACTGAACATTCTGGAGCTGACCTCCACTTCAGTGGAAAAGGGGAAGTCTCAGATCTCTGCTTGTGGGGGTCTGAGAACTTTACTGAGTGACATGGAATACATCTTTATTTCCAAGTTGGAAAGGAGAGCTCTCATGGAAAAGTTATTCTTGCTAACATGTGTAGGGAACAGGAATTAGTAGAAGTCAGTTTTCTTGCTAAGATGCAAAAGCAGATGTACCATAGCCTGAAGCCAAAAGGCCTCCAAAAAGAAGGCTGATGGGAGGAGCGTGTACAGACCTGTTAAAGTGTATAGCACTTTCTAGGTCAGAAGAGAATCCACCTCAAGATTAGGGCAAAAGTATGGGGAAAAAAGTGACATCTAGTTAAGCCCACTGTAATTTCAAGGAAAATTTCTTCTGCATCAATCCAGATACCCTCAGGTTACTTCACAGTAATTCCCACTCACATGAGAGGTGCAAGCATTAGTGGGCTTTTCACAGGGCAAAGCAGATAAGAAAAAACTCATTTTTGTGCAAACAAAACAAGAGCAGTAAGTAGCTGAGATTCAGCTGCAATGAGGAATCTACAGAAGGGACTCACCAGGGGAGCAGGTCTTGCCATCAGACTGCAGGTTGATCCCAGTAGGGCAGGTACAGCTGTAACCTTTTGGAAGAGGTGCCAGAAGGCACAGGTGACTGCAACCTCCGTTGCTAACTTCACACACTGTGTGCACTATAGAAAAAGAAGGAAAAAAAATTGCATAAGCCAGTAGCATAGGCACAAACAATGGGTGTGACAGCTACAGAAACGTATTCTAGGAGAACACCCTTAAAAACAAATGAGAGAGTTATTCTCATGCTCATGTATTCCACCCAGAGTCTTAAAGCTTTGAGGGATGACAGGCCAACTCCTTGCAGGAGAGCCATGACACATACCAGAGCCCAAGCAAGCTCTCAGCTAAGCATGGCTTGGGGTGAGCTCTGTACCTGGTGGTCTGTGCCGGTGGAAAACATGAATATCCATAAGGTTCTCCAGATTGTCCTGCAGCGTTTCCCGAGCCTGCCCAGTTCTTCTATCTGCACTCTGGATGCTTTTGGCCTGCCAGTCTGTCCAGTAGATTCTCTCGCCATAAAGAGTAAGTCCAAAGGGGTGAGGCAGATTGCTCCCAATCAGCACCTGGTCAGATTACCCCCAGCCCCCAAGAAAACGTTACTAAGAAGTCAGTAAGGGCAATATGCTTCCCTTGCCCCCTCTCAACATCATAGGAACAGTCACAACAAAAGGAGAGGGATGAGGAATGCAGGAGCCCTCAAACTGAGGTTCCCTCACACAGTTTGCAACTGAAGGGGAGCTCTTCTCTCCCAGTGAAAGCAGCTGAGCATTCCTTGATTTGGGGATTTCACTTTCAACTGGAAAGAGAGGCAGGGGCCATAAGCACTCTGCTCTAGGACTTGCACCTCAGGTTCCCAAGCTTCCTTGTTCAGGATGGTTTCCTTACCTTCCTGCTGCTCCCATCCAGGCTGGCATGCTCAATGGTCTTCATGCCTGCGTCTGCCCAGTACAAGCGCTGTGACTCATAGTCAATAGCCAAACCGTTGGGCCACGTCAGGTTGGAGGAGATGATCACCAAGCGGTTTGAGGCATCCATACCAGCACGCTCAATCTTCGGGCTGGCTCCCCAGTCAGTCCAGTACATGAACCTGAACACAAGCCCAGAAAGAAGTGAATGCCTACACTCCACTGCCTCTATAGCTCAGCAGTGTAACAGAGAAGCAAAACAGCCTTGTGCCTTCAGCAGCTAGGAGGCAGCAGCAGCAGCAGACTAACACTGTCTTTATGGCCAATCTTGGGTTCTTGTAACACTCCTAAAACCGTACTAAAGTTCATATCCCCTCTACTGCCCATGTTCTGACCTAAATACAACACGGAGAAAAATGTTCAAGTATTTACAAGGCCTAATAATTAAGCAATTATTTCCCACTCTCTGACACTGGACATTTATACTCTTGCAGCCCTAGTCTTCCAGTAATCCAGCCAAGGAAAGAACAGCACACTTCCATTCAAGACTTTCAATGGTTCTAAAGCAAGGGCTGGCAAGCTTGTGCCTATTCACCCTAATCTAGCCTCAGCTCTTCAAGTCCTGTGATTCAAAAGCAAAAGCCTTTATTGAAGCCATTCATTTCTGTTACTCTTCTCAGGTTTGCTTTCCATGGCACAGCTGATCCCTCAGTGCTCTCACTGACACAATACTCTGAAGTCAAGAGGCCACTAGTATTAGAACTCACTTGGGATCAACACTAATTTACTGGGACAAATTCCTCTGATTGAACTGTGGTTGAAAAGCAGAGAGCTTGAATAAAAATTCAACACAGATGTGAAATAAAGATACAAATATCTAGAGAGACCCATTCTCAACATTTTTACACCAGATCTTTAGTTACTAAATCCCCAGGATAAGCAAATGGAAACACTGGCAAGCTCCTGCAAGCATTACAACTTAAGGGCAATTATCTCTGCTTATCTTGTTCTACTAGCATCCAAAAGCAGGTCTCTCCTTTCAGACTTTGGCAGCTCATATAACAAAAATGCCAGAGAGAAAGGCAATTGTACAAAAATAGAGAACCTGAACATCTTTAGACACACAAGAATTGCCGTATCATCCCAGAAAAAAGAATCTCTCACCCTCCAACAGGGTCCACCACAATATCTCTAGGTCTATCAAGGTTCTCCCAGATCAGAACAGTCCTCATGGTCCCATCTGTGTTGGAGACCTCTATCCGATCTGTTCCTGCAAAGATTGAGAGAATGAGAGAGAAATCAAAATCCTCAGGAAACACAAGAGATAAGGAAAAAGCATCCATACAGCAATTCATTCTTCTCTTCCTTCCATCCTTCATCCTATCTGGAAGGCAGGTAAGAAATATGGATCAAAGTACCATCTTCTACAAGGTCTCTGATATCAGCAACCTGTTCACCACTGGTGCTGAGCCCTGTATGGATGATGAACAGCACTCTACCAGGCCCCTAAGGCATCTATGTAGGCATAAGAGAACAGCAAGAAAGGAGTCACCTTCCTCACGTCTCTGAACTATTACTCTCAGGCAGGGAACATCCTTCAAATTCTGCCTACTGCACCCCAAGATACACTGCTGGAACATACATACACAAACACACCTGCAGCAAGAAGACAGTGGTCTTAGACTTCTAATACAAACCTTTGTACAGAATTAGCATTGGGGACACTGCAGAGAGAGAATTAAACAAAATATTCCACATCAGCTCCCACTTGGTTAGAAACACATGAGATGAAACTTCATTTTTTGCCAGACAGACACAGACAAATCTTGATGAGACAGAAGTGGAACTATACAGCTGTTACTGAATTTTCATGATTAGTGAGGAAGACTGAACCCTCGGTAAAGTGGAGGATCCCAGTACCTGCATCAGTCCAGTACAGCTTGTTGGTGACCCAGTCAATTGCCAGTCCAGCTGGACTTTCCAGGCTAGTGTCTACCACAACCTAAACAAGAACAAAAAGAAAAAGTCACTAAACAGACCTTAACGAGAAAGCACTGAGCCCGATGCACTACCTGCTCACTAACAACAAAACTTTCAAAAGGCAAAAGTCCAAGCAGAACAAGGCCGTAAGAGAGAGGATTAGGGTCTTAAAGGTTCATTTCAGTCTCACATTTGGACTAACATCTATTTTCCAAGTCTGTTCGAACTGCAACTCCAAACTTCTGAACTCTGTTTTCTTCCTTGATGGCAATATTAGCCTAAAGGAAATGCACACAGAACAGTCCCAAGGAACGTGGCTCTTATTCCAAGTGTGGTACATAACAGAGGATGCAATACATCTTCCTTTCAGATTTTCGGACTACAACAAAGGAAGCACCCACAGCTTGCAAATCAGCATGCTTCATGTCCCAGTTCAAGCTTTTCCAGACAAGCATGAATGTACAGCAAACGTGTGAAGCGTTTAAGTGATCTCAGAGCACTTCTAGCTTGCCTAGCTGTGGCTCAATGAACAAGTCACAACATGAGCTGCAACTCCTTAGAAGGCCAGTTTACCCCAGTAGCTTTAAATCTGATGCTCAGAGAGTCTCCTGGCTAAATGATCCCCACACATAGCACTGTACCTCTTGGCTTGATCCATCCCATTTAGCTCGGCTGATGGAGTCAGTGCTAACATCTGTCCAGTAGACATAATCATCTTTTGAGTCCCAATCCAGAGCCACAGCACTTCGCACATCAGCAAGGGGAATGACATCATCTGACAGGTCATCTGTGTCAAAGCTGATCCGACGGATGTCCATCCTTCGGGCAAAAAGCAGGAACTTGTCAAGACCTGATCAAAGGTCGAAAGGTCTTCTTTTAATTTCTCTAAGTTCAACAACATAGTGATAGACACAGACAATTCCCTATTATATCCAAACTCCACTGCATACACCACCTCTCACTGGTAGGTCACAGCCCAGGATTTTATATGTAGCAAAAATGGCATCTTAACGGAGAGGAGGTGAAAGGAGAACAGACCTGTTGGGAGCTGTCTCCTGGGGGTGCCTATCGGGCAGGGAAAAAAAAAAAAAAGAATAGTCAGCCAATGCTCTTCAAAAGAATGGCACAGATCTCTCTCCAAATCAAAGAGCTGTGCCATCTTTTGAGAATCCAGGAGACAGCTGGCCTAATTCTCCCATCTGGCTGCAAACCAAGAATAATTCTGGCAGTCAATAGGTCTGAATTTTTTATTCACCACTGATGCAGCTCCTATGGGAGCTTTAGGGAAACAGTCACCTATGACAGGCAGCACAGCACCAATAGCAGCCCTGGATTAAGGACTGAAGAGCACAGCTTCTCTGCACCCCTACCCACCAAGCCCAGCAAGGGGAAAGGGGAATATATCTAAAGTTGAGGCATCCTCTAGCAGAGCCCCCAGCACTACCTCAGTCTCCCCTGTTGCATCCCTTGGAAGTAACAGCTGCTGTTTACTCCCATTGCCGACCCTCTACCACCCGCTGAACACCTGGGCATGCAAGCTGTGGTCCCATTTCACTTACTCTGGGCACAGGCACGGCTGCTGGTCTTGCGGAAGCCAGTGGGGCAGGCACAGGTGTAATCCTTGCTGCTTGGCAGGCAGAGGTGAGTACAGCCCCCGTTGTTGGGCCCACAACGATTTCTCCCTGCTCAAGTAGCCAAAGACAAAAAAACAACCACGCATAAGGCAAAGAGTAAAGAGAATGAGGAAAAATGCCAGCAAAGGCAGAAGGAAAGGTCTGTTACAGGTACTGGCATGAACTTCCTCTTTGCCTGTTATGGAGCCTGAGCCCCACATGAATAAGGCAACTTAACTTGTCTACCCAGAAAAATTATTTGAGAATAAGAGAAGGTATACATTAAAGCATTAACTCCATTTTTTAGGAGTCGATTTTGAAATAAAGCATTTACCTCAACCAACTTCCAGAGTGGATTACAGTAATTTCAAAAGAGTAGTGGAGATGTTACTCATAATTTGTGCCTCCTTACAATTTTTTTTTTTCCAAAATAGCTCGTGTAGACAAGCCACAGATATTCCTTATTGAAAAACATTCACTCTCAATGTCAGCAGGAGGAGCTGTAGTAACATCCAGCACCAGATTACTGGTGCTGAAGGACCTAAGATTGAGAGGCTGGATGCAGCAAGTTCTGTGGGAGCACAGGACAGAGGTGATGGATGTGTCAGTGCCCTGGGTTCAGCCTTGTTATCTCCCTGTCCAACAGGCTGGATGGCAGCTGCAAGTCTTCCAGTGGCTCAGCTGGGTCTCTACCCTCACTGCAGTTACCTGCTGGCTGGCGCTGAGGGTGCAGTGTGTGGATGTCCATAGGGAAGTGGAGTTTGTTGCGGATGATCTCCTGGTTCTTGCCCGTGAATTTGTTGGCGCTGTTGATGCTCTTGGTGTGCCAGTCTGTCCAGTACAGACTGTCCTCAAACACAGTGATAGCAAAGGGGTGCGGAAGGCCTGTAATAGAAGTCCATTACAGGGTCATTTCAATCACGTGATACAGAAGTCAGGCTTGCAGAGAGGCAAGGGAAAGCTCTTTCCATTGCCCCTTCAGCCTCAACACAGTCAATCCATCAAATCCACCTCATGCCAATGCAACAGACACTTCCCCTCTCCTGTTTGCTGAAGCCTGGGAAGATGATAGTAAAGCTCATCCCTCAGCAATGGCAGAATTCATCCCACAGTGAAAGAATAGGAGACTCACATAGAAGCAGCAGCCACCTCCAAGCAGGTGGTTCTGAAACTTACTTCATGCTACTGTCTTTTTTTACTGCACTGAGCTGTTCAAGTGAGTAGCCCGTTCTTACCTTGGCTAATAACAGCCTTCCTATTCCGCCCATCAAGGTCAGCCCTCTCAATGACATGGTGTTTGGCATCCACCCAGTACATTCGGTGCCCTGCATAGTCAATGGTCAGTCCGTTGGGCCAGAAGAGGTGCGTATCTGCAATGATGCGCCGATTGGAGCCATCCATGTTGGAATACTCAATGCGGGGAGTGTTGCCCCAGTCAGTCCAGTAGATAGTGCTGGAGGAAGCAGGGAGAAACAGGCTAGGAAACTGATGCCCCACATCCTGCACCAAGCAACACTTTCTATCCAGCGCAAAACAATAATCCCTGTGACCTTGAGCATGAAACAGAGTCGCAGCCACAGGAGAAGTGACAGCCAACAAGGCAACAGCCTTCAGTTTCAGGCTGGTGAGACCTGAAAAGCCCAGAATACAATTCAAGATCTGAAGCCTCCCAGCACCATCCAGTTCCTCAAACTGGTGATAGCAAACAAAGGTTTGAGCCCAAAGGCAGCCCTTGTGACCAAGAACAGTCATCATTGTTCACTCTGACATTTTTGTATGGAGGGCTCACTGAGGCCCCAAGTTCCCACTCACCCTTCCATAGGATGGAGGGCAATTGCTCGTGGCTTCTCCAGGTTTTGCCACAGAAGCACTTTCCTGTGGGTGCCATCCAAGTTTGCTACTTCAATTCGAGATGTCCCAGAGTCTGTCCAGTATAATTTGTCATGGATCCAGTCAACAGCAAGTCCACCTATCTCCAGAAGAGAATTAAACACAGAATGAAAATAAGAACAGCCTCTGCCCAGAAACAGTTCCCTTCCCCTCTCAGCCTCAGGAGAGGCCCAGCTCAGTCTTTCTGCCTCTTTCCCCTACAACTGAGTCCAGGGAGACACTGATCTTGCACACATTTCATCCACCCCATCCCCTTGCTCAGGGAGATGTGTTCCATTTTGAACACCATGTATCCGCTTCTCCCTACTCACTCATCCCTGCTCTCGCACCATCACTAGTTCCCCAGGCCTTTGCCTTTTTTGCAGTGACGCACCTGGGCTCTCCAGCCCTGTGGAAACCACCTCTTCCACATTGCTACCATTCAGATTGGCCCTCATGATGCGGTCCAGAGTGACATCAGACCAGAACACCAGCTCCTTGCTGTGGTGGAAGTCAAGAGCAATGGCATTTTCCAGGTTGTTCAGCAGCAGCGTATACTCCGAGCGATGAGGCAACACTTGTCGGATATCAATCCGATTGGCAAAAAGCAGCACTGGCTCTGGCCCTGAAGATATACATGAAGACAACATTAGAGTACTTTGACAGGGTCCTGCCTGCCGTTCCCTCTCCTTCAAGTCCCACAACATAGTTCTGCAGTACTGGCAACAGGAAGTCAACGCCTAGGTGCAAAACACATCAGAGAGAAGTTTTCACATCCCAAACACACAGTCCCAACTCTGAGATGAGTAGTTTCAAAGCACTTGGCAAACATTCATTCAGCAAGAACCGATCACTCCAGGTCCCATCTGAGACCATCTCACCTCAGTGTCTGAAGCCGTAACACTAAGCAGACACCTGACAGCTAGGCTGTAGTTTGCTTTTCTCATATCCACCTCCCACATCCACACAAACCCACATGCTCTACCACATCTTCTACACAGCTTACTGTCAAGGCAAGACAGGACATAGTTGAAGTCTGCTCAGTGGACATTTCCACCGGGGGAAAAAAAAAATTGAAATCCTTTATGAGTTACATTAGGGAAGCTGAGGAGTCAAGTTAAATGTATGGATGCCCTTAAAAACATCAAGTGTCCATACAGCAGCCACTCGCGGCATTCAGGACTAGCGATCAATGAAGGTCAAATCAGAGCAAGGAGGTATGATATAACCTGACTGACAAGAAGGCATCAGAGGTAGGATGCTATTTCTACCCCAGGGTCTGGGTCACCAGGAATGACAAGGTAGTAATGGACTAGAGAAAGAAAAAAAGCTGGGGAGGAAAGGAAACAGCGAAGTACCTCTCCATGGTCAAAATCACAAAAATATTTTGAAAGGCATTTGCTGAAAAGCTGTGCAGATCTAATACAAACCTGAGTACTTTCTCTGCCTCACAGATTGACTTGGTGAACAGAATAACATTGTCAGTGAAGCATTAGAGACAAAATTATGGGAACTGGACCAACACACACACACACACACACACACACACACACACACACACACACACAGAGAGAGAGAGAGAGAGAGAGAGAGAGAGAGAGAGAGAGAGAAAAGCTGAATTCCTGTTTACCTAGAGCTTTGCAGCTGCGCTTGTCAGGTCGCAGCTCGTAGCCTTGCTCACACCAGCACTGGAAGCCTCCTTCACTGTTGGTACAGCCTTGGCTGCAGTAACCTTCCTCTGCACATTCGTTCACATCTGCATGTTGCAGACAATGAGACAAAGTTACTATTATATCATCAGCATGCCAGGAAATGTCACTGATAGCTTGTTTCTGCTTTCATGATGTGATTTACACCCTATCATAGCCATTATCTCCAAGCAAATCAAAGCAGCAGGGAGGAGGCTACTACTCCAAAAACCCACCTTGGCATGACCGGCCATCTTCCAGGAGCCTGTAACCTGTGTGGCAGGTGCACTGTACCATCCCTCGTACCATCTGGCACTTCTGAGTACAGCCACCATTGTTGATATTGCAGTTTTCCTCCCCTGTTCGTGGACCTGTGACAGCAATGTGTGAAGGTAACCAAGCTGAAACCACAAGGCAGTTGCTTGTGTCCTCAGCTGTTAGGACAGCAGCCGCCTCTCAGAACAGGCTGAGCAAGAGAAGGAAGGCAGTGACTGAAGCTGCCTTGTCTCAGTCACAACACTCCCCGGAAGCCCACAGCCAAAGGGGATCTGCCCCACCTAAGACCTGGACAATGGAGCTTGGAACAACATGCTTTGGGATTCACTGTCTCTGAAAACAAACTTCTACACCCAAGAGAGTAACTTTTCCCCATTGTTCCCTCTCTGCAATCTGTAATTGGTAAAACCACCACAGAAGTCGTTTTCCTCAGTTTTCAACCCATACCCTCCCATTAATGCAATCTGGGCTTCCTTCCCTACATATGTCCTTCAGGAATACCAGATTGACTCTGCCTCTGATTATGTTTAAGACTGGACTTGGAAGACTTACGGCAGTTATGATGTGGGCTCTCATCACTGCCATCTCCACAATCATTTGCACCATTGCACAGCTTTCTCTGGCCAATGCAGCGTCCATTCTCACACAGAAACTGATCTGGGGCACACTGGGGGGTTCCTGCAGCAGAGGAAGAAAAAATTAAGCACACAGGGCACCTGATAGAACAACCGTCAGGGTAAATAAAAGGATGCAGAACATTTTCCAAGATTTGTTACAATCATTACATGAGCACGAATCAATGGTCCTCTTTCCTTGAATTCACCTCATCTTGCAGCCCTTACTGATCCTTTTATCTTTATGCTGATTCAGAGGCCTGCAAACTCTCCTCCAGACTGAATCTAATGTTGCTTTATCAGGAAGTTCAGCCATTTAGTTTCTCTCAGAATGACTGGAAGGTCCTGGCTTAATTCCCTTTGGTTCCAGATTCCACATCTCTCCTCAGCATGTCAGAGAGGAGCCAGTTTCTGACTTTAATCATCTGAGATGCCACCCCAGCATGGCTATGGATCTTAAACCTGCCTAGGAATGAGTGTCTTGTCCAACCCTAACTGCACTGTGACAGACTTGGAATGGGATTTATACGCATCCTTGAAATCTGAGCTCGGGGAACAGGATTTCACACATGAGCTACACACTTCAACTTCTGCTGTTGGCAGAGACACTCTACAGAGTATTCTTGTAAGTAAAGTAATGCTGTTTGTAGGGACTCTGCCAATATGTTTCTTCAGCGATAACTGCACTGTCCTGTTGCCTCTTATTTCTTGTACCTCTCAAGCTGACTCAGTTAGTGATTTCTAAATCATCACCCTCTGATCATCCTAGCAAGACAACGCAACAATAGAGCTATCACCAAAAAACAACTAGATTGGCAGAGTGCCTGTAAGCTGCACGGAAATGGGCAGCTGTGAGACTAAGAGCAAGTACTAGTAAGAACCAACAGACCCACCAACTGGAAACAAAAACAAATCACATGGAAACTCACCTTTCAGAGCACATAAGTGGTTCATAGGAAGGATTCCTAAACTTGAATTGCATTTATCATAATGATCATAAAGATCCTTACATGAGCTGATCTCATACTGCCCTAGGAATTTTCTCACTGTACATGATAAAAATATCAGAGATGACACAGGTTTTTAAACTCCTGCTACAGACATTCATAAAGTGCACATTCTGCTAGGACTGGAAACCTTCAGTTACCTTTTACCTGCTTTTTTTCCCCTTTCTTTTTTTGAATTTCAGTGACCCTGGAAGTTTGATTGGGCTTCTGGGCTGCAACTATTCCTTCAATGTTTGTTTTCAATAACTTGGCTATCAGGATGAGAACAACAGGGTTATCACCTTGCCTGTTAGTGTAATTGCTGTTTTCAGGACCAGCACCATCTCCTGCACACTGGTGCTCATGACAGCTGACAGATCTAGAGCAGCAGCTCTCAAACTACTACAAAGTGTGCCTCTCCAAGCCCTCTGAGCTCATCTATCTTTGTGCAGCAGTCACTATCCCATCTCCAACAGGCCCAAACAACAGGCACAGTTTTACAAATCCCTTTTGTCACCCTTAAACTCACTAAAATACACTGATCCAGAAGTGTCAGTATGAACACCTAGGCTCTAACTCACTGGGAGAAACTCACTGACCAGTACACACTTGCCTCAGCAAGGCCTTCAGACATCCTAGAGGAGCTAAGCAAAAAGGAAGACTCCAGGCATTCTCTGAGGGCTATCACAACACTAGGATGTGTTGAAACCTTTCTCTTCACCATATCCACCATTATATAAAAGAATGGCTATACGTGAGATGATTGCTAGAAAGAGGAAGAGAGGCTCCTGAACAAAAATGCCTGAAGGTGTCTGGCACCCTTTATCTTTAAAACAAAGGTCTATCCTTCACTTTCATTAAATGCCCTTTCTGATTCTATTCCCCTATAGAATCGCTTGGCAATTTCATGTGGCAGCAGTAAAGCTATCCCAAACTTTTGTGAAGGCATGAGTTAAACTCAGTCCATTAGACATGGGTAACAATTTCACACACACTATTAGTGTTTCAAAGTCTGAATGGAATTGTCTCAGACTTATGTGGTAATTCATAGTGTGGAGACAGGATAGGAAGATACAGGGATCTAATAGCTGACCAGAAAGTGAGTATTTAAGTGAGTTTAAGTACACAGACCTGGACCTGTTTGCAAGTGTAGACAATAGCCTACAGATCCTGTGCTTTGGGAAACATGGGAAGTCTAGCGAAGTCTAGGCTGAACTCAATCGAGTCATCCAGGCGACTTACTACCTATTACCTCCAAGATGGAAACATTAGCTACAAGCAGCAATGCAGCAGGCCAAACCTGTGTTCTCACAGTTCTCCTCATCACTGTTGTCAGAGCAGTCATCTTCCCCATCACAGCGCCAGGACAGACGGACACAGCGGCCTGATTTACAGCGGAACTGGTCAGCAGTGCACATAGATGTAGCTGAGGGACCAAAAAGAGACAATTAGATAAGCAAGGAGGATCAGAAGAGACCTGTTCCAAAGCTAATGCTCCCGCACACAGTCTTGCATCTACAGAAACTGAACACTCCCACCAATCCCCATCACTCACTGCAGTTTCTCTCATCTGACTGGTCGTCACAGTCGAAGTCTCCATCACACCTCCAGCCAGCATTAATGCACAAGCCACTGTTGCACATGAACTCCCCGGAGCGACATGGCTGGTGAGATGCTGCAGAAACGAATAGGTAAAGAATATAAAGAGCAAATTCAGACTAACGGAACATCCTCAAAAATCCCTCAGTGCCATCCTTGTGCTTTGTTATCATAGAACTCGGTCTTGAATAGACCCCTTCTGGAAACATTTTCAATTCCTGTATATAGAAGTGCCCTCACTACACAGTAACTCCCACCAACACTCCCACATTCCTGCATTAGAAAATATAAAAATGAAAGAGCTAGTTTGTGTGTCACCACTAGACAGCTGTCTATACAGCAACCCTTCCCCCAACCAATGCCAGATCCATTTAAGTTTGCAAGTCAGATGCTTGGACCAGTATATCACCCTGTACTAACTTACAGCAATCAGATTCATCAGACCAGTCCCCACAGTCATCATCCCCATCACAGTGGTAGATGTCCAAGATGCAGCGTCCATACGCACACTGGAACTCCTCCAAGCTGCAGGTGGCAGCTGGAACATCTGATGCTAACAAGGGAGTAACAGGAAACACATCTGAGGTGACAGAGTACAATCCAATTTAGATGTTACCTTCTTCAATCTAATAATGGACTAGCAAGCATTCACTGCAAAAGTGGTCAAAATTACCAGCCGCTGCTGCATACCTCTGTATGACCTGTATTACAGAGAGGAACTTGAATGTTGTTTGTGCTTCACTAGGGAGTGGTTTAAAGTTGTGTATCAAGGCAGCTGCACAGTCAACCCACTAAAAAACTCACACAGGGTGTTACTCTACAAACACGAACCTTCCGAGAGTCATGAAGTTGTAGAGGAGGAAGCAACCATGCAGAAAGAAGGGGATGATGGCAAAGCAAGAAAGAGGATCCAGGAGTGTCACCTTCTTCTGTCTTACATTAAAGATACTATGGCTTAGTGCCCTCTGGAAGGAGTTTAAATTGTTTATTAAACCTCGAAAGGCAGATAAAAAAACAGAAGGAAAAATAAAGCTATTCTCTGGGGTAGCTCTATATTAAGGATTGAGGTATGTCAGAACGCGAGGTCAAAATATGGAAACATAAAGGAACAATTCCTTTACAACCCTAACAAAAATAAACACTTGAAGAGCAAAGGAAGTGAGCATTAAGGTGCCCAGGTCTGTACCTGATTTTTGAGGTTTTACCCCTCCCTTTCCTCTCAAGATGTCGCCAAAACAAACTGTGCCTTATCAGTAAGGAGTACTGCCAGACAGATGACCCTGGGCAGAGGCCAGCAAACTTATAGTCAAGGATTTCCCCACTGTTCTCTCTTCAGCAGTACACTACGTGGAAAGTGATGAAAAATATCCAAGTCCCACGTGACAGAATCTGACACCTCTTCTCATATTGTCCAGCGAATGAATTGCATGTTTCAGGCATACACACAGTCTTCAGCTGAGGAGCTCAAATAATAAATCCATGAAATAAAAGGGGAAAAAAAGACTGACAGAGCCTGGGACATGAACCATGCTGGCATCTCCAAGAATTTAAGTCACTGACTTCATTTTCTTCTCAAGGAGACCCAAACAAACCTTTCGGATTCCTTTGGTGAGGCACACATTACCAAGCGTTTTAGTGTTATTCAATTGTAACCACAAAACAAAAAACCGCCACCACCACCAACAACAAAAAAAGAAGAGCAGAGTTCCACCTCATCCTAGATGAATGAAGAGGCAGGATCGGAGATAAAGATGGCAACCACATGAAAGATGGTAATAAGAGAGAGGGAGGTAGCCAAACTGAGCTTCTTAGCAAAGTGCCTATCCTTAAAATGTCTTACAGAGTAGAGAAAATAGCTAGCCAGGATCTGAGAAGCATTCCAGCTTTTTCTGACAGGAGGCACCAATTCCAGCTGTCCCCACACCCCAATAGGGGCAAGGTTGAAACATCTCCCCTCCCTTCCCCAGGGCCTATTCACAGCCTGCAGGGAAGTGGCAGGCAAGGGAGTGAGAAAGGAGAGAGGAGGAAAGGAGAGGGAGCAAGGCTGGCTTCCTCTCAGAGCACTTTCCTGGCTTAGAAATGTTTGCAGCCCCTGGCTCCCTGCCAACTCTCATTATCTGGAGAGATAAAAGACAACTCCCCCATGCATCCATTCCCCCTGCCCTTCAGGAGTTGGCGGCCCTGATCCCCCTCCCAGAGCCTTTTGAAGTTTCCTGCTATCTAGAACAAATTCTGCAAAATGCCTTTGAGAGCAGGGTGGGGGAAGGGACCACTGCAACTTCCACAGACACTAACTGCTGCTCAGAGACATGGGAGAGAGGTGGTGGGGGTCAGTAAGGGACATAATAGGCTCCTGTCCCACTTGCTACAAGCCTGTGAAAGTGGGGCACAAAACAACTGTTGTAGGCTCTCACAGCTCCCCCCATCCCCATCAACCAAATCAGCTTCCAGCTCACTCATCCTACTGGCCCTTACTGGACAGAGTCCTGAATAAAAGATCTGAGTGAGGAGAGGTTGGCATGGCGGAGTCGTGCAGTCCCTGAGGATACTGTCAGTGGACAGAGCTCCCCAAGAATTTCTGGCAGGAATAAGACAAGACAATAAGGAGGGGAACAGTTTTCTCTCCTTCCCCCATGTCCTCCAGCTCCCATGGTTTAATATAGAGCTGTATTCACTAAAGCATAAGGCCCTGCTCTGGCTCAAGGTCACACCGCCTTGGGAAAGAAGAGAGAAGCAGCTAGGAACAGTCCAATGGTGCAATGTGGTAAAAGAGACACACCATCCTCTTGTGCCCTCTGAGGCAGACAACAGAAGATAGCATAGCTGCCAGTACAGTCAGGACTAACCCGCTTCTGATCACTTCTGTAGAAAACATGCCAAATCCCAAGACAGCGGCAGGTCCAAAGGGCTATTTCCTGCGGTTACAAAGCAAGGAGAGCACTTACGGCAGTTCTCTTCATCTGAGCCATCCTTGCAGTCTGTGTCGCCATCACAGAACCAGTGCTCAGCTATGCAGCTACCGTCACTGCAGCGAAACTCCTTCTCTGAGCACTTTCTCATATCTGCTGAGACACAACGCAAACCAAGCCTTGACTTTTCTCTGTGTACCCAGGAAATGACCGCACCATGCTTCTGAAGTTCCTAGGGCACCCTCAAACAACAAGACTGCTCATTAAACCTAACATGCCCATGTCATGCAGTACCTGGGCTAACCCATCAGTGTTCATTTAGCTGGTGCAGAGTAATGGATGCAAAAGGAATCCATGGGAATTCACAATGCTATGTCAAGGAGTAATAAGTGTCAAGTGATTTTTGCCTGGTAGGTGAGCCACACAGCCTCAGATCACAAGCAGCCATCTATGGGAAGGGAATATCCTACAAGGCCAGTCCAGACAAGCCAGCTGCAAGCCCTCGCTGTGTTAAAGGGGAATCACTAAACTGTCCAAGTAGGGGTCTGCACAACCCCTTTGTAAGCACTGGCAGGGCAAGCAGCCGACACTGTCATTCATTGCATTGGTAGGGCCACATTACTCACCACACTGTTCATCGCTGTTGTCACCACAGTCATTATCACCATCACAGTGCCATAGGCTGCGGATGCAGTATCCATTCTGACATGAGAATTCATCTTCCTCACATTCCCGTGGTGCTGCAGGGACACAAAGGAGAGTAAGCTGAAGGCAAGACAAGACTTACCTTGCAGAACACCAAGTCGGTGGCATGTCACAAATGGAGCAACATCCTCTTCTGAGGACACCACCATGCTGGAGTGTTCATTTCCCTTCCCCTAATAATACCAAGAGGGCACTGTGAGATTCCTTGAGTCTCTCTCTTCCACTCCAACTGCTAGTCACTCATACAGAAAGCTCTAAAACTTCAAAGCACAGGTGGAAAGATGTACCTGGAACAGAGCAACAGAGCCACCCACCCTGTGCCGGGATTTTTGCGCAGCCCCAAGCCAGGCTCAAGAGATTCCCCCCCACACACACACAAAGAAGCAAACCAGGCCACTTTTTAAAGAAATGAATAGATCCTATCAAACAAATATTTGCTTGTCAAATTATAGCTCCACCTTCTTTTCACAAAAATGCCAAAGCTATCTTCAAAGGAAAGGAAATACTCACTGAAAAGGGAGAGAGAAAATTTAAGCTTCCTCATCCCAGCTTTCCAGTATTTGCAGGCTCTTTCCACCCTCTTTGTCAAACTTTTAACAGAGGCTTGTCTGCAGGCCAGCATGGAAAGGAAGGGGACTGCAAAATTAGCACCTGAGGACCTTAATCCAAGGGAAACTCTCCCACAGTAAGTGCCTGGACAACTCTCCAGAAGTCTCCTCTTTACTGAACCTTGCCTTCTTCCTTTCAATAGTCTCTGAATCTTTTGGTCACCTTTTCCCACTGTTGTCTTACATATGAGGGCACTCCGACCTGTTCTGAGAAACAGAATACTAAACAGACTCAGATCTATATACCTTTTGTTTCAGGAAAATCACTGGAGATTGGAAGAACTGAGCTTAGTCCTGTCATACACAGCATCACACAGGATGTCAGACCTCCGTTTCTCCAGCCCTTCGCCCAAAAGGATGAGCAAAGATCAGGGGCATACCCACCAATAAGTGAATTTGTTCCCATGCAAGCATTGTGTGAATGCCTAAAATGACACGGAATACTTTACAGCCAGGAGCTTTATTTTTGTTTTCTTGAGATGTGGCTCCTCTATCAGGGCCACTCTGGAGCACCACGCACACAACTTTTGCGGAATTCAAGGGCTGCAGAGCAACACCTATTAAGTAGCTGCAACCATCTTCACCGGACAGCAAAACAGTCCTGCTCCTAACTGCAGCCTGATGCTGGCCCTAGCAACCAGTGCAGTCTCAGAGAAGCTGAAGCTCAACTACTACATAACAGACTGGTTCCCTGGCACATGCTGCCAAGGACAGACAGGCTGATTTGTTGCAGGGAAGGGAAGTTGTATCCCTGAACACCCTTTGCTAATGAAAGCCAACCACAAGTAACCCTTGTCCTCAGCACAAAGGGAAAAGGATGGGGCTGAGCTCCAATAGCACAGGCAAAATTCTTTCCATTTGAACCAGTTTTACAGGCATAACAGTAGCCATAGGTGTGCCCACAGCTAGTGGCCTGCCAGAGCAGGTCTTTTGAAGTTGGGCCTCTCATGATGGCAGACCATCAGCTTTCAGGGTAACCCATCTCTGTACAGGCAGCATCCCTACAGCACCTCTCCTCAGGGAGCTCTGTCTGAAGGGCAAGGACACTGGGGACAGCTCTGCACAGCAGAAAAGTCAGACAGTGGAACCCAAAGCCACAGGAAGTCAGCCAGACAGGCAGTTCGGTTGGAAGGGGTTAGGCATTTACACGAACAGGAGCGCACACGAACAGCTTGGGGAAGTGCTTCATGGGACATTAACTCCAGGCTGCAGGGTATAAACTGTTCTCCAGCTGGATGGAGAGGCATCCCTTCCCCCAGGACAGAGAGCTGAATAGCAAGCCAGGTGCCAAAGCAGGAGGGTCTCTCTGCTTTGAGACATCAGGTAGTCATCTCTGTCAGAGGCAGGATATAGCTTCTACAAGCCAAAGGACTGAATCAGTGGATAAATTCCTACATTCCTACGACAAAGAGTTAACTTTCCCCAGCCATGGCAGGCAGGCACCACACTCATACTATTCCCCCCGAGAGATGACTTACGGCAGTCCTGTTCATCAGAATCATCTTCGCAGTCGTTGTCTCCATCGCAGACCCACGAACGGCGGATACACTTCCCATTGTCGCAGTGGAAGTCCAAGGGGGAGCAAGTGGGCAGCACTGCAACAGCAAAGAAATACCTCACCATGGAGCTGCAGCCAGCTTCCTTCCTGTAAGGGAAGTTCCTTCCCTCCCAAAGGAGAGGGACTACACCTCTTAGAAACAAAGATGTGAAATTTCGAGTCATCAGGAAAAGCCATGCCTCAGATGGGGGGCCAGGATAGGTCAGTAGCTTGGCAGTCTCTCCTCCCCAGAGGAGCACTGACCTTTCCACCACAAAGCAGCAGCCACAAATCCCCACTGAATTCCTTTTTTTCATTCCCCAGCCTGTTATCATCCCATAACTGGACTTATTTTTATCAAGAGCAAAAATACATTATCAACATTTTCCTGAGTGCCTCCCACTGTGGTCTGCCCTGTTTCTATTACACAGTGTGTTCTTTAGGGTGAGGAACTACCAGAAGTAATGTTTTTGGGTGCAGCATTTTGCAAGGCACATGCCATAGAGTATGTTTCAGCATGGGGACTTTGTCAGCATAGTTGACTGAAGAACTTGTAAGGAGAAGCTTAGAGGCAGGAATCCACTGCTAAGGGTAGTTTGCTGTGCCCCAGGTATGGGCACAGGAGCCCAAACCCTGCTAGAGGTCTCCAGAAGGGGCAGGGGAAGGGGACAGACATCGGATATCTGCCAACACAGGAGTCTGCTGGCAACTGAGTGGAACCACAACTCCACTGCATTCAAAGGGGCCTGAAGCCACAAAGCTGGAATTCAAGGGGGAGCATCAGCCTTGTCCTTCCCCTTGCAGATGAGAGGAACACTCAACCCTAGGAGGTTCATGCTTTTAAGTGCTGCCAGTTGTGGTAGGGAAGGGGCTGCACATGACTGCTCCTGACAGGTGTGTTCTCCAAAGAACAGCCCTAGCTCAGCGACGCAAAGGGGAACAGGCTGGAGAGGCTAGTGCCTTTCATCCCAGCCCAGCTTGCCGACAGCATCTCCCATCTGTCACCAGGCAGACCAGCTCTGTTCTAGTGCTATGCTTCTACTTCTTCCCTTGCCAACACTATCCCGGAGGTGGGAGTGTGTGGGCGGGGGGAGTGCAAAAGAAGAAGGTGAAGACAGCAGCCACACAGACAGGGAGGATTTAATAGGGAGAGCAAATAGTCACATTTTCAGCTTTTGTAGCTTCCTCAACCCTCCACTTCTCCTGAGCCCACGATTGCTGACAACGTCCTGTGAAAGCAGCATGGATGAGGCTATGCAGAATCGCACACAGCTCTTTGTAAGAAATGTTGGAGGACTTGCTGTAAAGTGCCTGTCCTAAAAGCCTCCCACCCTGAGAACACACTAATGCAGTTAAGTCCAGACCTGTCTAACAGACAGACTCTTTTCCTTTTCCTAATAGCAAATTTGGATTATCTTCTTAGCTGCTCCTGCAATAGTGCAGGCATAGGCATCTCTATACCTGCAATTCTGAAAAGGAAATCTCTGAATACAATACTGTCTCACTCTCTTTGCTGTGTAAGGTATTTCTATATACCCAAGATTACACAGTGCAAGTGCCAGTTGTGCTGCTTTGACCAATTGGCCACAGTCCCTGGCCTCCCATTTTCCATCATTTGCTCAAACTCTTAAATTAAGAATACACAGTATTTTCAGGTATTTGCACAAGATTTGATTTGTCACAGCAATTTTACTGCAGTAAAACCCTTTTCTAAATGGCCCTTTCTGGAGAGGTGAAACCTGAGGAGAGCAAGACACTTCCTTCTGAACTTAACGTAGGACAAGGCACAGACTGAATTCACAGCTGGGGGATAGCAAAATCCAAGCTCTCATTTCATGACAGTCACTGACTAGGCTTTTCTGCATCTCCCTCACCCTGAGGTGGGATGTTACAAAAGGGATACAACAAGCTCCAACCAGCAGAGGTCTCAGACAAACATCACCTTTTTGGTGTAGGGACAGAATGTCACTGCAGGCAGTGCTGAATGCTGTGTTAGATGACAACATATCTGATCTGGCACTGGTTCTTGGGAAAAGGCCCTTCCTATCACCTCCAAGATGTCCCATGCAGACACATGTCCAGATCACATCTAGCCCCTTCTAGTCCTTGGAGAGGTATAAAGAGGAGAGAGGCACACAAATCTACATCTGTATACCACAGATTTGACAGCACCCAGGTCTTCTGATTGCTGACCTATTTGCCTGCATTGTGTTTTCTCTTGGCATCCCAGTTCAGCTGCACTGAAATGGAGAAGGACCTTCCCCTTCTTCCCCAGGGCAGATAGAAGGGGAAAATACTCCAGTTCCCAAACCCTGCTTCCAAACAAAACCAAGACAGAAATTTTGGATTCAGAGCATCAGTCTCTCAGATCAGCCCTCTCTCTCCCAAGTGCAACTTCCATACATCACACACTGAGCAAACCTTCCCTGGCCTCAGCTGCAGTTTCAGGACTAAGACCATCCCCCCAGCATATGCTTTTCTGTCTGTTCTCCCCAATCCCAGCGTGACTAATCACCAAAGGACTGCACAGGAGCCGCCTGGAAGGGAATTTGCATGCTGACTCTCCAGGGGAGAATTCTTCAGGCTCCCAGAGGGTTAGGACTTTAGCACTGGTTCAGAGCTGACACCATTATCCCATTGAACTGCTGCATCTCTTCATGAGGTAACTACTCAAAATGAAATTCCACCCCTCCAGGGAGCAGTTCAGCCAATTTCATACTCTCCCTAAATATGAAAAATGGAGCTTCAAGAGCAGAGGAGGGGGGAGCAGGGTGAAGAGAGCAAGACACAAATTGCCACATACAAAGAAAGACCTAATTCCCACCCCAGCAGACAGCAAGTGTGTGCCAGCCCAGACAACACCAGGGGGAAGATAAATCCCCTTCAACAGGAGCTCTCCTTTAGAGGAAAAAGGAAAAGAAAAAAAAAAAACCCACAAACCCACTTAAGACAAAAAACTAATGAATGAAGCCTGAAATTTCACAGAGTATAGGAACTGCCAATGAGATCAGGGAAGGGATCCATGTAGACTGGTAACCTGAATCTAATAATGGTCAGAAACAGATGCTTTGAAGGAAATGCAAGAGATTCCGTGAACAGCTTTCATACAAGGCAAGTTTCTCCCTAACCTCCTCTTCCCAGCTCTTCCCACCCCTAACCCACAATCCCTTCTTGCCATTAAAGGACAAACTGTCTACACTCAAACATTCCTGCATTTCCTTCTATTCTAAAAGTGACAGGATTCAGTTCCACTGTACAGCCCTTTGTTCTAGGATTATTAACATTATTCAGCTCTTCTGTTGGTCATTTATTACTTCATGGTTTGATGAGTTATACTCATAGGGAGTTAAAGCTGAGGGCATAACACTAGCACAGAGTTAATGTTTAGTGCTGTTGTAAATATGTCCAAACAATCTGTTTGGAAATTCAAAAGTTAAGAGGAAATTCAAAAGTTAAGAGGTCACACTTAGGAAAACACACAGTATAGGATTCAAGCAACCTCCACTGTTTAGTCATGACATCATGGAATAGCTATACATTTTGACAAGTGCATTTTACTGCTTTTACTAGTTTTAAAAGCCATAATTCCATGCTCTTCCTCCCATGGTCAGGAGACAAGTGCATGACAATACAAAGTAAGCAGTAAGAACTTCTGTCAGGCTCTTTCATTGCCAGAGAGGGAGTAGGACCCTTCTGGACAAACTGAATTAACAGAAGACTGGAAAACAGAACCCCAATGTTCTCTCCCGACTTTGGTTATTGACTCTTGCACGACCATGGGACAGTCCCGTCTCTTTAGCTCCATTTTCCCTCATGTAAAATTAAGGATATTTATTTTTTCCTAGGAAAGCTGCAAGTCCTTCAAAGGCAGTGCTTCTGCTGATGAGAAAGTAATCATAGACTGCACTAACACATTCTTACCACTACTCATAGCAGGATTAGGTAACGCAATGGTAAACACAACTAAGCCTCATCCCCTCTTCCCCACTCAATCCCAGCCTGATCTCCACATCTGTGCAGAGACACAATGCTTTCGTTAAAGAGATGAGCAAAGGCAAGTCCTAGGACACAGCTGAAGACAGACGAATGCACAGAAGGGCAGGAACAAACCCAACTCCGCAGACAGAGCAGAGACGCTGGGTGGGGAACAAGCACAAGGAAGGGGTCTGCAGGAAGATCTAAACTGGCCAGTGACTGTCCAAGAGAGCACATTTGTCAACTGACAGTAAGCAACACAAAAAGGCCTTTGAACTTCCAACCATTTCCCTGAGCTCATCCCTCAGCGTGGTCATGCTGGACGTCATCCAAGGTTTCAGCAAAGCTAGGTCTATCATAGGCCTGCTATTCCTCCCCCTCTCCCAACTCCTATTACACAGGGAGCTCTTTTATGGCCAAGAAGAAGCGGGGTGGAAAGGGAAAGGGCAAGGGGAAGTTTATAAGGTGGAACGCAGAGTGAATCACGTCCCACTGTCCTTTGAACACGTCCACCCTATCGCCTGCAGTGACCAGGTTGCTTTACACCCAAGGACACTGAGTGACCAGTGTTCAGAGTTCAGAGCTCATCAGTTTGAACAGCACTGCTTGTTTACTTAGACAACCTCTCAGTCATGTGAAGAACAAGAAGCTAATTTAAAAATAAACAGAAACTAAAAAAAATTTCACATTATCTACATTGGAAATAACTGCAGACTGGCCCCAAGCATCACAGAAACATCTCACCGTGCCACTCTTCAGCTGAAGTTTCTCATATCCACATACAGCTACACGTGTGCATGCGTACACACACACACAAACACACACGCAGATCTGTTTGCTGCAGAGATCTGCAGCACAGTGGGCAATAGTTCCAACGACAAGACTAGAGGACATCAATGCACCCTTGGGAAGAAACAGGAGACACTACCTTTCACCAACTACATTTTGGAAAAGCTAGTTCCAGAATTACAGAAAATCATCTCCAACAGCACTGCGGAACAGAACTGCTGAACAACAGCATGTCACTGGCAAAATAAACAAACTACTACAGGGTGTCAGCACCTAGTCTTTCACAGCCCTCGGATCACAAAGGCTATACCTCAGGGGGCAATGCATCAGTTGTGATGCCTTCCAAAGGAAACATCAAGTCAAATAAAATACCTAAGTAATGAGATAAACTTTACTCACAAGGAACAGCAGACAGGGAACTGGTATCTTTTCAAGAGAAACCATAAACCAAGTTCCTTTTACCAGGGTAAGTAGTCAAACTAGATGTTTAGAAGTGAAGGTTCACCCGGGCTCTCATGTCTGAGCTCAAGACTGGGGATTATGTGGAGTAACTGAAGGGAAGAGGGGGGAGAGGGAGAGTAATTCTTTTAAAGTTTCTATGAATTTTAGTAGAGGACTCGTGAGATTTTTATCCTTGTATCACCTCAAAAATTTTGGTCTGGGACTAATAAGCTTAGTAGCTATACTCACAGCCCTACTCCTGGCAATTGAAGAGAGCATCTCCTGGGCTTGAATGAGTTACAGCTGAATAGGAGCTACCTAAAGTTCCCAGTGAGATGGGAACAGTAGGCCACTTTCAGTAGTTTTAAGATAAAAGGAGTAACTTTCTCCAGGCCCTTTAGATAAAAAAAAGTGGTACAACAGTGCATGGAGCTAGCAAACAGATCGCTGTCCCAGGGAGCTACACATTCACAAGCTGAAAGTTCAGAGGGCTCTATAGGGGGATAGTTAGGAGGGGATATGGCATAAATAATGCTGTTTCTCATAAGATACCAGTCCTCAGGCCAAGTTTACTCAGCTATCTTCTCACCCTTGCCACAGGAAGTAAGACTCATCACACCATGCTGGACTTCATGAAGAAGGAGAGAATGAAAACCACTCCTCTGCTTACATGCAGCTTTCATTAGGGACCATCGAAAGTTGTTTTTGCTGGCACAAGGCAAGAAGGCAGCTGAACTTACTCTGGGCATGTGCAGCAAAGGCTTCCAAGCTAGACTCTGTCAGCGAGCCAAAGAGCTGACACCCGAGAAAGTCTATGAAGCTGGCATGACAGCTGGGAGGTTGCTTATTACTATTATTACTACAGCATTCTGGCTTGTAAACATGATCCAGAGCAGGAAACAAACATGTCATGGAATAATTGGCTCCCATCACAGCAGGGCTGCAGATCTGCAAGATAAACAGATCCTGTCACAGCCAGGTAGGCAGAGGCAGCGTTCTCCCAAAACCTACAGAAAAATCCCATGCAAGATGGGCAATCTGAGGACTCCAATACAAGCTGGATATTCGTAGGGAAGTCTGTCAGACCGAGGTGAGCAGAAAAGGTAACAACTGAGACAAACTTAGTGTAACTGATTCAAATTCTCAAAGGCTTTTATTAGTGTTGTAAATCTTAAAACAAATTCTGATGTTTTATCTCAAAACTGAAAATCCCTCTCAAAAGGAATAAAGTATTTCCCATCTCTGCTCCTGCTTTTGGTTGGTGCAACCCCTCTCATTGCAGATTATCTTGCCTTCTTGCACAGAATTTATTTCAAGCCTTCTACCATTCTTCAACTGAAACAAATTATCAGTTCAAGGCTTGCAAACTGCATTAATGTAGAATTTAGTAAACTGCTATCAACTAGTCAAGCATATATGTATTGCTGCTTAGACACAGCTATAAGATTCAATCTTGAATTGCTAAAGTAATATTCACATTTCCCACCTCACCGGGCTTCACTCCCTTGCTTTAATAGGAGTTCAGCAGTCTGAAGTTCTCCCATCCCCAACTCCCTTCCCCAAGGAAGTAGACATAACTCTCCCAGGAACTCATCCTTGCCTTTATTATCAGCATACACGTGAGCTGATACACCAAAGGCAAAGCAGAGCTGAAAACAAGCATGGCCACAGCTTTATTTCTCTGGAAAGTCTAAGCAGTCACAGAAGAAAAAACAAAACAAATTGCTGTAAATTCTTGTATTCCTGTAAGTATAAGACTAGCCTGCAGAAGACCAGTGGAAACATGGGATCCCTTGCAATCACTTATGTTCATTCTCCTGATCAGAGACATCTACTTGATGATATTCTAACTCCTATCTTTAAAACTCAGAGTTGTACTTACACACATTGCTGAAACACTGCTGACAGCTTTATCATCTCGGAAGAGTCCATAGAAGTGGTTGTATGAACTAAGTTTCATGAGTCAGAGCAAACCACTTGGCTCACCCCAGCATGAAAACTAGCCCCATAGTTTTTGAGGAATCTCACTAACATCTTAACTAGGCCTTTAATGTCTGTGGGGGCTGCAGAATGACCTCCTCACAACAACCCAGTCCCTTTAGCTCAGTATTTGTGTCAATAAGAACCAGAAAACTCACTAACTTCAGACCCAGCATAAGTCAATAAACAGAAAACAGATCACGTCCAAACAAAGGAGGAGGCCAAAATTTCACTTCAACTAGAACACTATAGGCGTGTCGCAGCTAGATGGCCAGGGAAGGAAAAATCTATGAACTGAACATTCTTGTATGCTATTTGCAGTGCTGTTTCATGAGAAGCTTGAACTGATTCAAGTTTGAACCACTTTTCAGAGGCGTCTCATCCCACCCAAAGAGAGCTCTTGCACTCCTGCTGCCTTCTTTATGCTGGCTCAGTCAACAAACAGATCCAATACAAAATTAACTCTTCAAAAGTGTATACCTTGAGAAAGCCTAGTATGTCAAGCCAAAAAGAGGGATTTAGCACAAGATCTGCTCTACTACTACTAAGTGTTTCAGGACCACCATGACCAGGCAAAGTAGGAAATAGCAAAGACAACCACCAGGAACCTACACTGTAGGGTCAATCTAGTTCTTACAAACTAACAATATCATATATCAGGACTCATACTGAGCAGCTATTCAGAGACTCAGAAGGCTTAATGGAGTAAGAGTTCTTAGGGTCCCTTCACTGCAGTCTTGCATGTGTGCACTGAAACCATGCATTTAGTATTTCTTTAAAGTCATTAGCCCCATTGCTTAACTTTTATTTTTCTTTTTTTCTCTCCACTGTATTATACTTGGAGCACTTCTGGCTGTCAGCTGAAAAAAAAAAATCTCTTACTGGTATTTACCTACTACACTGCAGTCTTTAAAAATGCAGCTCATATTCCAGTCCCTCCCCATGAGTCACTTTTCTACTCTGTATAAATTTAGCTCTTTCTATCTCCCCTCTCATCCTGCCAATTCTGCAGTCCTTCTCTGCACACTCTAGCTTGCCTCTCTTTTTAAATTGCAGAGACCTAAATCACAAGTGGTATTAAGAGGTCTAAACATTCCCATCTCCGACTTACTCTTTTCAAGACAGCTCCCCTCACTTCAGGCTCATTCTCTCCTTTCCCTCATTGGAAAATGTAAATTAAATGAAAGCACAAGTTGAACCCTGTTCCCACATTCTCTGGCTCACATGGTTGTCTGCCTCTGCCTTATATACTTCCCAGCCTCCAGTCACAGGGAGAGTCAGCAGATCGATCACAGTTCATCACTACTCCCTAGTTTGCACAGCTTCCATTCAAATCTATGTGGGTCACACTTCCCTAATGTATTAGGGATATACCATAACCACAGCTTTTCTGTGCAAGACCAGAGGTCCACTCAGCCCAGGCCATGGAGACAGACAAGGATGCAACAGCAGATGTCAAGAGAAGAGTGCAAGAACACAGCATGCACGCAGTGGTACTTCCTCAGAAGACTTAGAATTTCCATATATTTGTGATTCCAAGACTTTCTAAACAAGAGGTGGCATATTTGTATTTAACAGCCCTCCATGGATTTTTCTTCCATAAACTTGCCAGGTTGCCTTTTGAGATTGTTTGAAATTTCAGCATCAATTTTTTGTGGCAAGGAGATCCATAGCTTAAGCACATATTGTGTGGGAGATGTGTATCTCCTGTTAGTTTTGAACCCTCCCCTGCTACTTGTATGCCACTGGTTCTTTCACTGGGGTAACAGCAGTCAATCTCCAATCATCTTCTCCACAGCACTCTACCATAACCACCTCTTCAGCTTACACACTTCCAGGCTGAAGCATACCTGTTAGATCAATTGTACCTAGCAGAGAAGGTGATGAATATATTAGATTGTCCTCTGATATACCTTTTCCAATTCTTCTATTAAGAAATATGACAGGGTGGGGAAGATAAACCAGAATTTCACAAGATATTTAAGAAGCCATGCACAACATGGATTTCCTCTTGTCCCTTCCTAAGGATTACCAACATTTGAGTTACTTTTCTGAGTACTGTTAAGCACCAAGTCACTGTTTTCACGACATGATCACTCATAAACCCAGGATCCTGTTCTGATGGGGTAGTACTCTGCTTAGAACTCAACATTATGGATATAAAGCTAGTACTGTCCCCTTCCTCTATCCTTCCCCATGCATAATTTTACAATTAACTTCACTGACAGGTGAAATGCAATTTTTAAACTCATGAGACCCTTCTGCAATCCTTCACAGTCAACCCTCATCCTTACTACACCGAATAACTTAGTATTGTCAGCAAATACTGTCACCACACTGTAATTAATCCAAGAAAAGGAATAAAGAATTTGAACAGTACAATAGGAGCAGAAAGGCCTGTATAACTCCACTGATGATCTCTTCTACTGTAAGATCTGGCTATTTATTTTCAGTTTCCATTCCCTGTCTTTTAATAGGTTATTTTCCTATGGAAGGGCATCCCCTTCCCCATGGCCACTTAGTTTAAGAAACTTTGGTGATAGATTTTGTTGAAATAAAAAGTAGACCTTATCAGCTGGGTATCTCATGTCTACATAGTCACTCACTCCTTCACAGAGTTCCAATAGATTTGTGAAGCATGACTTCCCCTTGTAAACAAACAAAACAAAAAACAAAAAACCTTCCTCTGTGCTCAGTAAGAAGCCAGCAAAAACAGTTTAGCTTTTGGACACCCCTTGTTCCTCCCTCATCTCCATATTCCTGATGAACTTCTCTTTCAGCGTGAGTAGTTGAGTATAGCCTCTCCTCCCCTGCTCTTCTGAGGTTTCAAAACTATTTCTTCAGTTCCCAGATCCTCAACTCTGCTTGCATGACCATAGAAAATTCTTAAATCTGTGTGTTTATGTGTAGTGGAGGAAAGTGCAAGTTTTCTTCCCACTATTCTACTTTCCCTTTGCTCTTGATTTCTCCAACTAAGGTCACTTTCTTCCCAGGTAACTCTTTCACTAGTCATCTTTATACCAGAACATGATCTCTTCAGTTTGCTGGTGATCTACTTTTCAAGAACCAATTTCATCCCCGCCCCCCACCAATGTTTTCCACGTTTCTAAGTATTTTATACAAAATTGTAAGAAAGAAGAAGATAGAAACATATTTTTCTATAGCTAAGCTAAGTTCTCCCACACTTAAGGAAGAGGGGAATCTCCAAATCAATATTCCAAAGATAAGGAAAACTCCTTTTCCCACAGCAGGCAACAGTGGAAACCATGGAAGGTTATGGACACATCCAACAGAGGAAAATAAATTCTCCCACTGTGTGTACTGATAGGAGTCTGAAATCTTTGGCCCTAGGGAAATTTTCAGGAAAGGAGTTTCATGAAATTGAGCCTTTTTTCCACCCTTTACTTCTACCAATATCTGTGGAATCCAAAGAGATGAGGGAAGAAAGTAATTTACTTGTGGCCCCAGGGGAACGGGTTTTCTGTTCCAATTCATTTACATTGTGCTAAACCTATTGAGAGTCACTTTTCATCAGTTCTCACCTAGCTGGGCTTAGCTACGCAGATACTGACATCTGCTGCCAGACAACCTCTCCCAGCAGATCCAAAGACAAATGCATGCTGATTACAGTGCTCATCTTCCTCTCCCTTCACAGGGTAGCCAGAATAGAAACCAGAGTGTTCCTTCAGAGGGAAGACATCAACAGTCCTGAATATACTTATTCATATTGTTTAGTTATTCTATTATTACCTGTAGCAGAGCTATATAACCTGGTGTGCAGATATCACTTTTGCAAGGGAGAAAAAAAAAGACGTACTTCTCTCACTTTCTCTCCTCCCTCTAAAACACACACACCTCTCATAAACATTTTTTAAAAAGCTGCCAAAGGCAGAGATGGGCTTTCACTGTGCCTTGTGTGAGTGGACATAGTGTTAGACAAAGGAGTAGTACAGGAGTCACCCAAGAGTATGCCATCTATAGTCTTACACGTGTCATACAAAAACTTGGATGGGCCTGTAAAACAAAGAGAAGTATCTGCACAGAAAAGAGAAGACATTCAGCTTTCACAAACACAAATCCAAAATGATTTTCTTACTGCAGCCATCTTCATCACTGTGGTCCCCACAGTCATTGTCTCCATCACATTGCCACTGAGCAGGGATACACGTACATTCACCAAAAGCACTGACAGCACAAGTAAAGTGATTACGTCCACAGGAGCATTCAGTGCTACTTGTTACACCTGTAAAGGAACAAACAAAAAAGGTATTTTGAAGCGATCCCTCTATTTTAGGGTGAGTAAATACATAAAGTACAACTATTCTCCATTGTCACACTGCATGTATGAACACATACACTATTGCAAAGAAAATCAGTCACCCCTCCCACACTATTGAAACAGGAGACCAAGCGCTATGCACAGTTTCCAGGAATGGAGCTATCTGAAGGGAACAGCAAATAGCAACCTGCCAAAAAGAGATCTAGGAATCAGCTAGCTGGAAAATAACTCAGCATTGGTCACAAACAAATAACAAAGGTGCTCTGAGGACTAGATTCCTTATTTTACGAGCTTAGTCCTCTCCTAGAGCACAGCACTGATGCTGCTCCACTTAGCTCTGAAACAGTCACACAAAGGATATCAATGGTTCTACTTCTGAGAGTTATTGGAGGGGGGAGGGGGGAGGAGTCTTCTCTGGATCCTGTGCTTTCTGGATACAAACCTTCTCCATTCCACAGCTTTAGACACTTCAGATCCCAGTGAAAGACAAAAAATACATCATTTCCTATTTGTCTATAGAGATTAACCTGTAACATTGTCCTGCATGCTACTGATATTCACAGAAGCAAGCGAAGAGGACTTTCAACTCTGTAAAGTGAACAAAAGAAAACGCAGTATAATCCCGTAAGAACACTTTCTTCAGTCATAAAGTTAGCATAAAGAGCTCCCAAACTTTTTCTCCCCTATCCCAACTACAGGGCAATAGTCTGCAAAACAACTCTGACTTTCACACTTTTGCAAATGCAACTATTTATGATGTTACCCCATACATTCTGTTCATAAATCTCTGCCTTGAGAGAAGACAGGCCACCTCTCAAAATGGAAAAGGTCATACTTGAACTTCTGTCTGAAGTTAGCTAGACAAACAGTATAATCAATATCACTGTTAAACAAATGATTACCCTTTCAATCATCAGTGCCCGAAGGCTACTCTGTGATTGAATTCTTTTTGCAGGATTCCTTCTTTCTGCATTTCAAGCAAATCTAAAGGTCTCAGATTAAGCAATAACAGTCATAAGGAAAGAATTAGAGGGATATGTGCACCAAGTGGTAGTTATATACCCCCCTGAACTCTCTATTTGTGGACTTACTGATCTCATTTGTTACATTTAGTAAATCTGGGATGAGACATAAACTGTAACAACCTAACCACAAAACCATAAGCAAAAAAAAGAGAAAAAAAGAAAACTCATAATTTCCTTATTTCCTTTTCTAATTAAGAAAAGCAGTATCTGCAAGATTTTGTGTGTGTAATTGTTCCACAAGCTTTTTCAACATCGGAATTCCCTCTAATGAAGACAACCACTTAGGCAAGTTAAGCTAAGATTTATGTTTAGTGCAGCTGCATGTCTTCTTTGAGGAATAGTTCCATGACAAACTTCTGCAGCAAAACTGGCTTAGAGAAGCTTCTGCCAGCCCCAGCTGCCTGCTCCCACTGTTACACTGCAGGCTGCAAGCCCTCACAACAGACTACTTCCCAAGCATGTCCACAAGCTGCTGAATTGGGCCAACTGAAGGGGTTGCCATGGGTGCAATAAGCTTTTCGTTCTTTCCCCTGACTACAGGTTATCTTTAAAAGGCTTAGTAGAAAACGAACATTTCAAGGCATTACTGTAGAGACTAGAGAAAGCAATCAATGTCTGATGTCAAAAAGGAATAGAAACAGGAAGGATATAGGTTAATAAGCAGAAGAAAGAAAGAAAGGCAAATGAAAATGGACAGGGTGGTCAGATGCTCCATGGACTTACTAGGTATGGCCAGAGCAAAGGTTGGCGGAAAAAGAAAATAGCTGGGTGATGCAGACTTCCAAAGACAAATTTAAGAAGGGAAAGTCTGATGCAAGTCAGAAGCAACCCAGCACAGCTATTCCTAAGGGAAAGCAATGCATCCTCTGTTTAATACATGTGACTATTAGAAATAATCACAAGGAAATTCAGAAGAACCACAAACCTCCACAAATTAAATATATATTTATCAAACAGAAGTTCCTTCAAACTGACAGCACAGGAAATTCAGGACAAACCACCTTCTGCTGGAGCCTACCCCTATTCAGAAAGGCAGAACTGCCTGTATACTCTTTCCAAGGTTGCTGTTGTTTAAATCACCTTTTCCAAGGCAATTCTTCTACCATTTTGCTCAACAGTACCCCCAAGCACTTCTTCCAACTACTTCGAGCTCCAATATCCTTTGCTTTTGGAGCACATCAGGATAATGCCTCATTGCCTCCATAAAAAGATAAATATCACAGTGCAAATGACCATCTCTTTCTTACCCAGGGCCCAGTATGCTGTGGGGTAACTTCACCAGCATGAAAGGATAAACATCAAGGCAACTAGTTCTTAAATTAGGGGACGACATTTAATAAAATTATATCTGGATAAACACAAATGAGAGAGAAGCTGAGAAAAAGTAAAAGCAAGAGGTTTTATAGCTGCACAACAGCAGCATGGAAGCACAGCTCTGGAACAAGCAGAGGAAGAAATACTGCAGAATTACTTAAAATGCTGAGAAATCTGCAAACTGCAACTTAATCTGCTGTGTTGCCAAACATGCTGTTATCTTCAAAAGCTACTACAACTAATATCAGATTTTATAATGTATGTATTTAATCTGTTCCTCCCACCTCATCACAATTGCTATGTTCAGTCTTTTCTGGCTTGTGTTTTTACCATGCTACAGACACTGTTGCAAGTTGGAGGGTAGGTTATGACCCAAATACCAACACTGTTATATGCACTAGCCTATATCTGTGGTACTGATACATAAACTTACTTTGTTTAACTATTCTAAATTATGACCTTTGTGGATCTAATGCTTTGTGCTTTGTCATCTTCAGGAAAACTAACCTTCTAGTCATTATAATGATGCATTTTATAAGTCATGATTTACCCTTGTCTTACACTTGGACAAGCAAAGCACATCAGTATTCAGACAGCACAAATGCTTTTCCCCATGAAGGAAGATGATTTTTTTTAAAAAAAGCCTTTTTAAGAGTATAGTAACAAATTCCAATATATAACCAATATCAGAAGAATTAATCCTGGATGAATAGCAACCTTCCTATAAAATAAAGGACAGGTTAAGTGAAACCTGGGACTCTCTGCAGTCAACAGGAATTTTTGCAATGACTTCAATGGGGATGGTATTTTGCCCTTGGTGTCCCATGCTTACTTTTCTATGCTCAGAGCTCTGGTGATGTTACCCTCTGTAACAGGAGAGGGCCAGGAAGGATAAAGATCAGAAGCACATCTTCTCCAATCACCTTGAAGACAAGCGGAAGGAGTGCAGTTGGTGTGAGAAGCCTCAATGGAAGCCTTATATTTTTGACGTTGAGCTCTCGCTAAATATAGGGAGCGCGAGACAGAAAACTAACCAAGCATGCACTAGGGTGGAATGCAACCCTCCTGTCTCACGTTTCAAGCCCAGTCAGTCAGGGGAATCCAGGAACAAGACAAAAGTCAGCACTTGCCCTTCAGGCAACTGGACCAACAATCAAAGCAGCAATATCTACTTCCACTTCTGTACATTCCTCTAAAGCAGGGACAAAGAGGGGCACCTCAGGACCTAGTCATGGCAAACACTTTCCTAAAAGTTTTCATCATGCTGGAGACTTGGACATTTTAACCAACCCTCTGTAATCAAAAATCATTTCATTTATGCAAGAGACAAAAAAAGTGGAGGTATTTTAACAATACAATACATATAAACAACACACAGAAGCTGTGCAGAGGCACTGGCAGTTGCTGAGCTAACATCACTCACCTTTTCTGGCCCATCTTGATACCTCATATTACCATCATGAGAGTTTCCTGATCTCTGACTTGGCAGTAGTTATCTTCACTGTCTGTAGTTTGGTTCCCCCCAGAAACAACAACAGCAGGATCCAGTAACCAAACAGTTTTTGTAGCAAAGTATTATACAAACAACTTCCATATTTTAAAACAGGAAGTCAGTCTAAACACAGGCATCATACTTAACATCTGCCATCACCTTAATTTTAGTATAGTATGCCCAGTTTCTTCAGATTCCTTCTGAAGAGCCTCTATCTGCATGTTCTTCTGATAAATGAACCCCCTTCTGAGGAAGTGCGTTTCCCCACACACACACACCCTTCTGAAAAAGGCAATTAGGATCTTTGAAGTTTTTAGGCCAAAAGCTGGCAAAACAGTTATGTCAGTTCTGGCTGAGAAACAGAAGTACATAATCCTCCTGTTATTTCTGCAGCTCCTCTTTCCCTCTTCCAGGACACTTTTTTTTTTTTTTTTTTTTTTTGGTGTGTGTGTGGGGTGTGGGGTGGGGTGGCTAAACAACAAGTTGCTGCTCTGCTTGATTTTTTCCCCCAACAGCATTTCATTAGATCAGATCACTATAGTAAACTTGAACACAAAGCTTCGTTTTGCAGACCAGGTCACATGCAGCACTCGAGCTATTATGTAACAGCCCTGTATTTGTCACAGATTCATTGAAACACTGGCATTACAAAAGAAGATTAAGAAAGCAGAATAGTCACTAAACTGAACTCTGTAGCACTTGTTTTGTTAGAAACAGAAAATTTTTAGGGGCGCCTGAAAATATTTGTTCTTTTAAATCCCAGTGGCATACTTTCTTCCAAAAGTAGAGATGCCAATTTTAATTTCAATACAAATAATGAGGGACTGCAGCTCTTACTCCTATTTTGTAGCAATTCCATCTTCTACCGGCTGTTGCTTCAGCATGTTCTTGCCCTTCAGAGTCCACCACCTGATGTTGGCTGCTCACCTGTCAGGTCCCAGTAGGATTCTACGAATAGTGGAATTTTCTCACAGTCCCAAAATATGGATGAAGTTACCTCAAATGAACGAGAGCCAAGGATACTACATAAGTAACTGCCAAAGATCCATAGGCATAGGCATCCATAAGTCCATAGGCAGCACCAAGCTGTCTTTCCACATGCTCTTTTATTGCAGACATCAAGAATCGAGTGCATAAGGGACTCTTCTGCTACACTGTTAGTTACATCTTTTCTCCTTCATTCAAACACAGAAACTATTTTTTAAAGCAATAGAATTAAATTAGATGACAACGGCTTGCTTTATGATCTCCCAATTATACATGTACCCAGAAGGGGTAGCTAATTATGGCTAATAGTAGCCATTACCAATAATAGTAGCCATTCAGTTCTTCTTTACTGCAAGGACAACAGTAACAGCAGGCTTAGAAAATCCAGAACTACTGAAATATTGGACATGATTTAAAGGCTGTAGCCTGTTCAGTTCTGAATCAGAAGCATCTGGAAACAACAGTCATTATTTTGGTCCAGACTGAGTAACATATGGACCTGGATTCCTTCCCCTTTGTGTATAAAAGCCTAACTCTACATTTTGTGGCCTAGAGAAGACCTTCAATGGTATGCAGAGGCAACTCCTGACTACAAAGGACATAACCAAAAAAAGATGATGACAACATCAGCTTTTATACTTTTTAATCCTTCCATATAAAAGTCCCTTGCAGAATACAGAAGTTCTAAACAGATACTGAAAGGGTGTGAAAATACAGTACAAATATGTGACAGTTGCAGTGATAAAGAAGAATACACCAGGACCGTGCAAAAGAAATTGGAGTAAAAGTAATAGAATTAAAGTAAAAATGATAGGAAAAAAAGTCCTAACAGTGAGATGCATAAGGTTGTGAAATTGCTTCCCAGAGGAAGCGTGGAAGGATATCACCAGAAGTATTTCAAAACAGCTTTGGACTAAGCACCAGAATGTTTTGCCCTGGCTTCAATGATTCCTACATTTTAGGAAGCCATGAGCATCTGATAATTTATTTGGGGATAAAATTAGCGAATTCTGTAGCATAGCCTTTAATAGACTCTTTAACACCTTTTTCATTCGCCGTTAGAAGGCCTGTGTCAGACAGTGTTCTCCCTCTCTCTCCACTTCCCAGCTAGTCTCGCTTTTGCATCCCGATCACATACATACCTTCTGGAGATGAGGGCAGACCTTGGACATTTCAGATGGCCTTGAACACAGTTCAATTAACACATTCGCTTTCCTTGTCCAGCACTTCCCTGGGTCTATTTCTATGGCAAAACAGCTCAGCTTTCTTTGCTTGCCTATCTTGAAGGAAACTGAAAATTTTGGATTCTTCTCTCTTACCCAAATAGCAGTTTCCACTGAAGGAAAGTACAGTTAATCCAGCTTTAGAAGACGGATTTGCTGACCATTGTTTAAGGCCAGAACTCTGCTGGCAAACACAGCAAAGGCAACATTACATTAAAACAGTCTGATGTCAGAAGGGGCACCACTCACTAATAAAAGCCAAGATGTTTTTTTCTTTTTGTACTCTCACTATGGAAGTATCTGAAGTAGCTCTGACTGGGTACCCGCAGAGCCTCCAGGTATTTGATGCCTGCCTAGAGTAAAATCAACTTCTTCAGGTGCTACTAGGAAGAACATCCCAGAAGTTTTAAAAGCTTTGATCACAACTGTTTCAATTTTGTTTGAGGAAGGACGCGACAGTGGCAAGGATAAAAAACAGGGAAGAGAGGTCAAAGTTGTTGCACCTTCCTCTAAAGAGCAGACCTTTTTAGAAACTGAGTATTATGTCTACTTTGGCAGTTTCCAAGTGAGGACAAGAGTTCTCCAGGCTTAGAATTCTCCCCTCCCCCCCCCCCCCCCCATTTGCAAAAGAGAGGATACCTCATTTCTGAACCAGCTGGTTCTCGATTAAACGTGTGGCAGAACAAAGTCCTAGGAAGAGGCACAACAACCTTCAGTTCTCATATTCAATGGCATGACAATGCAGGGTAGACCTGAAAAATGTTACACTTGATATGACTACAAGGAATAACAAGTATGAGGAAGAACAGTTCTACAAGATGTCTGCTAATTAATATCTGAAGAAAATAGGAGGGGGTAGGGGGGGAAGAGAGCAACATAAGCCCAAGACAAGTTAGTGTTTGGTGCAAAGGGTGTGTGCACCTCTGTGGGGCAGGAGACAGGAAGAGGTGATGCTTTCTGAAACACTAAATGGGTCCAGAGACACAAAGCCTTTAAAAACTTGTTTTACTCTGGGTCCCAATTCTGATCCTACAGAATTAAAGATTACCAACTCTACTGAAAATCTCATAGGAAAGAGTTTATAGAAACACCTACTATTAAAGGAAAAAAAAAACCTGAAGTAGGATTTGAACATTAGAAAGACTCAGAATCAAGATCCAATGGTTACAGTTCCTTCTCCCACATACTTCAAGTCATAAACAAACACCTTGCAATAAAGAACACAACTAGAACCAAGGTCTCTAAATGCAGGTCCTAATTTTATCCATATCCATATCAAACCACAGCAGCCTACCTACTACTTTGGCACAGTGTGTTGAGGTTTACCTGGTGTTTTTAAACACTCAGAGTCTTTGGACGGATGGTGCAGTTGAAGGGAAAGTATTATTGCCATAATCCTACTCACAAAAACCAATTCAAATTGGGTAGACTACGAGCACACACAGATTAAAAAAAAAAAAAAAAAAAGAACAGCTGAAGGACCATAAACAAAAGCTAGTGAGAGATGGCAGCAAGTCAAGCTGCAGGGGGCAGGGACAGCTAATAGATACCACAGAGATCAGCCCTAGCTTCAAACTCCTTAACTATCTTCATTAATGATCTGGAAGAGAGAATAAGTATCATGTTAAAGGAGCCTGCAGATGATACCAAAATAGGAAATACTGTTATGTCATTTCTGGCTACAAACACCTAAAAACACTGCACAGGATGAAGAAACAATTCAAAAGGGACCTTAGAAGATTAGAATTATGGGCAGGAAATTAATATTCAACTTCTTAAAAAAAAGTTAACGCATCTGGTGGAAAATAATTTGAAACAGATACTCAAATGAAAAGAGAAATCTGGGAAGCAGAAATGCCTGGAGAAACCAAGGAGCAACAAAACACAAGTTAGCCATGGGTTTATGTTATGGTACAATATGGCAGCCAAAAAACTACTTGTAGGCTAGATATGCAGAGTTGTCTTATCACGGAGGAGCAAAATTTCTCCCTATGCAGGACTAGAGTAAAACATGCCATTCACATCTCAGCACCAGGTTAATGGAGGGAAACTGAACAAAATATTCTAACAGCAGCAACAAAATTTGTCAAGAAGGATTGATGGAGGAAAGACTAAAAGTTTCCACAGCACAAAGACGGCAGCCAAAGAAGTCATTTTTGTTACCTCAGCAAATGAGGGGTAGGAAAGATGGAGGAGCATTTCTAGAGCTGGGTGCATCCACTATTCATGAGAGCAAGAAGCTAACTACCCATCAGTGTCACTTAGCCCAGTAGCACTAATATAGTAAATACCATAGCTTTTCACATAGCACAGAACAGACACAAGAGAAAAGGATTAATCAGTGTTACTCCATTTGTACACATAGTAAAAAGTTACCCTTTAAAAACATTGCTGTTTGGTCAGATATACCGATATTCACCTTCTCACACGTTTGAAATTGTGAAATCCTCTCCCAGAGGGAAGGAAGTCCTGTCATCTTACAGTCTAAGGCAAACTGTAGAGAGCAATCTTGAGTTGCACTCATTCCCAGAGAGATTTGGATGGTTTAAAGAAGACAAATTATAAAGGAGACGCATCAAGTCTATTATATTAGTGGTGCTTGAAAGACGCCTTGATGGAGAAGGATGGCCAGTGAACAGGCAGCACTCTCAATGAGAGAGGCAGAAATGGTGCAGAAACAAAGTTACCTACATGTTTCGCAGAGGATTTACAGCAACGCCACTACCATAAGTCGTGGACGTGACTCCAGTATAAATCAATTGCATGACTACTGTTAAGGCATTGAAAAATGAACAAACAAACAAACAAACAAACCTCTTTTGAATATAAGCTGTTGCCTTTTGAATATGAGCTGTTGATGAGGATCCAAGCATCTGCTACTTATGTCACTGTTCCAATCATTTCCTTGGTATGGCACACCACTCCCTCAAGACTTCAAACAATCAGCTGGAAGCCTGAATCAACAAATCATTTTTCTCCCTGCTCACTATTCTGCTCTTCAAATCAGGCAAAAAGAAACCACCAGCAATTTTTTGTAATTTTTTTCTAATAAGGATTCTTATGCTTTGTTTTCTGCTGGACCCCTCAGCTGCCTATGGAAATAGTTATGTTGGACAACCCACAAATTCCTAGTATAGAAAGAACCCTTCAAATACCAAAACATCAGTCATACACATTAAACTCTCAGCCCAAACTCTCCATCCAAAGGCAGGTAAGAAGCATCAGGTAGACAACTCCTATTTCCAAACTACAGAGGAATTCTGTGTGCAGGAGGGGCCAGGCCAAAGGAAGTATCTGAGTGACTTTTTTCCTATCTTCAAATTCATATGCAGCTCTTCCCTGCTAACACCAGGACTGATATGAGAGAACCAGGTAAAACACCTTGTCTCTAATTTCCAGATCTCTTGGCTGAAACATGACCATTCCATCATCCTTTATGCATATTTACTTGCCATTGAATGAGAGATGTCCTACTTTCCCTTATAACAAGGTACTGCTCAAGCATTTGTAGCTCGTAGATGTCTTCATAGGACTCAAAAAAAATACAGGTTTTGTCCTGTGGCTCTGCATGCCTGCCAATCACTGTTCCTATCCAAGAAATCCAGCACAGTATCAGCCTTGTAAACCGTTCTCCAGGTGTCATGAAGCTGAGGTGACAATTCAAAAAACAATATAAACAGATATCTTTTAGAGAGGACCTCTGAGTATCTGAAGAGATGACAGTTCAAGACAATGGTTTTCCCATTCTCTCCACAAGAGCATTCAAAAACATTAGATACTTGAGAACAGCTGTTTTCACCTTCACAGATTCTTTGCAAAACAAAGCTCATGACAGAAAGTCATGACCTCAGTATACCATCTCTGATGTTTTGCTTCTCACTTCAATGCACTTCCTGAAGTGATCCAGCACCCTAAATCCTTTTATTCTACGTATTTACATTTTCTCTGTGTACTACTCCATTTCTCCTAGATATAAACTTATACTCCAAGAAGCAAGAGCATTATGATTCCCAGCTGTAAAATTTCCTTCCTGTTACTATTAAGAGCATCCTTTCATGGTTCATATTTAGTTATCTATAGACTTTTCCCTCTTAAGTATAGACCATTTTATTCAAGTTGTCTTATGAAGGGCAGAATGATTCTTGAAGGATGCTACCAAGAAATGTGTTTTGTTAATTTTAGCCTGGAGTGGCTTTTTCTTGCATAGCTGAAAGCTCTTGTGCAACTACACATCAATAGAGAACTACAATGAGGAAGGCAAGGGATAAATCTAAAGTGCTCACACACGGTGGTGAATTACTTGTCATACAGGACCATTACACTTAAACACATTAAACAGTAATGAAATACCACTCGGAAATGGAGAGAATATTAAAAGGTGGCTGCTGCATAATGTAGTTCAGAAACACCACCATCGGCTCTAGAACAATCAATGACTGTTTAGCTAGAACACTAGCACCTGGAAGGCAGGAACAATGCAATTCAAATCCCTTCCAAACGCGCGTGCGTACACACACACACACAAACTAAATGAACGCTTCGAAACACCAGCTTAAAGCTTCACAAGAATTAGACACCTCAGCAAGATGAGACAAATAATTACCATTTCTTACACGTGCCTTTTTTTTCCCTAAACCACATGCTAATAACCTCTTTCCTTTCCTGTCCCATAAGGGATGAGAACAATCTACTGCTTATTTATCATGAATCATATAGTACAGTACACACTAAAAGTTAACAGATTTTTTTTTAGCAGAAATGTTACCAGCAGACTTTGAAGATACTAGTGTATTGTTAAGTGCCAGCTAAAGAAACAATCTGCTGTTTTAAAAGGACAACCCATAGGAGAACGTACTTCTGATGTACTTCACCTACTGAGTAACTTAGATTTTCACTAGTGTGACAGTTCTTGGTAACAAAGTTTACTGCGCAGTCAAGAATTCTTCTTCTACTCTTGCATATCAAAGTTTATGGAGATAAACTACAGGCATTGATTAGGATGAGTGAAACAGTAGAGCTGATTTTCCCATTAACAGGACAGAAAATGTCAGTATTTTAATTCCCATAAGCTTTCCTTCAACTTTTCCACTACTGCATAGACAGAGAGATTTCTCTAATCTTTCTCTTCCGCAGACAGCTTAAAGTGAGCTTTAGAGTGATCCTGGCTCTACTAGCACATTCTCCATCTGTGATGGGGGAATTTCTAGATGGTCTTCTCATGATATAGCCACCTAAAAGCAAACTTAAAACAAAAAGCTAAGAATACACACACAAAACTGCTGTGCTTGCCACAAGAATGTACACAGTTGCTAACAGGAGGAGAAAGGACAAGCATCATTCCTCAACATATTCAGCTGTAGCCTGTACTATGCAACATTCAAGATCCTACAGCTTTTGAGAATAAGCCAATCATTAATTGCCCAGGACAAAGAAGTTACCTCAGAGGCAGAGCTTGGGTAAGATGGGTCCACCCAGATGTTAGAGAAGACACTTAAAGGCATGACTTGCTTTCTTCGAACCTCAACACCCCTACTCCTCTGCTTTCAAGGTTACATCCTACAAGTCCTATATGTCAAACGCACCAAAGCTGAAGAATCATGTCTAACTACAGTTCTGCCAAGCAGTTGTGGCTTTTGGGTTTCACTAGTCTTTCAGCCATTCATCTATGGACTTAAATGTATCCCCAAAAGCATTTGCTTTCTCATGATCCAGCAGGTAGCTAGCAGCAACTTATCTCTACATATGACTACAGTATACTTTCACCACCCTTTAGACATGAGGCGACTAAGTGAGCCAGGAAAAAAAAAAAAAGGCACAACACAACAACAACAAAACCAAGAAGACAGAGGCACAGGAGCATAGGAATACTACTGGCATCTGTTGGAAAATACAAGGAATGTACCAAAACGGAACAACCTAAGCAGCTCAGCTTCATATGCATCTTGGAGGGTATTTCTATGACAACAGCTGAAGTATTGGGGAAACTATGAGATCCATAGCCATGTTGTAAAAATTATGGGCAACCCAATCCTGCCTACTCCCTAGAAGGTAAAGCACCACTTTAATCAAATGCTGCCACTTTCAGCCTTCCAAAAGAGGGGTTTGGGCAAAGCAGGTTCTCAGTGAGTCCAGAAAAATTGACCACCACTCTTGTTGTTAAAGCCAGTGTCTTGCAAAAGAGCCACTTCAATCTCTGCTGTCTCTCTATGGTGTACTGTAGATCTACTGAAGTTAGTTTAAAGTTGGCTAGCTTGGGTTTTGGCAGCAGTAGGGCCACAAAAGCACAGAGCTCAACCCACTTGCAAAAGCCAGCAAAAGAAACACAGTAAATTCTTGAAGCAATTATCCTATGGTGAGCTTTACACTTCCTCAGCTGCAGGAGCACCCAAGCTACACAAGAGTCACAGCGAGGATGTACTCTGTCTCTTCCTGGAACTGACATGGAAGAATCAGAAATTTGGAATTATTTTGCAAGTCCTGAAGCTTTGTAATCCTTCCCCTCCATTGAATGAAGATGAATGCAAGCAGAGTACAATGCCTAATGAAAAACAGCTTGGTATCTGTCACTTATAGCAGTAATATGGGAGAACAAACTTTTAATTTGCATCCATGCATTCCTTCTTCTTCTACTTCACTTCTTGTAGTTTAAGTAAACCAAGTATTAACTTCTAGGGCAAACAAACTTCCAGCACAGTTCCAACATCCACCAGTTTCTGCTCCTATTCTTGTCATGTCCTCTTCCAAGCTGTGAGTGTCACTGGGACTTGACTAAATCCCTTGCTTAACAGCTGAAAAAGGCATAGCTGTCATCTCACTGTGCAGACTAACTCACCCTGACTTGGGCTAAAACAAAACAGATAAAAACCAACCAAAAATCCCTCCAGTTTTCAGGTTCATATAGGATTGCTATATATCTTCCTGTCTGCATAGGCTCTTGGACAGTAACAGCCTCCCACTCCTGCAGATGCTACTGAACTACCAGTTACAGGCCATAGTATCAAGGGAAACTGAAATTAATGCTGATTTGCCTTAACATACTGTCTGTAAACTACAGGTGTTTAACTGTAACTTCACAAGAGGAGACTCTTCTTGGAGCAGTACCTCTGCTCCAGGCAATGGACTAGCTGTAATGAAGTTCTCCCTTCAGAACAATACCCAACTTTACTCAAAAACAAGAACCCAGAACATCGCTTGCTTCATTTAACCTATTCAAGGCAAGGCAAGAGTCAAGTTCCTCCTCCCAGAACATATCGATACGGCAAGCCATGCACTCCTTTGCAGGGGACAAAACTTAAATGTCACCAAATTCTCCTTTCCAGACAACCTAACACTCTAGCTGAACTACAGTTGCCCAGGCACATAGGGTGAGGAGAGGACAGGAGTTCTGCCCCCAAAAAGCCTATTTTGGCTTTTGTGGGCTGCAGTCAGATCCTTCCCATCATTATGGTGTGATATAGAAAGGCCAGGTTCCTGGACAAGACAGAGACTGTTCTCTTGCAGGGTCATTTTAAGGAGCTTATTTTGGTCTTCTTTAAAGAGGCCATCATGGTAGCGGTGGAGCATCTGAGCTTTGTAGCTCTTCAGCTCTCTGCCACACAAGAGTCTCAGAAGCCAACCACAATAGCTCTGTTTAGCAGAGGAGTTCTCCAGGGAAGGGGTAGGATACACAGTGTGGTTTTGTGGCAATAAGGAGGTAGAAGATCATTTTTGCAAACCCACAAGCAGAAGGGCTTCAAAAGCACAAACCACAAGATAAACGGAGCTATCTTGGGACAGAGAGAGTTGTTCTGTACTGTCTTTCTTTCTTTTTTTTTTTTCCTTTCTAAATAACACCACACATGATATTATGCTGCCCTCAGAGGATGAGCAGCAAAGGGGCAATTATTAACTGGCCAGACTGAGCTGGCAGAACAGGGGTGGGCCTGGCCAAGGGGTACCACGCAACCACAGAGGCATCACAGCACTTTGCTGCCTACCAGAGAGAACTGGATTAACTTAAAAGCAAAAAAGAAACCCTGACCAGTTAAAAATTTTGAATATATATTAAAAAAAAAAAAAACACACACAAGTACAATACAAGTATGTTTTATGGGCTCAGATGGGAAAAGTTCTTTCCAATAGAATTGGCAACAGGAGAAACAAGAATTTCAGTGGTGGGGTTACTGCAGGGCAGCTATGCTGTACATCAGCCCCTATCCAGCCCACCCACATTTGCTTGCTTTCTAGGCAGCTCACGAACCACCATCCGGAACCTCCCACAGCGCCTACACTTCAGGCTCCTTTGCAACATTTAGAAAGCGGTCGCAAAATTCTTCCTTTGCTTGAACTGTAAGTCTTCTCAGCCCTCACAGCTCAGGTGCTCTGTCTCTACAAATCCACAAGCTCCACAGTTGATTCATATTCCCATCCCAGAAGAATTACCACAACAGTGAAAAGGACCAGAAGATCCCTTACAGCCCATTTCATATTGTACACATTGGGTTTCACCTTCACTGAAATAATAGCAGCAGCACTGAGGCAGGAGAGGAAGGTACAAAGAGGCAAAGTTGCCTAATTATGGAATCAAATCTTCTACAGGTAATAGTGTGGCCTCGGCTACTACAGTGTCAGATGGCCTTTTTATACTAAAAAACTTAATTTCAGCATCCCTTGAAGCTGGGAAGTATTCTCTTCATCTCAGAAACAGAAAATGGAAGCACACCAGCCCAGATCTGTGAGTATTTGGATGCCTAACTCATTTAAATATCAGTGGAAAATTAGACATTTAACTACCGTTACAGATCTGGGCCAAAGAGATTTAGACCCAGCTTTCAGTATTACAAAGTACTCATACCTCCCACCACAGCAGTCTTCGTGCCTTGGAAACCTGAGCCCTAAGTGACTTCCCAAAGAGCTTGTGGCCAAACCGAGAAATTAACACAGATCCTACTCACTCCCAGTCCACTTCTTAACCAGGGCACAATTTGCCCTGCCCTACCTAGGTCCTTACCCCAGATACCTCATTAAAACAAACTTGCAGGAAATAAAAGTCACTGTTGCACAAATGTGGAAGGATTTACACACTCTGCTTGGGAAGTCAAAATAACACCTCCTGCTCCACTTCACCAGTCTGCTCCCCTATGCTCCCTGACCCAAAATAAGTATAATCCAAGTCCTGCTACCCAAAGGAAAGGTCAGAGCCAGGCTCCTAAGACTCTCCTGGGGATCCCAAGTTCCTGTATTAGCCTTACAATTATTAAAAGGCCAACATTAAAGGAAGTCCAGCCCCGAGGCCACTGTTGATCTAATAAACACTGGAATTAGGTTTCGTCTTAGCGAAGAGGCTGCCCGCCTGCTGGCACAAAGCCAACATTTAAATGCTACTGTTGCTCAGAGCCCTAAATTAGTTTTGGATCTGAGGAGTTTGCCTTGAGCTACAGCCAAAAGAAACATAGGAACTGGAGGGAAATTTGTTAAATGTTAACAGAGCTGCAGGAGAGGAATACAGCAGGACTAGTAGGTGGCAGGGAGGAAGGAGGGGGAGGCACAAACAAACAGAAGAAACAGAGACAAGATGTAAAATGTGGGAAGACAGCAACAAGTAAGATTTTCGTGCAGAAAAGAAGTGAACTCCCCCACTTAGTTTTGCGAACAGCAGACTTCTTAGGTCCCATTTTCTCATAGTTTCTTGCAACTACAGTGGGTCTCCTCCACCTTCCCCTCTCCACATGCAAAATACAGGATAAGAATCTGAGGAAGCTCTGTTATTCCTAATTCCTTAACTATGTCAATGCTGATTTGCCACAAAACTCAACCCTCATCCTTGGTCATCTAAGGGCAGATGGATATTCCCAGTCTTCCTGGTTGGAATCTTGACAGGTCCCTTGTTCTTGGGGGAGTCAAGGTTCTCTTACACAGCAGACTGCAGGAGCAGCTCTTTTGGCAAGCTCTCTTTTCAAAAAAGGAACACAGAAAAAAAACAGTGCAGGATCCTAACTGCCCATCTATTTGATTCTGAGTAAAGCAAGACTACTTTTCCAGCAGGTGCTAGGCTAAGACTCACTCTGTGACCTATGCTGTTCTCCGTCTTATTGATGGATTGAATGGACTTAGCACAATGTCCTCCGCACCTTGAATATTCAAACACTCCATCTAATACAAATCTCTATGCAGAGAGAGATGAAAGATATTTTCATCTGTTTTGACTTTTTTTTTCTCCCCAACAGGAAGCAGCTTAGCATGGATACTCCTCCATTTGACAGCTGCTTCCTGCGGAGCCAAGCCAGCAGGGGAACAACCTGCCTTAGTAGTCTCTGTTGGACAAGAACAGGGATGCAGGACAGGTAAAAGGAAGAGGGCAACTTCCAGCTATAAACCTTCTACTGCCTCCACCATCCCTTATTTGCAGAGGTGAATCAGAAGGAATGAGGAGTTTTGGACAGCAAAATGCAATCCCTCTTTCATGCTCCCAAAGGCTCACAAAGGACCTTTGTTCTCTCCCAACTGTATCCCTGCTCTTTTCACCTCTCCACGGAAACATTTCCGAGCCAGTGGGTGCACACGTGCAGGGGGGTGCTGTAGGAAAGGATGAAATGGCTGGAGAATTTACTCATTGGAGGTCTTACATTGCCATCCCTTACTGCACCACCCCGGAAGCCGGACATTGCTAGGGGGCAAGGGTATCTCCCCACCTCCCCACACTGCAGCACAGAGACCTCTTTCAGAGCTTTAGCAGTCTGTCTGAATACATCATCCGTGCTGCTCAACAGAAGAAACAAACTGCAAACATGACATTAAAGAAGGAACAGAATGAGCAGAGGGCATTCAACCAGGTCCAGACTCTACACCAGCTTAGTAATAAACACATTAAAGAAAATCAGAAGTAACACATGGTAGACATTTTTCCTCCCATTTGAACTGAAATCAATGTACAATAAAAATTAGAGTTTTCACTCATAAAAAGGGATGTCTAAGCAGCTTGAAACTACATCCTATCGCTGCTGAGGTAATGTATGGCCCAAGTGGTCCCTCCGCTTTCAATCACTACATCAAGCCCTGAGTTTAACTAAACTACAGCTTTGTTCTCACATGGAAGACTACAGCATTCTTTTAAGTTCTTACCTAAGATTTTATGTTATACCCACCACAGGGGTATTAATGTTTCTACCAAGTTTGTCTGCATCAATTCCCAAAGAGTCTTTGAAATTTTTCAGGTCTCTTCATGTATTTTTCCTATTGTTGTATTCAGGAAAGCACAGAAGAAGAGACAGATAGACAAGGACTGCTAATTAATAAAATATAGCCAGCAACATTTGAGCAAGTTCTTTGCAACCACCACCAGCAAGCAAGTTGGTTATGATGATGACTTTGAATAACTCCCATAGAGCCTCTCCACATACACACTACCCCTACACCCTATTTTCATTTTTCAGCCACTTGTCTTTCACGAGATACAGCCTGTTTACAGGTTTTATACTGTGCATACAACCCTTTCCCCAAATGACAAGTCCCTCCCTCTCACACAAACATGTAAATAGAGGTTGGGCAATGCTGACTCTGGTGAGCATCCCCCTCCCCCATGAGCCTTGTAAAGGGTTAAGGCCTGGTTGTCACATGCTGGTAGGCTGACAGCTTTATGTCTGTAACGCTTGATGTAGGTTTCAGACTCTCCCTTTAATCGGGTTCCATTGCAGTTAATCAGTGGGCTTCTTTTTTAAGGAAAAAAAAATGATAAAAAACAGCCAGCACTCTATTCAGCCCAATTCAATCTGTCCGGCCAAATCTCATGACCAGCTGGAATGCCCCTTTCCTAGCCTGCCCAGCAGGATGCCCAAGAATGGCGTGTGAACGTCTCTCCCCGCTCCTGCTCCAGCGTTAAAATGAACAATAGTCCCTGCCAGTGTCATTCTTCAGCAATTCATCTCTTCCTCTCGCCAGACTCTTTCGTTCCTTCTTGCCCCTTCCACCTTTTTTTGTATGAAAAACAACAGCAAATCAGCAGCAATATAATAACATAAAATTGTATTTACTTGGCAGACTTGGGGGAGGGGGTAAGGAGAGGAAGAGCCCCCACCCCCTTTCTGCAATGAAGACACAGAAGGGGAGCGTTCTCAGGCCCCAGCTGACCTGCTCCATGCCTGGTTTCCCTGCTGCAGGGAGCAACGAATTTGCCGGGGCGCTGGGGTGGGGCGACGGGGACCTTTTCTTCTGGAGCATGTTGGAACTGTAATTACAGAGAGGCAGCTTCCGGGTGGAAATTAACATGGATCTCAACTCACGTTCCCTGTGTTTTTCACGGGAGGACCTGTGGCCTTTGGTCGACTCTCTCATTCACCAGGGAACACGTCTTAAAAAGAGAAAGAGGTGGCAAGTGCAGGCTTAGGAGGGACTCCGATCTCCTCTTCCTAAAGGAGCAAAAATAGGGGGGAGATGCTATGGGACAACTCCAACAAAGACATCAACAAGGGCTCATAGAAATTGTGCACCTCACATTCAGCTACCAAGATGGGAATGCTTCAGTGTAAAAAAATAAGCACTGATGAGTGCTCAATAAGGAACAGGCTAACCACAGATGCAGCACTGCAGTAAACAGCATGCTAAGAGTAGACACACTGTGACTCCAAATACCAGCCCACTCTCCATAGTAGGGAAATAAGGAGCCAGGTCAGGCATGCAAACTGTTATAGAACCTGGAAAATTTTAGTAAATTTACTTTTACAAGTGTAAATTCAAAAGGGTTGCTTCCTGGTACGCAGAAATTTTCATGGCAGGACCAAGGAATAGTATGGCAAGTGCAGTATCTTATAGTGCATGCTTTAGAGGAAAATAAATCCAGCTGCTATTGATACCACAGGACATGTAAAAATATATATTATAAGCAAATACAACAAAAAGTAACTGATGAAATCCCAGAACTAAATTCACTTGCACAGCCTTTAACAGGCCCCTTTTGCACTTCATGACAGTCTAATCAACTTGAAATCCCCATATTACTTACAGCACACCGAAGTCCTGAACTGAACACAGAATTATTAGAAGGGTCTTCCAATGGCATTCATCACTGTGACAGTCAGGCAGTCCATGAACAGATTCATTTATCTTCACATGTTACTGCTGTGAATAGTTTCATCAGCTCCATTTCATAGACTGCAAACAGCCAGAGTCCTAAGCCAGAAGCCTCTGCCTCTAAGTGTCCAACCTGAAGAGCTGAGGAATGGTTTGCAGAAGTGCTGGACACTCACAAAACACAGCAGAAGGAGAGGGGAGTCACATAGGTGATGTAAAAAGTCAAACACTGTGGCAAATACATCAGCTTCAGCCCTGCCAAAACTGCCAAGTTCCTTTTTTTCCCCCCCATGAAAAATAACAGGCAACAGAAAAGAACCAAAAGACAAGTTGCTCTGCAAGCAAGCCACTGATCACCAGCTTGTTTCTTCTGCCTCTCAATAGGGTTGCCCTAAAGCAAAAAGGAAAGGTGCATGCAGAGACTGCAACTTGTTCTTCATGTAAGAGGAAGGTTATAGGACCCAAGTAAGGATCAGAAAGATGGTACTGGGAGACAGCAGCACACCACAGAAGAGTGGGATTTGGGGCAGGAGGGATAGGCAAGGTGTAGGAAAGGAGAGCACGAGGCAGCCTCTCCCATCTCATGCCTGCTACCCAGAACACTCCTGCCCACCCACATTCCCTCATCCCTTTTCTGTCCCTTAACAAGCTTCTCTACTTCCATATTCTAATTCTTTTCTGTTAATCTTTCCTCCTCAACAACTCCCTTCCATGTAGCTACAACATATCCATACTTCAAGAAGTACCAGGAATACAATACTCACACCAGCATGGCATTTCAAGCGGGCTAGTTTATTCTGCTTTCCCAGCAGGGCAAGGACATTATTCCATTTTCCATCAGCACCAAACCTGTTTGCCTGAACTGCCCCAAAATTCAAACTTTATTCAAATCAGGTGCAATCATAATCATCTTTCTCCCTATTCTGATGGAGCATATACTGCCTATGTTTACACCAGGTGCAAGCTGATTGCAAAAAAACAGCTAAGTGATCCAGATCAAAAATAGCTAGCAAAAAGTTAACCCTATAAAACTACCTGAAGGAGTTTTACCAGGCAGAGACTTTGTATTGTCCAGTATTTGGCATCACACAACTGCACAGTTCTTATGCACTGGCTTTAGTGTCTTATGTGATGACAGACTCAACTCCATCGGGAGTTCCATGTTATTTCTTGCATTGTAGTACAATCTTCAGTACCACATGGTATCACACAGGCATATCCTACACTCAGCTCTGGCTGGTTTCTCCTCCTCCTTCTCACTGCCTGTAAACCAGCAAGGGAGCACTCAGCCCAGAAGGCAGCCTCCCAGAAGGCATTATCTAGACCATGGCTCCTCTGCAGCCCTTCACTTGGAGGGATAACTGGAGCAGAGCTCCTGTTCAACTCAAGCCTGCCACTGGATTGTCAATGTCCACCGCAAACAGAAGATAAAGAGACTTTTGCTGCCACCCTTTTTAACGCAGTGCACACGAGTAACAATTTTCAAAGATTTACAACTCTACTGTGCTCAGGTGAATTTCAGAGAAACCAAAGGATCTTTGAGACTCTTCTAGTATTTTGTATTTCTGAAGTATGGGAGGCCTAACAAGTGTCCTCAAGCTTCTCTGTACTGTGGCAAGATTTTAAAACATTTAAAATGAGATTTTTTTAAAAAGCATTTACTTCTCTATCCTTATTCCCTAAACTCACTGAATCACTTGTAGTTGAAGCTTTCTAGAGTTTTAAGCAGAGACTCTTCTCTCTCTCCACTTCTTCCCTTGTCCCTGGAAAAGCCTGGAAACTTAGAAGTTGGTCAAGCTTTAAATAACTGAAAAGAGAATGAAACTAAAGACTGTGGTAGACTTGACCCTTGTAACACCACTCCCCTCACACATCCCCTTCTGCTCCAGAGCTATATGGCACCTCCTCTTAAATTTCTACCTCTTTAACACGGTCAAGGTGAACTCAAAGTAATTGTTCTCAACTTCTACTTAATTTGAAGGTTGAGGCTTCTGTTTCAGATTTCAAGAGAAACTTGTGCTCCCAAAACCTTGTCTTTTTTTCCAGCCACATTAGTCAGTCTAACTAAAGCTGTTCTGTCTTCCTACAAACCTTGCCTCACTTGTAGTTGTGATGGTCTAAGGACAGAACATCTCTGCACATATTATATCACATATAACATGGAAGAAAGACACAGTCATCAGATGCCAATGGGGATAGAGACTCTTAAGAATCTCCATAAGGAAAATTACATACATTCTTTTGACTCTGGTCTGTATTTAGCATATTTGTAATTTCTTCCTAGAAAGAAGGGCTCATATTCTACCCTCATCTCCAAATGAGAGGCCAGGATGTCTCCAGTTTAAAAGCATTCACTATATCTGGGCTAAGAACTTTACTGCCAGCTATACCATAGCATAGCAGTCTTGCGCTCCCTCACCCTGCATGCTCTCCTATGTGCTGACATTGAATAAGTCTTTACTTACTAAATTCTGCTGATCACTTAGAGACTGAATTCAGTTTGGAAATTTTCACGGGATTTAACAGACTGGAAATGGAAGATGAGCCAGGTCTCCGGCAGAAAGTTCAGGTAGTTCAGTCTCCAGTGCAGCTGCTGATTATGTACAACTTAAAGTGTCTGTGGAACTACAACCTTAGAGGAGAAGTATTCCCTGCTCCAGGAGCATACTGATGCAGGTGAGCACCTCCTGCCCAAATTTAAGTTCGGACATGATACATCTGGAACGAAGACGAGGCTTCTGGCATCACTCCTACTAAAACAAGAGCATCAGTTCTAAGAAGATATTTGAATCTTTAATACAGAGCAAGTAACACACGCAACTCAGCTTAGCCAGAGAAAGAATCTAGCCCCAAACTGGGGGCATGCTGAGTTTGCTGCCAGCCTTGCAGGGATGGAAAGGAACTTTTTAAGCATGCTGCCCCATTACTTTTTCTCCATAAAGCTAGGGAGAAGTGGGCTTATAATGTCTCTTCTTGTCACAAACAAGCAGTTTCACACTATTTAGACATCTGCCCTTCAGCTTTAGAAACAGGGGGCAAAAGCAGTATGTAGATAGGAGCTTACCGGAGTATCTCAGGACTATGGCAATGGGCTCAAGGAACTACCAAGACCAAAACCTAGCAGACAGTCAAGCTGCAATAGTTTGCTTTAAACAGACATCTCCTCTCTGATTTCTTCCACATTTGGAGCTGGGACACAGACCAAATAAACCAGAAGTTGAGAGATAGTTCACAGGTAGCAGAGGGAACATGAAGTCAGGTATAAAAATGTGCAGAACACCAAGCAGAAATAAGCTAGATGCATTTAGCACAAGAAAAGTCTGCACTTCCAGTCTACACCGACACTTTGAACAAAACCACCCAGAAGGGGCACGTCAGCTAATGTCTCCTACTAAAAAAAGGAGGAAGAAAAGAGAGAGAGAGAGACACTGTCTGAGCCCAAACCATTATACCCTGTCTGTCTCTGCCTAAATCTCAATCCTCCCTCAAATGAAACGGTGATGGCCCAGAAACCCTCTAGCTTTAACAAGGATGCCGAGTGCTGACAAAGGCTTCCTTTAGAAGCCTGGACCACAGAAAGCTGGAGATAAATCCCTCCACTTATCTCCATTTTCTCCTCCCTCACATATACAAGTTTTCTCCCCCCCTCCTACCTCTCAAACCCATCTCACCCTCCTCCCCTCGAGAGCGATTAAGGAAAAGCTGTAGAAATATTTGCCCAAAGCTGGAGCCTGTTGCTGGGCCCAGCTGCATTGTTGGTGGGAATACACATGGCAAACTTGCACTGTGAGGAGCCCTGCGGGATTCCAGGCGCTTCGGGGAGGCTTTGTGAGCCCAGCTCTGCATGCACTAGCCAGACTATTGTGAAAGGGAAACAGAAAAACCGTTACAAACCCAAATGCTCCCCCACTCCCACCTCCCCAAGTGCCCCCCTTCCACCAGCCGCCACCTTCCTCAAGACAAATCGAGAGGGGAGGGGGCTGCTTCTAAAGAGAATGAAAAGGTTTCCTCAGTTAGATTTAAGGCAACAAGTCAGAGCTGCAAGGAGTCCTTTATCCGCCAGGGAAGCCTCCCACTGCTCCCGAGCCGGGATCCTGGGGGCCAGCTTTCTGAAGGCTGCCATTGATTTGTCACTGGTGATAAGTGAGCCCAAGGCTGTTCCCACAATCCCCTGCAGAGGCGAAGATTCTCCCACAATGCCCGGCGGGGGAGAGGCACAACAAACCGAGAGAAAACACGGAACTTAAAGGTCGGAAAATCTGGAGGGTTTCTTTTCTCTAACGAGCAGCAACAAAAAAGAGTGACTATTCTGAGACCCAGGCAGGGGAGGAGAGCCAACAGTTCACAAGGGCAGCACAGCCGTGCACTAGCGCACAAGCCTTCTCCGGGCAAGATGCAGCAGATAGGAATTCTTCAGCCCTTGTCTCCAAAGGGCCTCCCAGTGCCAACTCCAGCAAACAATATTCCTTCAAAAACTCCCCAAGCGCTCCTTTGCCAATAGCGGGAGGCTTTTAAATCTGTTCTATTTACATAGGGATACTCTTCTTCTCCCAAGCAGATGCTGCTGGAAACTCGTTTTTCTGCTTTTTGGGAGGGGAATTTTTTTCTCACAGTACTAAATAAATGAGAGAGGCTAATGAAGCACCATGTCTAAAAGGTGAATTCCCAAAGCAACAGGAGATCTTAAAGGAGCACCAGAGCTCCCCTAGGGAAAGTGCAAACAGCGTAGCAGCTGCCTGGGCAAGACCAGATGCAGATGGGTGAACTGAAAGCAAGACAAGACAAAAAAAAAGGGGGGGGGGGGCACCTGAAAAAAAGAAAGAAAGAAAAAAAAAGAGCCAGGGAAGAAAAAAAGAAACAACAGTAAAAGAGTAGTAAAGATCCCTGGTCTTTTCTGATGTGGCTAATTTGGAAGGACCAGAGGTGGTCAACTTCCATTATGAAACATCTATCGCGTGCTCCGAGATGAAGACAGGGTTTGGAAGTACATAGGATGTCTTTTCTTCCTTTCTCTGCCCTTGGCAAAATCTCTCAACTAGCTTCCATTCTGTCCAGACTAAGGCTGAGGCACACAGGCCTTGTAACATGACCTAAAGACCAAGAGATTCAAGACTTCAAAGGGAAAAAGAGCATCATGCCTGCAGCCTCCTTCCAATTCAATCAGACTTGATCCAGCAATACAGAGGATCTTATCTGGCAAGATATTACCTCAGGACACTTCTGAGGGGCTCCTGAAACATCAGTTTATAATCCAGCACACTAAAATAAATGGAAGTTGCCAGTCTGTGAACTGTGAGATTCAGCAATATTCTACCTCATATTCAACCATCCCTAACAGAGGTGCAAGGCAGGTCATTGGAAACAGTAATTATTTGAGATATCCTAGTTAAACTTTTTTGCTACAGGAGAGAACATAGCCTCAACTGACCCTTCAGCTGAGAATGAGCACAATATCAGAACCTTAATGATAAAATCCAGTCCAAAAATTTTACAAGTATAAACAACAAAAAACAAAAACAAAAAAAACCAAAAACAATGCTCTTATACCCATTTGGGAACAAGCCAGCAGTCAGTTAGCTCAGAACAGGGCTTTAACATTCTTCTTGCCAGAAACTTTGCTCTGCAGCCAGGCAGCCACATCCTAAACCAGTCAAGGTTTTTGAGCAGTCCTGAAGGGCAACTCAATTAGAGCACATTGAAGTCTTCTGCTTCCTAGTGAGAGAGGACTAAGTATCTCCTGAGCTTGGTGGCCTAACTACTGGGACCACTGGAAACAGGCAGATATCCAGCAAGATTCCAACTTGCAAACCTGCATAACTCAATAGTTACATGAGAAGCAGACTAACAAAGCCAGTTTTGTATGGATTCATCCCTCATAGTTAGTCAGTTCTGGTGTGCCTGTTGCCAAATGGAGGGAGCAAATTCTTTGATGTCTAACAAAATGCAAATGCATGAGGAATCCTTTCCTGCAGCCAAGTTGCTTATACGGTGCCTCCCCTTTATTATGCTGCCTATCTTCATGAAACTTGTATTCTCTGAGACCAGTTTTTCGGGTGGGAAGATACACATACATATTGAAATAACCATTACTTCCATACAAAAGCAGGCTAAAAACGCCTGCAGATTTTTCTCATGAGAACAGCCAGTATTAACAGTATTATTAAGAATTTTTTCTGACACTGCTTCCTGGACCAAGTTCCAGGATCTGAGGTATGTCTATAGATAAAAGACACAGATTCCTCACAAAGCCAACAGTTCGGTTCAGCAAACACTGGATCCAGCTCCAGAAGAAGAATTTTTGACACATTTTTTTAAAGACTTTTAACTTCCTCTGCGTACAGAGGAAAAAAGTTCACCCTGCAAGCAATCACACTGCCTTATGCTAGAACCATGATCTCAGAGCCAAACAACCATGGGAAGAAACGGGGTCATTTTCTGTTCAGTCTTATAGAAGCATTTACAGCAATGATTCGAGAGCCAATTTTCTTCTTTTATACCATTGTATTTTAGGGAATAGACAGTATCTTTTGCAACAGACAAATCTGGTCAAATTAAGCTTTTGAGGCAACTGTGGGCACTGCAAGAAGTGACATTATCCAGCAGAGCAGAGTGCATTTTTTCTGAGCAAAGAATGACCCAAGCCCCTCAGTGCTAAAGATGCTATCTAAAATGACTGGATAACAGTAAAGATGCAGTAGAACTTGGGGCTACTCTCCTAGTTACTTCCATTTGTAGCAGAGCTTTATCTCCAGAGCTTTATTTACAATCTACCTTGAGAAGCTTCTATTTTTTGCAGTTGGATGCAGACTTTTTTCTCTGTTTCCATTAATTGTTCTGCAGTAAAATGACTTTTTTTTGGTCAGAGACAAATGGATTTCTGTGGTGGGGAAAAAGGCCTCGGTGTGCAGTTTATATCTTGACTAAATTTGTTAAATACTTCTGGTACCATGCACTCTCATTCCCAGACTCTACAAGAACAGAATATTTATTCCTACAGCAGACAAACCATCCTCTAAGTAAGAACTTCTGGTACATTTGAATCTTCAGCCAGCAATCCTTGACGAGTCAGGGTCAGATCTACTGAAGTCACAGTATGCCACTAAACTACACACCATTTAGGCCCATGATAACATACATTTCAACTTGGTACAGGGGCTTCCTCAGAGATAGAGCTCAAATAGTTTTTCCAGTTCCCAGTTCTTTTTTCTGAGGTTGAATACGATCATTTAATTTCAGATTCTGATAACAGCGCTTAGAGGTTCACTTCCCTCCCTCCATTTCTTATTGCGCACTATCAAACTGTATGGAATTACAAACAGAAATAGCATTGTGGAAATCATTGCGATATCCTTCCTTGTAACTGCACAAACACTTGGCAAACTGAAACATACACTAGATGATTTAGGTCTTGAGTCTTCAGAACAGCATGACTATTTTCCATGGGGAAGATACAATCTTCTGCCCTTCACACTATAACCTAGTTTCTTGATTTCTTTGCCAAATATCCTCCCAAAACAAACCCTCTTCTGTGCATGATAAGCAGAGGACAGGAAGCGGCCTTTATTTGACTGTGCTTAAGTGATAACACAGCTTTCAGGTCCTCCAGAAACACACTGATGTTTACTCAAAATGGGAGAGAAACTTCAAGGCTTCATCAGTAATGCTAGCTTAAAGAGTTCCCAGCCTTCTTCCCTATTCTCAGCCCCATGCCAGTCCCACAAGTCCTGGCAAAGTTCATTGTGCAGCCTTGCAGAAAACGGATCAGGGAAAGAGGTCCAGTAGGCGGTATGTGGAGGAAAAGGGAAAAGATGAAAATGTGAGGGTCTTTCAAATACCCCTTCCTCTTCCTCCAGTTTGATTCCTCAGTCTGGCTCATGGCTCGTGGAACCATAGCCTCAGAAACAAACTGCCAGGAGAAGAAGCTGGGATCATTTCCTGTTTAGGGCTTTACAGACATATTTACTACAGTGGCTCAGGAGTTATTTTCTTCTTATGGCCTGTTTACCAAGTGTTTGTACATTTAGGAATAGGGCACGCATGCTACTGTGCCGAAAATTCTTATGAAAAGGAATAAACACAGTGAATTAGATCATTCTACACTTGAGTACAGTAAACGTTTAAAAATGTAACATTCTAATTTGGGAAAAAGCCACTGACTTCAGTAAGCAGAAAAAAAGAGCTCTTAAGCAACCAGTCTCCATGGTACAATTCTTTACCCTCGCAAGAAGAAATTCTGTAGCCTCTAAAATCAAGTCGTCAGCTATCCTTGGAGAAGAAAATGACCTAGCCTTTAGCACGCCTGGCCCAACAATCATAGGGAACCATTAAGTCACAGTCTGCAAAGAGGACACTCCAAGTAAGTTTTGCATAGATGTTCTTCAGAGGTTCTAGGGAAAAATACTTAAGCTATTGGGTAAATATGGCCACTGAAGCCAATTACATATTTACAGAACTCTACCCAGCAATTTAGCTTGGTCCTACAAAGCAGGAAAAGTTATAGTTATACTTCTGTTCTTAAATTTCTTGACCTTTGTGGATACATGGTTAAATACCTATTTGCAATCCATCCGAAGAGCTGCTAGAGTCAGGAGAGAGAAAAGGGTAGAAGAGTCAGTGAGGTGGAGAGGAGATCTTTGTGAGCTGAGTTCAGATATGCTATACCTCAGCAAGCTAATGCCAACCATTTATTGAACGTGCTGGCAGAAAACAAGAACATGCACTACCTATGACAAAAAAAACCCCCCAGCAACTAGATCCACTTAGAAAGGCATTAAATCTGAGAGGAATTATTTTTCTTCCAGTATCAGGCACCACACACACAAAATAGAGCCATATAATAGCAGTAATGTAGCATGCAGTGTGTCAAAGGGGGAAACACTCGAAAAGATTAGGAAAAGGCAGCTATAACAAAAAAATGTTTTGGGGATGGAGAGGAGAGGACAAGGAGTATCAACATATAGACTAAAGGGCAAAACATTTAAAAAGAGTCCCTATTTACTATGTTAATCAGAATTTTATTGTTTATTTTGTTTTCTCGTTATATGACTTGTCTACCAATTTGTTACATGTGGAAATTATGAACTCTTCAGAGCAGAGACTCTCCTTACTGTACGCACACAGGGTATATAATACTGCAAAGCTCTAATTTCCATTAGAGTGGAACTTTACATGATCCAATTGACAACTCATGTGTGAGATTCAGCCCATGTAGATCTTCCCTTCAATCTGCCACGTATTCACTCAGGGAGATGGGGAAATGACTGTTTAGACAGTTTATGTTTCCAAACAGCCAGATCTTTCTTCCTGTGACCAGATACTTGGAATTAGCACTTGCATTTCTGCATCAACTCAGAAGGAAGATGGGATAATGCCTCCTTTTGTGTGCATACCCAAGCCAAGCTTGTCAAACCATGACACACCACCACATCAATGGAGGCACAGGGACAACTAGAAGCAAAACTGGGATCCAAATCCTGCAATCAAAGGTCAAAAGAACAGCTCTTCACTCTGCATGAGTCATTTTAAAAGTAAGATTAAGGCAGAAAATCAAAGAGCTAGCAATGGGATAAAGCTTTTCATATTTAGGTCGCCAATCTCTCTGGCAGCAACTCAGAACTTAAGTCAATGTCAGCCCAAGTAAAACAAGATAGTAGGTATTCCTCCAAGTCGTAATGAACAGATGTTTCCACCACTAAAAACATCATCAGTTACTGTAGCGCACCAGTTCTTACATCCATAGGCTGACCTTTCACTGCGCTTTGACACAAATGCAGCAATAAGACTACCGTACACAGATAATAAAGAAAGGCTTATGCTTACATGTCACAGAAACTGAATCTTGGCCTTGAATTCTCCCCTTCTCTTGTTTCCAAGGCAAGTCTTTCTAGATTAAGGTTAAGGCAAAGTAAAGTAACAGCAAACCACTGCCAAATAGGTTGGTCTTGCCCCCCTTCACCCTTCAGCTTCTGCCCTCTTCTTTCAGTCAGGTCTACGCTGTACTGATCACGCCACTGAAGAGCAATTCTGTTCCTCTTGCTAATACCACAAAAACATTTTTTACTGTTTTGTAGGTTAGCTCTGTGTCAGATCAACAAGCTGAATTCATCCGCAATCATACACACGCAAGCCTATACAAAGAGACAGAGGGGTAAGACTGCTCTTCTGGGGGCAGCCCACAGTTACACTAGATTAGGTGTAACATGAAACCACACCCTGTGTGTCAAAGAAGCCGTGTAGCTATCAGCCAACCCGCATATATTCCAGGCAGAGAACAATCCTCAGGAATGACAACATCTCAGCACCTCCACCAAAAAGACTTCTCTCTCTCGCTCTCTTTCAGAGAGGTTTCAAGTTTACTGAAAGCAAAAAGCAGCAGAAACAAAAATTCTTCTTATTCTGATATTCCAAAGAACGGGCTTTGAATTACTCTAAAAGTGCATTAAAGTCACCTATAAAGCTAGGTAATACTAAACCCTACTCCAAATCAGTAATGTGTCCTTTTAAGTTATTTGCAGTTATATTGCTAATGTCATCTGAAACAAGCCATTGAATATGTTCCAGGCAAGCCACTTCTCCACTGTCCAGCCTACTGTTGAACCACTTTAAGTACTATGTTTAATTTACAAAGTTTAAACAGGAAGAGAGGACTAAGTTTATAGAGATTAAGGAATAGAGGACAGCAAAAACGTAATTCGTGATCCATACATCATTTCATCTGGTGCCCCTGCAAGAGACATGGATCTGCAGGAAGGTAAGTGGGTGATAAATAGGGACAGTTGGGAACATTGTTTATTTCCTCCTAGGGAAGGCAGCAGTTCAGGCCTCTAAGGATAAATCAAATTTCTTAACCAGATGGAAGACATTTCATTTTCAAAGATAAACCATACAACAATGGACCACAGAAAGGAAGAAGTCAATTCACAATAGCAACAAGAAAACAAAATTACTAGAGATTGCAGAGAGGAGTTCTCATCAAAATCTGCCCTTACAAAGAGCCTCATGTTGCATCAGAACTTGCACCACATCCCACCACAGTCAATTCAAAGATACTTTTATTGGCAAAACAAGCTCTACAAGTGTTACCCACATGTAAGAGACAGCACATGAGTTTCTCCCAGAAGAGGATTCAGTATGTGAAGTGCCTGCCTCCAAGGGTTTCAAGAGAGAAGGCTACATGCCATGGAGTCATCCCTCCAATGAGAGAAATGAAAATATTCCAAGGAATAACAGCTTATTTCTAGTAAGATAAATGTTTTCTTGCTCTCATTAATTTTCTTCTTCATTTTACTCACAGGATTTGAAGACTTCCTTCCCAGTCTCCCCATCCACTTCTCTTTCCCAGTCATTTACAGTTTGATTTATGGTGTTCTCCCTGTTTCCAGCCAAAGTTGCACATGCCAGTTCAGTACTTTGCAAAAGTCTGACTTGGTTTTGCACATTTCACTAAGTATCATTTGCCAGCACAATAACTTTATGCAAGAGCCTGTTACCGTCTAGTTGACTACTCGGTTTGGACCATTCTTTACAGAAACTTGTGTTCTGGTTTAGATTTAGACTAGTTTCTCAAGCACTGTTTGATTTTGGATTAAGTTATTTGCTCCATCAGCCTCAAAAGGAGTGCCAAGTCCCAGAAGCAATGTTTTCACAGGAACGGACAGCATTTTTGTTTGGTTTCAGTGCACGTTTCTCTAGTACGTTTAGGTTGAGGCAGATTTTGCTGCTTCGGCTGAAGTAGTACCAGAAACAAGTCTTTTCATGCAAAGATCAGCAACGGAAATCCTCCCAATCCTGCTCCGTAGCCATCACTACATAGATATCATCATAGATATAGTTTTACCATGTCTTTGCAAATCTGAAAATAAAAAAGTTAGGTCCATTTGGTTACAATGAAAGAATATGCAGAGCTCTGGAGCTCATTCCTGTGGGAGTCGATGTTTAATTTGCCACCAAGTAGTATAGCAGGAAAATCTAAATTGTATGCACAGATCCCAGGGTTTGACTAGTTCAGACGTGGCTCATTTGCTAGGATTACCACACGACCGGCAGAGCCCCACATAGGCACAGAGGTTTCTGTGTGGGAGGGCTCCCAAGGTTGAACAGGGGGCTGTAAAGGGACCCTGCTGCATGCCTAGCTCAGCCCAGCCCCATCCAGCAAGGGAATAACTCTCTCTCAAGAGAGCTATTGTCATTTCCCTCTGTGAGCCACTCCTCACATTCCCCTTATACTCATCTCTATAGGGAACAGCCATACAATGCACATACCTCGAAGACTTTGGCATGCAGCTTGCAAGGTCAAAAATGTTGGCTCCCTAGGCATATCTGGTCTTCTGTGGCATAACTCAGGTGGCCCTCCTTCCTCACAACACTTTAATTGGCAGTTTTAGCATTCCCCACCACATTTATTTTAAGATCTTGAAATACAGGATGTAGAGCACATTGTTATGATATCTTCCAAGAAAAATCCCAAAACAAACCCAGATATCACTCCACATCTTTCCAAGATTAACCTACAGAACCAATGCATTACAGTACATCAGCTAGCAAACGTAGGTGTTTTGGCAGCTTTCTCAGTCACTTAATTGGAAGCCTGAGCTCAAAGGCTGTTTTGCCTGAGCGGGTAAGTCAAGATGTACATACTGACAATGTCATCTCTGTCTCACTCCCTTTCTTGCTTGAAGGCCTCCGTCTGAGTTCATTACTGTTTATTTTTATCCCGTAGTTGATGAATTGTACATAGGTTTAATTTGCTCTATACCTCTCGTTAGTTCCATACTGTAACCATGTTAGAGTTGGTCTTGAGCGCCAGAGCAAGCCAAACAGGGATTCTAGCAAGTGTTCAAAGTAGGCAAGTGCCTGCCTCCACCCTCTTCTCTGCCAGACTGTTCAAAAGCATCTGCAACAAGAAAACTGGTCACGGGTCTTTTCTCAGAAGGTAATCATCTGAGCCTCTCTTCTTCCTCCAGCTCTAGTGTTACTGCTATCAAGAGTTTCCTTCTCCAGCAGAAGGACCAATAAAATGTTGCTAGGTAATATTGTAGGAATTCTCCTAATTGTTGAACACTCCTTTCTAGCTTCAGTGTTTGCTCCTCAACTTCTGAAGCACCATGGGTGAAGAAAGAAAGAACCACACAAGCAAGAAGGCAGTGCAAAAAAAAAAAAAAAAAAAAAAAAAAAAAAAAAGAAAGAAAAAGAAAAAGCTAGGGACAATGATTGGAAAAATTAACCTAAGGAATTTCCTTATTTTGTTCTACTTTGGAATTTGCACTAACAGCAACACAAGATTACAGTTTTCATCTTCCAGTTCGCAGAAGGCAGGTCACAGACAAGAGAAACACAGAGGAAAAAAAAATGGCTTTTCTGTGAGCAGATGAGCCATTTCAAGCCAAAGAAGTTTGCAGTGGAAGGCTGCAGAAGGCAGGGATCAACAAGGTTCTGCTTCAACAGAGTACATTGTTGGGCACAAATAAAGCCTTTGTGTACTAATAACATAGAAATAACTTAACAAGACTGCCAAAGGAGCAAAGGAGATGAGTTTGCCCTTCCAGAGTTAAGGCACAGGCAGTACATCCACCTGCTCCACAGACAAAAGAACCTTAGGCCTGGGAAAAACTTGATGCCTAAAAGCTTTCTGCTGTTTAAGGTAATACTGACTGCAGGTCTGAATTCCTTCATACACCTCAGAATTGCAGTGGACAAAAGCCTACAGAGGGTGTTGATTCATGTGCAGTGACAGATCAAATTGGGACAACAGATGAGGTTACCACCCTTGTGGAGGAGACATCTTAACCACTCATGAATCAGCTGCTCATGAGTCAACAGCCTCTCGCAGCTGCTCTTCACTGCTTGCAGTGAAAGTACAAGAAAGAAGTCAGACCTACAGTCTTCCCTAAAGCACAGTAAAAACAGCAAAGAGCAGTTACCTCACCAATCAGCCCAATTTAGTCCTTCGCTGCTTCCAAGTCAACACCCAAGAAAAATTCTTTCACCAGTTCAACTCTGCAGGGACACAGCCTTCAGCTCAAACTGCTCCTTCCTTGTATTAAACCTGGATCTGTTTGCAGGCAACTACTAGCACTCTTGTCAGGAGACTCAACCTTTCCAGCAAGCTGTGCTCTCCCATCCTGCTGCAAGAAGCTGCAGCAGAACAGCTTGCTCAGAAGTTGTGTGCTGACGCAGCGAGCCCTCCAGGCCACGAGCAGTTTGGGCCACAAATAACAAACACAGGAGTCTCTGCTCCAAGGTGATAGATAAAATCATGGATGCAGCTCTCCTGAAGTGTAGTTAAACATTCCCAAAAGGCCCTCTTCCACTCAGACAGCGCAGTATGCAGGGTTGTCAGAGACCCCAGTATAGACTGCTTTGAGATCTGTATAGTCTCCCACCTACCTACTTCCATTTTATGCCTTCTAAGGGCTATTAGACATTGAGTACTTCATTTGGGATCCATGACTAAAATGCACATACTCCACCAGCATTCCTATTTGCCAGAGGCTATCCTTTGCTACTCCTTGGTTGTTCAAGCCTCCAAAATGGCATCTTCCAACCTATTTCCCCTTCCTACACCCCGTACTCTCCAGACTTCTTCCACAGCCAGAACCATTATGTTTCTTCCTCATGCTAGTAAGTGCTTTGCTGAGCAGAGCCCCTTCTAAGAGTAGGGGCACATCCTCAAACAATAAGAAACTCACCTCAGACTTCTCAAAAGTAAGAGGCTCCAAAATCACAGTGAGAGGAACAAAAACCTCTTTCCTAAATTTATCAGACCTGAAATAGTTGCAAGCTCTGAATAACAAAGAAAGGACAGCAATAAAGCTGGCTTGCTCTTATCAAATGCAGTTTTAACTTGAAGATTATCCCACCTGCTGGTTAATCCTCAGAGGCTCAGAACAAAAACAGCAAATGGTAATTCTGAGATTTCTCATTTTTTGCCCTGCCCTCAGAGTTGCAAAGAAAGGATTTGACTATTAACTTTTTTGGAAATTCAGAAGTAAAGTTGGGTGGAAGCAGAAAGAAAAAAAAAAAGTCTGTCTTTGTTTTATTCTAATCCTAGATCCCATGAGACACTTTTCTGCTACAGAGAATGGCTGTACCTTAGGCAAGAGCCTCTCCCAGACACCACCAGCTGTCACCAAATCGAATGAACTGACAGAGCTGGAGATTCAGGCTAAAAGAGCAGAGTGCATATTTTGCTCTGACCTTTTTAAATAGTCACACAATGCTTCTTATGATCCTCTCAGAGAATGAGGCTGGAAACACCGCATATCTGTGTTGTAACAGCTCTCTCTGCTAGTTAGTCCTTCATGTAGTGACTCTTAACAGAGAACAGGAAGAGAGGCAGCGTCCTTTTCCAGGAAAAGTGTTGTTTTCTGCCATCAGTCCTGTTGCTTCTGTATCCAGATTCCTTCCCAAACCCAGAGTAATCTCCTGCTCTTACTTTAGGCCTCTTTCCAGACAATCATCTCCAACCTTCTGGCTTCTCTCCTTGACTCTGCTCTCTCATTTCATACACTCTTCCAGGCAAGACTGTCCTCCAAACATCTTCCTGGACATCCCACTCAAAAATCCTTCTGGCTGCAGGCACTCCCAAGAGGAACAGCCCCCTCATTCCACTGCTGCAGAGAGCTCCATCACTACCTTTATCCCACAGGCTCACCTGTCTCAGCAACTATGCCAACATCGGTCTCCCTTTCCACCTCTACTCCCATTGCTAAGCTCCTGATATTTTATAAACTCACTCCATTTGGAAAGGAACTCTACTGTTAGGGTCCCTAACAAGTTGACTCACCTTCCTTTAAAGCATTACTAAAGATAATTCTTTCCCCAGCTCAGCAGCTAAATTCCGATCGCTGCTCCTCTCCACTTTTACACCTTCCATCTTTTATGCTACCTGATTAACAACAGCTCATGGCATCAGATCCCATATGATTTCTACATTTCAATCTCTTTATGTGGCTCTTCTGTTCATTTGCCAGCTCAAACTCTTGGATCTCATTTCCAAAATGTGTTTCTTTGCTTCTGTAAAATCTGTACTCCTACAAAACTCTGTACTCCTATATCCTCCTTCCTTTCTTCTCATGGTTTATGCTACTCTTACATCTTCCTCCCAATCTTTATTTCCCCAGTTACCGCTTTTCTGTAGTCTTCCATGCCACCTTCTACCCACAGGAACCCTCTTTATCCTTGTTCTAGGAACTGATTGGAATGCAAAACCTTCAGAATGTTTCCCATTAAACCAAATCTAAAAGAAATTTAATTAGAATGCTCTGCTATTTTAATATTGGACCTTATCTATCCCACTGGAATTATAATATCCCTGATCTTTATCAGATGTCAGATGTCTAAATTAGACTACAAATCCTTTGGGGCAAATGTAGCCTTTTCCTCCATGTTACACATAGCCACTTAGACCCCTCCTTAAGGTAAGAAAAAATAGCTCAGAAATTTGAACAATTTGTTTTTGCCAAGACCAGCTGGGGATGACCAGAGAATTTAAAAGTACTAATGCTTTGAAAAGTCACAAAGGCAAGAATTCCCCCCACCCCAACAGAAGTAATGTCTGACCACATCTGAGAGGAGAGAAGATGGGTATAGACTGTACTTCAAAGGTTTTTCCATGGTACCTCTGGCCCCTTCCTGTCTCAAGTCCCCAGAGCCATTACTTATCCCCTTCAAAACAGCAGGAGTGTCGCTTCTTTTTTCTTCACTCTCCAGAAGAGGCACAGCAGAAATAAACCTCGAATGATAAATTATGCACCACCTTTGTGTGGCTGCCTCTTGGCCAGACGGGAAATTTTTCTCCCAAAGCCCTTTGTTTCCAGCTTTGATCCCAGCATTGGATCTGCTCCGTTCAGCACTCCCTCGGCATGGAGGTGAAGGGAGAGCTGACACAGGCCAAGTTCAGGCTTACTGCAAGTCACAGTCACATCTTCCATTAGCTTGGCTCCCCTCCCCCTTCCAAACTGGAACTGTCCTTGAGTTTGAAAAGGTCCTATTAAACATTTTCCAGAGGGCCTTACAGAGGATACATTATTTTGATGGATGTTGGGACTAAAGGAGGAGGATTTCTAAGTACAGGGAAATAATGGAGTTTGTTCTAATGGGTTTAAGAGATGCCCGGGGGCACCAAGTAGGTTTCTTTTCTGCAAATCAAAAACACAGAAGACCAGAAAATGGAGCTGAACAACTGAACGCCAGGAAGCGGGGAAATCGGGCTCTATTTAACTGCTGCTCTTGGTTACAGCCAACTTCAGGCTGCTTGGAAAAACAGCACACACACATCACTGGCACAAACTTAACAGGAGAAAACAAAGAGACAACAGGGGTCAAACTGGGGGTGGCAAGTAGGAGAAGGAGGCAAAGCTGGGTCCCCACCCCCTACCAGAGAGTTGGATCAATTATCCTTGAATACTAACAAGATTTCTGATTAAAGAACTGCTGCTATGCAATAGAAACAGAAAGCTCCAGCAGCCAGGAGGGACTGTCAGGCAGTAACAAAGAGACACAGAAGACTATGCCCTGCTAGGGCATACGGAGGAAGTCACCATGCTGGTAGCCAGGAGAGGGGTCTCCTCATGACAATGTCTCACTGCTGATCACTCACTCCAGGAGTAAAACTTCACCCAGACACTACAGAACTTGGGTTCTGTTTTCAGGCAAACGTGTTCTCTGCTAGAAGTTGTGCTGGGCACCATTCTTTGAACCTCATCAGTACAGTGCAGTGAAGTGAATTTTATTCCCATCCTAACCTGTCCAGGGGAAATAACAGATGCTTATTCATTCTGAATATTACAGCAACATCAGGAAACTGCTATTAACTTATTTCAGCTGGAGAAACAAGAGCCTAAACTGCCTTCAGTCATACCTCCTTTTTGACAAAATTACAATTTGCAGTACAAACATTTAATGCATCTATACAGTGCTATCCCTTAAACTTAACGGTTTGTGACCTGCTGGTTATTGGTTAAATACAGAAAAATCTAATGCCCTAAGATGAATCTCATGAATAACAGAAGCTTCTGCTATTAATTCTCACAGCCCAAAGGCTGTGCTAAAATTTAAGCATCCTGATATAGGCATGGATATTATGCCATCAGAATCAGGCCCCTGACAGTTCAATCTCTTTGGAAAAAAAAAACAAAAAGAAAGAAAGAAAGAAAGAAAGGAAGGAAGGAAGGAAGCAAGCAAGCAAGCAAGCAAGCCTAATTCCTTGATTTGGAGAGTTTCAGACACCTACAATTTGGCAAGGCAAAACTCCAGGAACACCGGCTCTATTTGATGTTAATGAAGTCTTCATGAACACTACTTTTCCTGCCCTGGCATAGCAGGTCTCCTTTGGTCTGAGTTTGTAACAGTTGAGAAGGAGTTCTCCTCCCGACAGAACCACTGACTGCAGCTCAAGAGTCTCTCAGGCTAGGTGCACAAACTGGACTACTTCAGCACTTAACAGGCATCCTGCATAACGGAGGCAAAAATGACTGCAAAGCTGAAAAACCTGAACACAAACTCATCCGCAACAGACAGCAGCCAAATACTCCCAAAGTGACAGTCCCAGAGCCAGCAGGTGTACAGAATGAATAAACTTGCAAGCCTGTGGAATTACAAGTCCCTGATCCATATATTTATTATTTCTATCTTCAGTACAGGGCAATCCAGCTCTGCAGGGAAGAAGATACAAAAAAAAAAAAAAAAAAAGAGATTCAAGAAACAGCCTTTGCACAGTATAGACAAAGAACCATATAAGAGTAATGCCTAAAATAACAGCCATGTCAAAGAAGCACATCCACTGCAGACCGAAAAGCAAGAGCTTAACCATCAGGCGCATTAGATTCACGGACAACAATTACAATTAGTGTTCTCCACCAGGATCTGCGTGAAACACAGACAGCCACTAAATACAGTATGCCAATTAACGCAGAGCGTTTGCTGCATGCCGGAACTCCAGCTCTAGATGTTATATCAGGTAAAGCCAAATGGCTTTAAAGGGAGATTGTCAGCTTAAATATAAATGTATTTCACCTTGTTACTTAAAACCCTTTCAGAAAACATGAAAAATAACTAAGGAAGAAATAACAGAGGACTAGAGAAATAAAGCATCCATTTTTATGATACATTGACTTTGACAACAATTTTATAGATTCACCATTTCCAACAGAGAGTCTGTAAAATTTCTGCTGTTTTATTGATGTTTTGCTCATCAGTAAGAGAAGTAGTATTAAAAAAAAAAAAAAAACAGCTGCAAGAAGTGGCAGAGTAATTCCATGGATGTATAGGACACGCACTTACTTTTAAACTATTTTTAAAACCTTAACTAGATTTCAAGATAACATCTCTTTATCAGCTTTATAAAGTGTTATGAAGCATATATTCTATTGTGTTCAATGGTAAGTTGCATTCTAGGGCAAATGGAGTTGGCCTTGGGCAAGACAATTTCTGCTTCACTTCTCACATCTACAAAACAAGGATAACATTTGCTTATTTCACAAGAGGACAGGAAGATTCAAGAGGACTATCAGACTAGAGAGAGTTCTCATAGAATGAATGTTTTAAAATTATTTTTAATGTTAATTTCACCAGTCTGGAGAATTATCAGTTTTTAGGAGTGAAAATAAAATACATGCTCTTTAATTTCTTTTCCTAGTTAACATACAGCAAGTCCTGCATTTCAGTTTGAACTACTGGATAATGTTTATATACAACCACATTTTCTTTTGTAACTTGAAGCAGACAGCAGAAAACAGCTCCAAGTTTTCTTAAATCCCATTTTGTGGCCCACGTGAACAGACCATCCCTCTTTAAGGTTCACAAGACACTCTGGAAATAGAAGAACTTTACATAACTAAGTGCCTATTAATTTTGTTGCTGCATACACCCACACTCCCAGGACACAAGAAGGGATTCTCTGTTGCAGAAAGCAGTGGTAAAGCACGTAATTGAAAGCAGTCAAAAAGAGAATATAAAAGAACATTGCTTAACTGCATGAAATAAATGAAACAATAATGTTCATTTCACGGTGGAAAATTATGCTTTTCCATCATTGCTAGCATGTTTTAGTACAGACGGAATTGTCAAAAAAACAAACAAACAAACAAAAACAAGCCGCAACTTTTTTGGCCTCCCGCAGCATCTACTCTTCCCTTTAGGAGAGCATCCTCACCACTTTGACAAAAAGAAGCAGTGAAGACAGATTTCATAATCATCACAGGTTGGGAATATCATCCAACCTAATGAACAGTAAAGCCATGGATCCTGAGCACACCCAAGAGGGAGAGCATTACCAGCTCCAGATTGACAACAGGAAAATCGGCATTTTGTGACTGGCTCAGAACCATAGAATCAGTAGCAATGCCAAGTACACACAGTAGAGATCTCAATTCCCAGTGCAAACTACATTTCCTCTCTAGAGGTATCATATTCAAGTTTGTGTCTCCAAAAACGTAGTCGAGAGGTCTGGCAAGTGAAACTCTGAAATTAGCCATTTATTTTTCTGGCAGAGATCCAGGAGCTACAATGGCAAGCACATCACCCGAACAGGTTCTATGACATTCTGTATTTATCATCTAACCCTTCTTCTTCACCATGCACATGGCATTAACTTTTAGCTCTCTCTCTCTCTCTCTCTCTTTATATATATATATATATATGTATACACACACATACATATATATATACACACATATATATATATGTATACACACACATACATATATATACACACACACACACACATATATATATATATATATATTTTTTTTTTTTTTTAACCTGAAAGGCCCTTTTCCAAAAATTCCAGACACTGACAGATCTTTTTTTGGCACTAACTTCTCCAGTTTTAATGACTACCATCCACCAACAGAAGGTCAAAGCTGAATACTGCAGACTTGTTTGCTAATGCACACCTTTACGTTCCCCTGCGTGGATGTACAGTGGCAAATGACTGAGTCCTTTCAACATTTGTTGTAATTTACCCGTGTGGCATCCTGAGTTCTGTGGGTGTAGATGCTTTATGACAGTTAAGCTGTACACCTTCCCCACAGCCACTTCTATGGCACAATGATGAAAAAGACTCTGCAGGAGCTAAAGGGTGGGGACCAGGATCACCAGCTCACCAGTCTTTGGCATCTCCTCTGCCACCTCCACCCTGACATCTTCTCAGCCTTCTCCTTGCTTCGAAGGACAAAATTGTTCAGAAATTATGTTCTTACTAAAAAGCCTACCTTCTTGGGAAGGAAAGGGGATACTCACTCCTGGATGCATTTGGCACATCTCACCATAAACTCGTGTTCACTTGACAAAAGGATACAGGAAAGTGCACTGATGGGGAGACTACTTTAAAGAGAGACAAACTGCCATAAACAGCATCCCAGAGACATCAAGGCACAACCACCTACTAGCAAACCCGCACTTTACAATCAGACATCCCCCACATGGCTGTTAACAGCCCAGACACATTAACTAGGAGCACCTGGGCAACAGCCAAAATGAAAACACATCCAGATCTGCACCTACACTGAGATCTACACTTCAGATCTTTCTCATTCCTAAATAGCAGCTAAATACCTGTGTGGCACTTGGGAACTTACAGTACCTCCAGTTACTAAAAAGCAGATTTTCTGATACACAGGACTGCAATCCTGTACTCAGCCTTTCCAAGCTGGTTTAACACTTTCTTCAAAGCTGCATGCAATTAGGTTTCTCGCTAGAAAAGAAATAATATTACTTGAAACCGAAACCCCATGTGATTGTGCCCCAGAGGCAATACTTGCAGAACGATGGAGGTCAGTGGCACTACTGCAAATGCTTCCTGTAATTTCAGAGCAGCATAGGAGAAAACGGATGGGTGAAATTATACAGCAGCTGCCAGATGAGTGAAGGGAGAGAAACGAGGTACAACATATCTCCTCTTCGCTCAGCTCCCCTCCCCCTGAAGCCTTTCAACTCTTTATAAACAATGCGAGAAGTGTTTAGATGTTTTCTCCTCTACCGGACGCACTTGTAAAGGAAAACGCTATCGCACACGGGGAAGAATTGGCGATTGCTTTTCAGCGGATAGAGCGACCACAAAGATAAGTTTTCACGAGCAAGACTTCGCGGGGCTGCTCCCCCGCCCGCCAGTGCTGCGGCCAATCCCCCCCCGGCCCCGCCGCGACTACTTTCGGTCCCACTCCTGCCTTGCCCCGCTCCGCCAGGGCGCTGGGGCAGGACTCCGGCCCCGCCGCGGCGAGGCGAGGCGAGACAGGCAGCTCGGGGCGCCGCCGCGGAGCCGGGCTGCGCCTTTAAGGGGCCCGCGGCGGCGGGTGCGCAGCTGCATTCCTGCTCCGCAGCGGCGGCTGTCCCGACACGCCGGGCAGGGCAGCCGCCGCGGCAACCTGCGCGCCCGCCCCGGCGCTCGCTCCGCGGGAACAAAGCCCGCGCCGCCGCCGCCGAACTTCCGCGGCGCAGCGGCCGCGTGCGCGCCGGGACCCCCCGCCGCCTCCCGGCGCGGGCGGCGCTGCCCCGGGACCCGCCGGCCGCGGCGCGGCGGAGGGCAGCCCCGGGAGCGGGACGGCGCCCAGACAAAGCGCGGCGGCGCGGGCAGGTGAGCGGCCGGGGCCGGGCTCCCCGCCGCGGCTGCGGGACGGCGACCGGGGCCGCCGCGGCAGGCGCTTACCTCTGGCGCGGAGCAGCGCTCCCAGCAGCAGCAGCACCAGCACCAACAGCGGCGGCGGCAGCGGCAGCGCGGGCAGGAGGCAGCCCCCGCCGCGCCGCCTCATGGTGGCAGCGCCCCGGCCCCGCGCCCGGGCCGCCTGCCGCAACGTCCCGGGCTCCTCGTGCGCGCAGCGCCCCGGCCCGGCCCCCGCGCACCGGGCGCCGCCGCCGCTCGCTCGCTCCCTCGCTCGCTCCCTCCGCAGCCGCGGCAGCTCCCGGGCTGGGGGCTCGCTCGGTCCCCGCTCCGCCCGGCCCAGGCCCGGCCCCCGGAGGAGGAGCCCCGCCGCGGCAGCCCCCGCCCCGCTCCCCCCAGCGCCCAGGCGCCTCGCAAACTTTGCGCGCGGCAGAGGCGGTCCCGGGGCCGCGGCGAGCCCCCTCCGCCCCGGCGAGCCCCCGGCTGCTGCCCCGGCCTGGCCGCGAGGGGCGGCGAGCCCCCGCCCGGGACGCGCCGTGCTCCGCGGGGCCGGGGCTCGGGGCTCCCTCCAGCCCCACCGGGGCCGCCCGCCGGGCCGCCCGCTGCAGGGCTTCTCCCGCGGCTCTGCGCCGGGAGCAGGGCGACCCCGCGGGCTTTGCGGCCGCTTCCCAGCCTGCGCCGGCCGCCCGCACCCGCGGCCAAGGGCAGAGCCCCGTCGGCCGCCCGTGCCCGCTTGCCACGCACCGCTCGGAAACTCGCAGCCTCCGAAGCACCGCGCTCCCGGGCATCTGCCCAGGGTGCGCGCTGGTATCTGTCTGATTTCCGCCCCCCCAGTTTCACGGCAAGCCTGCTGGTGCCCGGTGTCTGCAGACAGCTGATTATATAAGGATCTCAGATATCCTAAAGAAGGGCTAGGGCCACAGCCCCTGTGAGTAGAAATTAACACTTGGACAATGGTCTTATGTACCGTCTGGTTTCTGTGTTGTATTTAAAAGCAGACTGGATATCAGTGTGAAAGCCAGTTCTATGATGCTCTGTGGTGCAACCTGACATTTTAATACAAGAGTCGGCAATGCAAGGAACTTTGATTAAATAATTAATTTCAGTTGATTTCAAAGTGCTAATTTGAATGGAAAGCTGATTCAGACAGTCCAAACCCTGGACCACAGGGGAAGATGGGAATTTTGTCAAATTGACACCAAAGGGCCAGTGTTAGGAATGGTCTTATTTAAAGCCTTCACAAAGATGAATCCAGAGGAAGCTGCAATTATTCCTCTTCTTTAAAGAATCACAGGAGCAAGTAAACAGCACAGCATGGGAGGGAGACAATTCTGCCATTCCTATTAATTAAGTGTAAAATAGTGAAGACAAAGGATATTATTAAAAACATCAGCAGACAATTAAAGTGGGGACTAATTCTTGACAAACTGAGGTCAATCTGCAGAAAAAATAATCCGAAACAGAACTTCACTGCGAAGGAGAACTCCCAAGAGCAGGAATTCCATAAGAAACAATAAGTAGCAAACCAAACAGAAGTTTACAATGAATGGCTCCAAAATTTTTTTTTTTTAAAAAGCAGTCTTCTTGCTTTTTATGCAGCATCACTGCATCAAGATAGGGGGACATAGCGTGAATGCAACTGCACCTACACTATGGCATCGAATTCTGTGTATTTGTAGACAAACTGTACAAAGTTGCAGAAACATAGCAAAAATAGGTAGCCAGAGGGACTGATTTGGGTGGAGAGATTAAAAAACCTCACTGTGCTAACCTTGACTGGGAAGCAGTGACAGAATAAGCCATGAAAGGAATGTGCAATTGTATTGTTGTAAGGGAATGAACTCCAAGATACCAGAGCTTAAGATGACAGAAGTGTTGGAGAACAGTGGGCTGAGGTTAAGGAAAAGAAAATGTTAACATCATTCTGACTGAGGGTTGGCTGGCTGGCTCACTGGCTGACATGTAAGACCTTTCCGTTGTTTCATCTCCCTAAAAATACAGGGCAACGTAACCAAAACTTAAATAAGTTTATATTCTCTACCAGCACAAGATCCTCAGGTAGTATAAATTAGAGGAGCCCTGCCGACCTCAAGCTCACAGAAGCCTGTGAGAAGTTTAGATGCCTAAGTACCACATGTAATAAAGCACAGACACAGGGTCCAGAACTCCTCGATAACTATATTCTTAGGTCATGGAATAGTTTCCAGCAGTTGAGATAAGCATTTTCCTGTGTTTGAAACAACAGCCCATTGAAAAATATTGTCGTAAATGCAAACAAATTTGCTTGTTATCTCTTCTGTCCTTCTCTTCCCCAGGGAACAAACGTTTTTATCCACTTGTGTTTATTAAAGTGTGTTTACTAGTCCTCTGCAACTTGTGCTGTATGTGACTCTGGCAAATCACTTCCCTCTCCATGCTCAACTTCTCTATAATTATATCTCTGTCTTCCAAATCATTTTGAAATCCTGTGGTGAAATGTTAGAGAAGCACAAAGTATTCTGTCTTTCACAACAATTTCCTAAATAGGCCACAGCAGAGAAGGAGGAAATATATGGGATGATTGAATATAGCCTTGATTCCATGTGGGATCTTTGAGGGATAATTGTAAGATAGATCTATACAGTGTAAAATAGATAATCTTTTCGTGAAACAAAAGTAGAAGGATTGCTAAATACTGCTGTTAAAATGGAACCACATGTTTAGGACTTGCTTCTCTCAGACTAGATACCTTAAAGAAAGACAATGTAAATACCAGAATGTACTTCAACCCATATGCTAGGTATGTGCTTGCTCTTACCCACAGCTGTGAAGGAGGAAAATTATTATGTAACTTGTAATAATTTATAAATTGCTGATAAGGGATATAAAATACTCACAAGTGTTACAGGAAAAATAAGAAATATATATGTAATTAAAATATAACAATTATATGACAATATACTTAATCAAAAAACAGGCATTACAAAGAGAGAAGATTATTATCATAATAACCATTTTGGGATATACTCTTTTCCTTACCTTCACTCTTAAAAATAGACACATTACAGAAATAAACCAATCCATTGTGAAAAGATAACTGCTATGAAATAATACTAAAAATTGGCATCAATTTCAAAGTGATTTTAAATAGCAACTGTCTGTCAGGAAAAATAGAACCAAGGACGTAGGGTCACTGGAAAAAGAAGGAAGAAAGGAACCAGAAGCAGGTAGGATCACTAGGGAAAATAAACTTTCACTGTTTTAAAACCACAGAGAAGACCTTAAAAAGAGGTAGAAAAAGAACAAATGGGGAGGGCAATTTTGATCTTACCTGTCAAAGTGTTTTTAAAGCATTCATATGACACCTTCTTTAGCAAAGTGCTTCTCCACGCCTCAAATTTTCTAGAAGAGAATGACAGATCAGACAGCTTAATTGGGGTGTCCAGAAGGGTTTGGAACTATCTTTTTTTAATATATTTAAGATAGAATGAAAAAAAGCACAAGAAAAAATACGCAAAATGCATTTGTGTCAAATCAAGTTCCCTTTCTTTCTTTAAGTGTTATTAGCTCACTCACACTTTAAGCACTAGCTTTTGACGCTATCACACAGGACATTCTCATAGAATGATGTTCCAGACATAATCAGTGGAAGGTGTGTAGGCATCTGATTGAATAAAACTGCAGTGGTCATTAACAGTTTTTTATCAAAATGAAAAGGTACCTCAGTTGGTGCCTTTCAGGGTCTGTCCTAAGCCCGGTTTTGCTCAATATGTTCACTGACAACTTAGATGATGCAATATTTATGGTGGTAAAATCTGTGCTAAAAAACTTCATGACCTCAAAACAACAGCAGGGCCTGCAAACACTATGAAGGACAGGATCAGAAGCCCCAAATGCTATTGACAAATTGGACAGATGGTCCAAAATCAACAAGGAAAACCTAATAATGAGAAATGTCAAATATTATTCTTAGGAAAGAGAGATCAATAAACAATGTAAATTTCTGACCAGACAGGAACACAGAGGAAAGTTCTGAGGGTTGTATGGGTGACATAAATTAACAGTGTAATGCCACTGTCAAAAAATGCATTCACTCAGGGCTGTGTTAACAGGTATGTCATATGAAAGATAGTTTTTTGATTTTTTCGCTTCACATGGTGCTGAGGCCCCAAATGGCATACGATGTCTAGTCTTGGCAGAACACCTTAAAAAAGATGAACACAGCTGAAGAAAGATAAGAAAATAGTAAGTTTAGAAAACAGACCCTATGAGCAAAGTTCAAGGAATTGTATTTGCCTACTCAAGAAAAGAAAAGCTTCAAGTGCGATGCAGCTTCCCGGTATGTAAAAGCTCATTATAAAGATGTTGATCAGCTTTTCTCTATGACTCCATTAGAAAGCCATGAAAGAGTCAACCTAATTTGTGACAAGAAATGCTTAAAAGATTTTGCTAATCAGCATTCTAACTAAGGATTTTCTAACACTGGAGCAGACTGTCTAGGGGCCCTGTGGAAACTCTTCCACTGGAAGTTTCTGAGAATAAGGTTAGATAAGCACGCTGGTGCTACCCTTCATACGTTTAGTCTTGCTGCAGTGCAGGCTGGATGAGGTGATCACTTAGGGTCTCTTCCAAACTTACAATTCCACAACAAATATAATTCAGAAAATACTAAATGGAAAGATCACTATGAACTATGCATTTTGGTTGATCAAAATGTATATTATTAGTGAGTTCTAATAACTAAACAGAAAAGCCAGGGAAAAAACAAGCTGCCCTCAACAGAGCTTTGGGTTCAACTCATAGCTCCTGACCCATCAGAGTGCAGGATTTCCCAATGTCCCCTTTATTTCTATCATTATTCCAATGCTACATCACACTCCTCAGTTCCCTCTTCAACAGTGAGCCAAAGAGGCTGTAGCTTGAATGCCTGGAAAGTTATTTACCCATATATAGGAAGACTCAGATGTATGGTAGGGCCTCTGAATTCACTGTCGGATATATAAAGAAATAGTTTAATTTTCCAAAGAGCTGAGGGACCTACAACTTCCATAGCTAGTGACCTAGTTTGTAAATGATGGTCTCTGTGCTAAATACATTAAATGAAACTTTAGCATTGATTTATATTTTATGCTACACTATCATTTTTTCCCTTGCTGCCTTCCCTTAAGTTTTCTAACCAGTGGCACTACTACTTTGTACCCAGAGGTGCTTACAGATGTCAACATTAAACTGCTTTCAACTGTCAGCACTGTCCTTTACAGTGCTTCTCAAGCACTGTGCCCACTTACTCTTAACAAAATAATGATCCATATGCCATCTTCTGCAATGTTGCCACAACTGTTTTCATTTACAACCAAATAAAATTGAGGTTAACAATTCAGAGATTGTGTGTTAAATCATTGTCTTCACCTTTTGTTTACTTGCTGCCTTCTAAACATTGCAGTTGTGTATATATTTGGGGGAACTTTGTGATCATCTCATGGACCACCATTAATTCTACTTTGCTATGCAGAACAGCAAAACTAAAGAAGCTTACATTAATGCCTGTATTCAAAAGCTGAGATATAAAGAAACTGGTAAAAGTCACTTTGTAATTTAATGACCAAAGTGCCGAAAACCCTTTGTTTTTGTCTGAAAAGATGAGGCTGAAGCCAACCTGCCAGGCCATTCAGCCTTCTACTCTGTGGGAAAAAAAAAATTGACTCTCAAACTAGGGAGAAAACAAAACAAAACATTTCTTCATGTTTTCTTTGAGATGGTAGCTCTTCCTGGGTGTCCTGCAAGCTGGTTCTGTTCTCTCTCCCGTTCCCTTACATCCTCTATGTAAAAATAATGCAAATACACCCTCTTCTATTCCTGATGAGACTCCTCCCTGCAGTGAAATGGCAATTACCCAGGCCTTGCACAATGTCTGCATTGCAAAGGTAGCCTGTGGCTTAGCCTTAGGAAAAGCACAGTTTAATATCTTGACTCTGGCACAGAAGAAAAGGAGAGAAAAGAAGAAGAGCATAAAAGGAAAATGTTCCTTTAAAGGCTAGCAGTAGCACTAAAAGAATTCAGTTTGAAGATAGAAGCCTAACCACCTTTATTCTCCAAACACATTCAAATGGGTAAGCAGCAAGTTGTGCCTCCTACATTAATTTTTGACTGTATAGAGAAGTGGTTTCCAAAGAATTGAGGACCTGTGTCTTTCTTTCATTTCAGGCTATTAATGTAGTTTGTAATCCATAGTGTCTGTGTTCAGATAAAAAGTTTGTAGTGGAAATCAATTACACAGAAAGAAAGGTTACTTTAGGTCTCAGTATCTGGAATCTCTCTGATGAGCTGAGTTTTCTTTTCTCAAAAAACAGACTACATGAATTGGGCCTGTAAGAGGAGCAAGTAGTCATGGGAAGAGAAATGAAAGGCACAAACATGTCTCTCCCTCAGCTCACAAACCTCTCTTGTTTGCAAAAGCCCAGCCACTGTGGAGATGAGTGACATGCAAAAATGTAGACAGACAGATAAAGAATGTTTTCTTTCTTGAAGATGATTCAGTCCTAATGCTTTACTGGCATGATGGGTTAGGCAAGTACTGCCAGCACACACAAGACATAACCCTTGAGTCTTTCTGAGAAGAGATACAGCACACCAACCACCTGTTTGCCTATCAGGTGGCTGAATCACAGACGCCTCTTAACACCTCTCCCTCTCTTATATTAGCTCTTGATAAATGTGAATGAGGGAACAAATTAATTGCTTCTTAGCAGCAGTGAGACCTGAATACAAGCACAGGTAAGATCCAGAGTTGCACACACCCTCCACATGAGTCTGAAATCAGCCACCCACATGTACACACACGCATCCAACCTCCCTCCCAGCCATATATACTCATGTCCGTGTCATTGCAATTTGGGAATTTTAGTATACTTAAGCATTTCATTTTTATTACTGTTATACTAATATTAACATTCTAAGAATGCAAGGTAATGTGAGTTTGTGTAATGCATTTTCATTTAAGCTTCATTCTAGGTTAAAAGAGTTGATGGAAACTTCATCATCAACTTCAATAAGCAGAAAACCAAGCTCTTAAAGGAAAATGAAAACTGTTATGGAGACTGCAGGTTTCTCTCTCTCACAACGTTATCACACTGAGTATGCTTAGTAAAAATCAGAAATGGAGTCAAGTCACAGAGTTTGAGGGAAAGTCAGATCCATATCTAAGCTTTATGAATGTTCAAGGAACAACAACTCTTCTTTCACTGACAGTGTGTAAAGTTTAACACAAGAAGTTGGAACTGGTTGTTTTCAGTATTAGGGACATTTTCTTACTATCTTGCATGTTATCACTTTCAAATGGGGAATGCTCAATCTATTTTTCTGTGTTTTAGAAGCTAGCATGATAGTGAGTAAATCAAAAGAGAAATTTGAATACACTCCTCAGATAAACATTACTATCATTAGCTGCCATATTCTGGAAAATGTTCCATGCTCCCTCTATTCTGTTTATAATTAATTACTGTGATTTTCATTTGTTTGTTTCTGTTTCCCTCTGGTTTATCTTCTCCCTCAGCAAGTGATCTGCATACCAGCCTTTATACCTTCCATCTTCTGCTCTTCAACTTCTCACCCTACATTCTCCAACTATTATATAATCTTCTGGTCTCTACCTTCTCTTCCAGCAACTCCACAAAGATGTGACTCTTGAAAATACCTCAGATATTATGTAACAGAAAAGGAGGGAAAGAACATTCTTCACTTTGTCCTTTCACATCACTAAGTGAGTGGCTGGGATAGCAATGTGTGCTTCCACTTTCTGTAGTGCTTTCTCATGATGGCCCTAATAAATACTCAAGCTCTCTTTTATGTACCTAACCAGCAAAATCAAGGGTCATTTTGTAAGCATTTCACAATTTTAATGAATCTGTGATTTCCTCTTCCCTCTGTTTTCCCTTTCTCGTTTTCATCATGTGCTTTTCTCTATAGCTGTTTTTTAAGACAGAATACTTTGAGTATTGCAAACGTGCTAAGTCTGTTTTGCACACAGAAAGTATGTCCCCTTCCCATGAGAGCTGGCCAGTACATCCATCAGAGTTACTGCCTCATTCAGTCCAAGTAGCAACTCCTACACAGACATACCCATTCTCTTGCGCACACACGGGGACTTTACTTATTACCATTTTCTCACACACACACCTGGCCTAATAGATAGCACAGTCTGGCTGCTGAAGTTTAGAAGGAACATTCAGTGAGTAGGAATGAAGGATGAAAACTGCAGACCTTCTTGGGTTACCCCCCAAGATGAGCTAAACCTTGGCTGTCAGAAATGTTTCCCATGCCAGAATTTTACAGTGATATTTATTTTTACCAGGCATTTTAGACTTTTTTGTTTGGCATAAGAGATCCTGCAAACTCTGCCAGAAATGACTGTTTTTCTTCTCTGCATCATTAGTGGGGCGGCATTCCAGCAGAGAAGGGTCACTCGCTACTTAAGTACTTTTAAAGATGTTGTCCTTTCCTTCCTGAAGAGATAATGTGAACAAAAACTTAAGGAAAGTCTCTCAACAGTTTGCTGTTACAAAAAAAGTCAACTTTCCTTACTAATACTGAGCTCAAAGACAATCAGAGTTTGGACAGTGCATTTAATACTCGCTAATAATCTATCATACAATTTGCAGCTACCCTTTATTTTGAAATGAAGATGTGGCCTCCATAAGCCACAGAACCTAGCATGTAATGAATTTAAAACTACTCCTATGACTGAGGAATAGGAGGATGTTTAAAGTTTTTTTTTCTTTTTTAACAGCTCATATTTAAAATATAAGGATCTGGGAACTTGATTAAATCCAATCCTCAGCTAAGCATAAATTTCAGCAATACACCTCAAAATTAGATCAGAGCTCTACTTGCACTCTTTCTATCCACCAGTGCAAGGAAGCAAAATAAAATTCTCAGCGACTCAGATTAAAATACAGTAAAGCAAGTAAAGAAAAAAAAATTATGATGATATTATGTTCCCAGTTTCCTGCATGTTTAAGCCATCTTACCAGTTAATTATATCCTTAATTTTAGAATTCCATGTACAATTACAGGTGTTACATTTAACTCCTTTGTGGTACAAATACTAGCCATTTCAGAGAGCTGCCTCTTTCACCATGTCTTATCGCTAGCTGGAAAACACTTGCACTGTTTTTTCCAGACTTAAACTTGTGGTAGATATTAGGAGTACAGAACTTTATGAATCTTATTTCTATAAAGTCCCTTGACCTTTAAAGAACAATGTCCTATCCGTTCGTCTAGGTTTTACATGAAGAGTTAAATTATTACTACCACATTATTAGAGAAAAATGATTGGTTTATTTGTCCTAAACCTCTGTGCTGCATATGAAGTAGACAAACAGTTCAGTCAGCTTGAGAAGGCTCAGATTAAGATAAGCACTAAAAGTACTGGGTCCTTCTCTGTAACTAAGTGTCTCCTGAGGAATTAACAATATGAAAATATGGATTTCGTAATATAATTTCATTGAGTTTTTGGCTGACCTTTTCAATTAAGATAATCTTATTTAATTTTAGGGAACGGGTTTAGAGAGTTTGATCATAATTCATAATTATTAAATCAGAAATTCAATGGGAAATATTTATGTCTTTGCGACTGACTCATAAATGAATCATTCGGCTTCAGCTCCATTGATTTTTACGTCTTGCATAAGAGAATCCTATAACGTACATAAATAATAGCACGTGAAGCTCTTCATCTCCATTCTTTCAGATCTCTCCTCAAAATTTCTCTCTATTATAATGCCTAAAATAATAGCTTATCAGTAAAGACTGATAGTTCTTTCTTTTAGTTCTATGTTTTCCTCCTTTCACTATGGTTTGCTTGTCAGGTGTCTTAAAATAACCATTTTTTTATCATCACACTGGCAATAGTATTAATTGTCATGTATGAGGTAGAGCTCAGCTAGCAAATGTGTGGGAGGCCTCCAAAAACACAAAACACCACCAAAACTCAAAAAGCTAAGTCCTCCACAAGATACACTCTTAGCTAA